>NC_142152.1:33987500-34290000 GCF_024610735.1 Ursus americanus | reverse complement strand
CTACTACCTTATAAGAATATGAGGTTCAACATTTGTTTCCTTAAAAACAGAGCACTAAACAATTTGCAATGAAGTAACCTAGCTGACAGCTAAAATGTATGCAGAATCCTTAAGACTGTAACAGGACAAGGAGTTCTTTTGCATTATGTATATTCAAATGATGGTGTTATGATGGTGTTGTAATTCAAACTGAACACCACCACCTTGATAAAACAAGAAATGGGAGAAATAGAAATTGCTTTCTGAACCAAATGTGCACCACCTTTCACTAGACTGAATTAACTGGGAAATACAGGTAGCGTAAGGAGATATGCCCCATGTGAAGACAACTGCGTATCAGAATTCAAAAGAAGAGTTAAGAGCACAACTCTTTGTTGTTTTCTAAACACACAGGCCTCAAAAAACTGTTTCACCAGTATTTTTTTTATATAGTACATCTTTTCTAAATAATTCTCACTTTTCACTCCAGAAAATGTAAGAAACCGTTTGCAAGAACTCACAACATGCAAACATGTTTCTCTAAGGCCATGAGCTGGTTTGCTAAGTTGCACTGTTTTATTCAAGTAAAAAGCCCTTCTAGAATAAGGGGTCTGTAGAGGAAACCAATCACCTTTAATTCTCGGGCCTGCACACTTGTTAGGATCCCTATCACTCTGAAAGCCAAAAGGTAGAATGCTCACTTGAGCATCAGCAAAATGGGCTCTATTTACATTTTTTAAAAAATCTAATGCATGTTAAATTTTTCTGGCAATTCTTTGTGTATGTTACAAAACAAAAAAGCAAAAGCTTAGAATAAGAATGCTTTTTTCTTAGAAAGGTCAAACAGATACTTCTTGACATCATGTCCTTTACACAATGGCATACTGTTCATATAAAAGGTCTCTTATCCTATAAAAATCTTGACAAAGGCAGCCTTCTAATCCAATGCGTCCAGTTTCCGTCTAGAAAGTAAAAAAAAAAATCTTTAGTACATTTCCTATTCATTAACATGCAGACATAATAAACAAGATATATTAACTAGATTATTTGGTGATTGGTCTGGAAATGGGTTGCTCTGCACAGAATACGGATATAACATTCAAATCATGAATTTTACATAGACTCGTAAATGTCAGGACTCAAATGATAAAAATTTACAATAAAATTAAACATCATTTCTTTGAGAGCCACTTGTATAAGCCTTCAAGGTCATCATTATGAATATAAATCATGGTCTCCAGTTTGTGAAATTACCAATCAAAAATTACAGAATTCAAAATGGCAACGCATCAGAAAGAAGCATTTGTTCAATTCATCGCTTGTTAAAAACACACTTACTCTACGGACTGCTACTTGGTTGTTGCAAACAAGCACACCTCCTACAAATTCTGCTTGAATCCCCTCCCGTAAAAGAACTTGCTTGAAGTCTGACAGCCTTGGTTCGTTCATAAAAACTGACTGATGTCCAGGAACCTTAGAAAAGGTTAAAGGGGAAAGAATAACTTCAAATAAAACACCAGACACACAGTTGTACTGAATAAAGTGGAGTGACACATGATCTCTAGGACACTTCCTATCATTCTCTGAAGACCTCTGACAGATCGTATCAAGGCTGTACATCACATTCCAAGTTGTTATTCTGAATTTTACCTCATTATTTAACATCACAAAGCCCTTCACATTTTCTGAATGTTTCCCAATCAATTTTATTAGTCACGCCTCACAGTAACAGAGAGACATTTGATGATGTTATGCTCTTCACTCCCCCACTTGCCTGAGGGGGGTCAAGGAGAGTGCCAGTAGGCAGCACTGAACCAAAATATTCATTTTCTAGATCCAACTCCTTCACTTAGTTCTGAGGGGAGTTCTCTCCTGATCCCACTTGCACCTTCCCTTCTCCCTGAAAGTGAATGCAATGAATGCCAAGGGTTTTAGAATCAGAAAAACAAGCAGTTCAACCTACTGCTGCTACCTGGAAATTGCCCTGAAGAGCACTAGCTCTAGCATAGAGAGAAAAAAAGATTCTTATTCCTCCCCAGTCTCAAGAGTATTACTAGAAGGGAGTCCAATGACAGAGGCTGTCTCTCTACGTCTTTCTGCACAGAAAGGCTAGAGTCCCCTGACATGCACACACGCCTCTTATTACACAGCTTTAACACTGTTGTAAGCTAATTACTTGAAATCTCTGCTAACTAGAGTTATCTCCTGAGAATGTGTAAATACTAGATTAAAATGATATCTACGTTTAATAAAAAGATTTCTAACTATATCAAAACCAAAAGTGATTTCAGCTGAACTGACAACATACAAAAACGGAGTACAAGAGTTTCAGTCTTAGAAAACTATCCGTCTCTTGACAGGAAGCACGTACGTGATATAATCCTCACAATCAAAATTTAAATACTGAAAAAATAAATCACGAAACAACAATTATTTTATAATATTTGCTAAATGTTTCCTTGAAATTGTTATCATTCCCTTGCCATCCAGGATATACACACACGCTCGTGTGTGCACACATGCAACCGTATCTTAAGTAATCTTTTTCTAAAACTCCAAAATCAGCCTACGTAGGACACATATTTTAAAGAGCTAAAAACATAAAAGAAAAATCCGAAAGATAACAAATGAAGGAAGAGACAGAAGCAGCAGGTGCTTTTTTACCTCGTGGGGGGGTAAGGGTTCCAAGGTCGGAATGATCTCGCTTTCTTCACCTGTCTCTTTCTCATCATCCCCGAACAGACTCTTCATGGCCTTCTGTTGTGCTATAACGCTGGAATCCGAAGGAGCGTCCACCTGCATCTCTGAGTCTTCTCCATCATCCTTCAGTTCACCTTCTTCTAAAATAACTCCTGTATCCACTTTGGAAACTCTCATGTCCAAGACACCATCTATCCAAGCTAATTCAGCATCTTTTGCCTTACAAAACTGAAGGGAGCTGACAAGCGAATCTTTCAATCTCACCTAGACACAGTGTGAAGGGGAGGGAGAGAGGTGAAACCCAGAGTAAAAATTAACAACAAAATATAGCCAGTTATTATTATTTCCTGACTCTGGTAATGTGTATTAAGAATCGAAAAGCCTTCACTTATCTGATCTTCACCGTGACTGGTAATGACCTAGTGACCTGTGAGATCATTAGGATCCTTCTCTACTTTCCGAAAGGTTCTTAACCCTTGGCTGCATGCTGCAATCACACGGCAATTTCTTTTTTTTTTTTTTTAAAGATTTTATTTATTTATTCGACAGAGATAGAGACAGCCAGCGAGAGAGGGAACACAAGCAGGGGGAGTGGGAGAAGCAGGCTCATAGCGGAGGAGCCCGATGTGGGGCTCGATCCCATAACGCCGGGATCACGCCCTGAGCCGAAGGCAGACGCTTAACCGCTATGCCACCCAGGCGCCCCCACACGGCAATTTCTTAAAATACATGTTAATGCCAGGGTCCCACCTTCAGTGACTCTCACATAAGTGGAAGACTAAATCCAGAGCACTGAGTCGCCCCATCACCCCCGAAGTTCCCCAGATGGTTCTCATGTGCAGCCAAGGTTGAGAACCACTGATAAGCCTCATCCTCTAGTCGCTGCTGCTCTTCGGGAGCACTGAATTACTTACTGTTTCCTTCATTACCATGAATTTCACACATCCATATTCTTGGAATGCTGCTTCCTCTTTTCTGCCCAGAATAACTTTGCTGCCTGGTGAATTCCAACCCATTTTTTCCAAACAAATCTAGACATCGCTCCTGCTTTAACTGACACCACCTCCCCCTAGCAGATAAAATCTAAGCTCTCCTCTGTGCTACTCCTGTTTTTTTTTTTTTAAAGATTTTATTTATGTATTCGACAGAGAGAGAGACAGCCAGCGAGAGAGGGAACACAAGCAGGGGGAGTGGGAGAGGAAGAAGCAGGCTCCCAGCGGAGGAGCCTGATGCGGGGCTCGATCCTAGAATGCCGGGATCATGCCCTGAGCCGAAGGCAGATGCTTAACAACTGAGCCACCCAGGCATCCCTGTGCTATTCCTATTTTTTATACCTGCTTCCATTTGTTTTCAATTAGGAATAGACCCTTGACATCAGTGAATTTTTATAAAACTTCTGAATTCTTGAATACTCCCCATCTCCCTTACCTTTACACTTTTGCAAATGTTGTTCCCTCTGCCTGGAATACCCTTTCCAAAGCCTCTCTCCCACTCTCTATACCACCCTGATGACCCATCTAAACATCTGTTAGGATTCAGCTTAGTTATCACTTCCTCTGGGAAATCTTCTCTAAACCTCCAGATCTGGGTCGGGGGTCTCAACAACATCCTGTACTTTCTCTATTAGAGGCGTAACAATGTGGTAAATGCTCCTTCCTTGTCATCAGCCCCACACGCCATAAGATCTATTAAGACAAGGGGGCCATGTCTGTCTCAGTCACCACTGAATCCCTAATATACCTGTCCTCATCTGCAACAAAAAGTATTTATTTCTGTGTGGCTCAAATGCCAGCACACTTACCTGGTAGATGTGAGTTTCACTAGTGGCGTCAACTGTTTCGTGCAGCTTTGGCATGTACACTTTAATATCTTTCCCACCGAACGCACGGCAGCACTCTGCGAGATCCTGACTGGCCTCTGGTGGTCCGTGGACAATGATCAACTGTCGTGGTTTCATCTGATTAATGATCTTTTTAATGGAATCTCCATCGGAGCGTCCTTCATAGTCTATGTAAGTAACCCTGGCTCTGTAATTAGACACGTTTATTCAAGCTTGCTTTTCTGTAAGTTATGGCTTTTATCAACAGGAAAGAAATGTATACAATATATAAAATGAGGAGTTGAGGAATACACGTGTTATATTGTTAATATGTATTTGAACAGAAAGGATTATGGATTATTCAACAGATATTATTAGGAAAAAATAACTCACTATATAAAAAATAAATAAAACTGGATCCTGATCTAATACCACATAAAACAGCAGGCTGAGTTGAAGCCATAAAAGAGAAATGTGAAGATTTAAATTTAATAGAATAAAATGTACGAATTATGTTTGTGACCATGGACAAGAAGGGACTTCTTTATATACAATCCCAAAAACCAAAATGGAAAATACTATTTCATTACATCAAAATTAAAGATTTTTTTAAACAAAGTAGACCATGGACAACTCGTATAAACAAGTAACAGAATGGGAGAGGATATCTGCATTGTCTGAAACCAACCAGGGCTAATATCCAAAATATACAATGAACCCCTGCAAATCAGTAACAAAAAGGCAGCAACCAAAGGCCAAGCACATGGACTTCACAGAAAACAAAAAAGGTAACAAGCATTTGAAGAAGGTAATCAAACTAATAACCACAGTAAGAAAAATATAAACAGCAGTGATACGTTACTCTATACCTACTAGGCTGGAAAACGTGAGAGCTAGATAATGCCAAATGTTGGTAGGGAAACAAGAAGAAAAGAAGCCTTCTGCTCTGCTAGCAAAAATATACACTGATACAGCTATTCTGGAGAGAATTTTGTGATACTATTAATATGCATTATTTAGATATCAGCTGTACCCCAAAATATATACTAAATGATAGCACTAAACAAATAAACCACTTTGCTCTCTAATGACTTTAAAAAAGATTCCAGAATGATAATTTACTGGTGTTATTTACTGTACCAAACAAAAAAAGGTTTATTTAGTACTTCAAGTTATAGTAACATTTTTTAAATAATATTTTTATTTTAAATAATATTTTAAATAATATTATTTATTATTTATATGTATGTCACCATACAGTACATCCCTAGTTTTTGATGTAAAGTTCGGTGATTCATTAGTTGCGTATAACACCCAGTGCACCATGCAATACATGCCCTCCTTAATACCCATCACCAGCCTATCCCAATCCCCCACCCCCCTCCCCTCTGAAGCCCTCAGTTTGTTTCCCAGAGTCCATAGTCTCTCATGCTTCATTCCCCCTTCTGTTTAACATTTTAAGGCATCAGTGGCCTGGAGGTGTTTAAGTCAAGGAGTATGTTTATGCAACGCTTAGAAAAATTAAACTTGTGAATTGCATAAGTTCATGTGCTACCGGACTTACTAAAAAGGCCAGAATGTTTCTTCATATAAATGTACAATTGAATGTTTAAACCCCACCTCACCACCAATTCAATCACACTGATATTCAAATATCATTAATGAAAACAAAATGCCACCATACTTTACAGTCCTTTGCATGGAAAAAGAAATTAAATTTTAACAGTACAAACTTACTAGAGGACTATATTCAGAAATTTCACTTTTGAAACAATGTAAATTATATAATTCAAGTTCTTAGAATTTTCTCTTATAATCTAGTTTCAAAAATGCAACAAAAAGCACTTACTTTATTTCAATAGACTCTGTTGTAGAAATACACTTGGTAGGAACATCAGATAAATCCTGATCCATGGGTTCATCTCCATTTGTCAAGCCAGATTCTAATTTGCTTTTCTCTTCTTCAGTCGCTTGAAGTTCTGGCACTAAGAAATCCTCTGGTCTAAATGATAAGTCTCTAATTAGACATAGTAACTAGCAAGCTAATATTATATATGTAACTAGTAGATGGCACAAGTTTTAGACTTCTCATGTATCTCAGATTTAAATACACAACTGACCCAAAGCTAATGCAACTTTATAATATCAATTACCAAGTGACTGCATATATTCTGCTCTTCCTGACCACTGAGGAATGCTCTTTAAAACGCGCCATGCGGGCTAGTAAGAGGCCTACGCCATTACAAGATCTTCGTGGCTATCATAAGTACTATTACAACCTGGCGCTGCATTTGCTTCAATCCTTCTTTCTCTCAGTTTCGGTGGCTTCTCTTGCCAAGTCCCAATTCTTACAAATCTCAGACCTCTTTTGATTTCCTTAAGAGACCCAGATATTCCATCCATGCCCAAAGACAGCATATGATTCTCCATTGGCACATTACCAAGAAAACTGAGATACAAAATCATGAGCTCCCTCAAAAGCCTCTCTTTTATTTCAACAGAGAATGAATGCATCTATCTCATTTTTACTTCCAGTATCAGAGAGAGTTGTATGTTAAAATTAAAAAATAGGTGTGCCAGGGTGGACTCAGTTAGTTGAACAACTGACTACTGGTTTTGGCTCAGGTCATAATCTCGGGGTTGTGAGATCAAGCCCAGCATTGGGCTCCCATGCTCAGTGCCAAGTCAGCTTGAGATCCTCCCTCTCCTTCTGCCTCTCCCCTCTCCTGTACTCTTTTTCTCTAAAATAAATAAATAAACCTTTTTAAAAAATTAAAAAACAAATCTAAAAATGTTCTCTCTCATCTCCCGTAATTGTCTACGCCCCACCCCCAAATCCACTCACACTCTCCTCTAGGAACCCAGGCCTCTGTTACCCAATACCTAGACTGCTACGGTAGCTTCTCAGACCCTGGAGTCCAACTTCTCCATCTGTAATCCACATAATAGTAATAGTAGTAGCAACCACTTAAAGTCCATTTACTAGGAGTCATGAGTCACAAGTCAGATTCTATGCTAAGGGCCCTAAAAACACAACCTCATTTAATTCTCATCCCCACTTTTCAGATAAGGAAATCGAAGCGAAAGAACACTGTCCATATGCTAAACAGACTGGACGCTAATTAAGTGAAATGGTAAATAAGCTCACCAATGCTATTTAGATTGTTATTTTCCCTCTCTGCTATTTTAAAGGGCCAAGTAGACAGTGTAATTTTCCTAATTAAATCAAGAATGACCTAAAATCCACTATATGCTCAAGAGGGCATTATAGAGGAACAAAGAAAGTACAGGCGAGGGACACAGACTGTGTTGGGGTGTCAAGGAAGAAAACAGGAAAGGCTCCCAGCAGTTTGCAAGGCCCAATCCAGCAGCCTGGAGACCTGGGAGGGGAAGACAGAACAAAGCTGAGGGATGAGCATATGCAAGGGCGTGACGTGGAAAAGCCGAGTAGAAGGACACTGCAAGAAGGCTGGGACCGCTAGAGCAGAGAGTGCACACTGACCTGACAGAAATGTACAGAAACGTAACAGCATAGTGGGGAGAAACGAGACTGTGAGAGGCACCGTGCACTGTGCTAAGACATCTGGCAGTCACCTGGAAAGAAACGGGGACCCTGAGGAATCGTCACACAGGGTAGCAGTGCTTCCAAACCTGGATTAGAACATGTGGTTTCGGTTGTTTTTCCAATAGTGGATGTAAAGCTCGCAGATTTTCCATGGTTCTACCCATGCTACCTCATATTCCTCTTGTAACTTTAACATTTGTGCAACACTGCTTGAGATGTAACCTATTTCCCAAACTTCACACATCACCATCCATCAAAAATTCTCGCTATCCTGTGTCTTTCTCCAGTGCATGTCCCTTACCGTCTTTCTTTCTTTTAGAGTTATTCGAGAGAGCTCACGAGCGAGTGGGGGGAGGGGAAGCGGGAGAGGGAGGGAGACTCTCTAGCAGACTCCCCGCTGAGCAGGGAGCCCCATGCAGGGCTCAATCCCAGGACCCTGACATCATGACCTGAGCCAAAATCAAGAGTCAGAGGCTCAACCTACTGAGCCACCCAGGTGCCCCCTTACTAACCTCTCTTTTTAAGTGGGGGAAAAAAGTCTTGCTCATTTTTTAAAACTTTTCACATACCTAGGTAATGAAACTACTACTTTGCCTTTAATATTAATTCTTGAGACGTTCCTCAACCTTTCTATTTTATACTATACTGTCAAACTATACAAGTCCTCTGTATCTTTCAAAGTGGAGGACTCAGAAACTATCAAAGTACAGGATATGACCAGAAAAGCCAAATTTACTTAGTTGCAACGATACCCTGAGTTATACACAAAATACACAGTCTACTCTGGAAGAAAGAAAAGCTCGTTTTGTTCACATACTTGATAATTTCTCCATATTCATCCCATTTAATTCTTTCTTCTGGGGCAGGAAACATAGGGTAAGACTTTTTAGCCTGTTTGAAGAAACTTCCTTTACGACTACCTTCACCTTTCATCATCAGATCATGCTTAGTCTTATGAGCCGACGGCTGGTCAATGTCTTCCTCAACATCACTCTCATCACTGGAATCTATGTCTGCCCTAAGAGGATTGTGGAACAGATAAAGGTCATAAAGTCCCCATAAGATTTTATTAATATTCACAAAATTATTTCTGAATTAATTCAGTGATAGTAATTTTATTGGATTGATAATTTTGTAAAATAGCATTAACTGCCAGTTAATAAATACACATTCATACTAGCACTGAAAGTATCAACTATACTCAATTAAAAAAATTTTTTAAGTAACACAACACACTAAAGTACATCATAATCAATGGAGGAAAACACACACACACACACACACACACACACACACTACAGAGGAATAAAGAAAACAATGATGGCATTGTCTGAAACTGGCTGCCAGAAACAAAGTAGTGAAGTCTGTAAACTGCTAATCCATATTCCCAGTAAAAATATTATTCAAATATAAGTATAAGAAAAACAAAAAACAACCAGAAAAATCTGATGGAGGTTACTGCCTGCAGATACGCAGTCCATGAAACAAAAATCAAAGGAATTTCTTCAGAGAGAAGGGAGGATGATACCATGTGGCAATATGGCCACATAAGGGAGGAGTAAAAAAAAGAAATTAGAAGTATGTGTGCAGGGGCGCCTGGGTGGCTCAGTCATTAAGCGTCAGCCGTCGGCTCAGGGCGTGATCCCGGCATTATGGGATCGAGCCCCACATCAGGCTCCTCTGCTATGAACCTGCTTCTTCCTCTCCCACTCCCCCTGCTGTGTTCCCTCTCTCGCTGGCTGTCTCTGTCAACTAAATAAAGAAAATCTTAAAAAAAAAAAAAAAAGTATGTGTGCAATATAAGTCATTTAAAAAAAATCTCTTTAAAAAATAAAATTGATTTTTTAAAAACAAAACAAAAAAATTAGCACTGAAAGAACTTGGCATTCTAGTACCATTTAAAAATGTTAACAAAAACAGTGACGTCAATAGAAAATTTAAGTATTTTTTTTTTAATTTAAATTCAAGTTAGTTAACATATAGTGTATTATTAGTTCAGGGTACAGTTTAGTGATTCATCAGCTGCATATAACACCCAGTACTCATCACATCACGTGCCCTCCTTAATGCCCATCACCCAGTTACCCCAGCCCCCACCCACCCACCTCCCCTTCAGCAACCCTCAATTTGTTCCTTATACTCAAGAGTCTTTTACGGTTTGTCTCCCTCTCTGTCTTTATCTTATTTTATTTTTCATTCCCTTCCCCTGTGCTCATCTGTTTTGTTTCTCAAGGAAAATTTAAATATTTTCAAATAAACTTTAGTATCTTAGAAATAAGTTCTTAAATTACATGTAATTTACATATAAGCTTCTAATCTGTCTGAAAATAACTCACTCTTTTGACTGCTCAAGTTTTTTTGCCGCTTCTTTCTTTAGTTTCTCTTTTTCCAAGTATTCTTCTAGTTCTTTCCCTTCAAGCTTCACACGTTTCCTCAACTAGAGAAAAACAGCAGACAGGAGGAAGCATCGGTATCAGGGGTCAGACGGTGGGGTGTAAGATGTAGCACATCGGTGAATTTATCATCTTAAATTTGACATTATTCAAGTTCCCATTCCATGCAATTACAGATCCTATTTAGATTAGCACCAAAATTGAGCTGGTTAAACTGGTTAAAAATCACCAATCGGGAAAAGAAAATACAGATTAAGTATTTTTATATTTTGGAGTAGGTGAGGCCTACGCAGGACATAAAACCCAAAGCCACAAAGGAGAAGATGAGTAAATACGGCAACATGAAAAAAAAATAAATCTCTTTGACATTTAAAAATCTCATAAAATTATAGGGAATGGAGAAAATTATTCACAGCACTACATGACTATCAGAAGCTCTTTTCTCCTACGAGCTCTTCCACATCAGTTAAAAAAAAAAAAAGATGAGCAACACATCAAAAAAGGACAAATCCATACATAAGCGATTTACAAAATAAGAAAAACAACTAACAGCTATGAAAAGATATCTCGTTTTGCTGAGTTTTGAAAAATGCAAAATATTTTGAAATGTAATACCATTTCATTTTCTTAAGATTTTATTTATTTATTTATTTGAGAGAGGGGGGGGGAGAGCACGCTCGAGCAAGGGGCGGGCACAATGTGGAGAGGGAGAAGCAGACTCCCCAGTGAACAGGGAGCCCGACGTGGGGCTCAATCCCAGGACTCAGGGATCATGACCTGAGCTAAAGACAGACACTTAACTGACTGAGCCTCCCAGGCATCACCGTAATACCATTTTATAATCTATTAGACTGGCAATGTTAATTACTATGTATCTATGGAAAAATTAGCACAACTATGGTAGAAGGCAATTTGCCAACATCTCAACATAAAAATGTGCTGGTCATTTGACACAGCATTTCTACTTCTAAGAATTTATCCTAGAGAAACAATCACAAGTGTGAGGGAAAAAGTACATTGCAGCAATGTTTGTAATGGTAAAAAACTGTACCCAACTTTAAAATCCATCAACATGGGATGATTAAATCAGGTGTCTCAAACTTTTTAATCTCAGGATTGCCTTAGACTCCTTAAAATTACTGAGAACCCCAAAGAATTTGGGGGGTTTTCTGTAGATTACATTTATTAACGTCTACCCTATCAGAATAAGAGTTTTAAAATATTCACCTGTTCACTAAAAAATAATAAAACCATTGCATAGTAACATTATCATGTTTTTACAAAAGATCATTATATTTTTTAAAGCAAAAAAAAAATAGTGGAAAGCATGGCATTATTTTACATTTTTGCAAGTCTCTTTAATATCTAGCTCAATAGAAGACAGCTGGATCCTCACATCTGCCGAATTCAATCTCCTGCGATATGTTGTTTTGGTTAAAGCATCTGAAGAAAATGCAGCCTCACACAGATGTATAATTGGAAAAGGGAAAAATATTTAAATAGAGTTTCCATGAATATTCCTTGGTACTAGATTAAAACTCAAAACGGGTGGTTTCTTAAAGATTAGTTGTAATGTGGAATCTGAAACCAACAAATTCTTATACTGTTATATGAAAATTTATTGATTTATCTTGCACTTTGAATGGCTCTTTTATCCGTGCACTATTTTGTACCGACAGGCATCGGTTATTTGCAAAATACTGGTTCACCAAGTTACACAGATCTTACAAATGTTGACAGTATTTCAAAAATCACATTTGCAAATATCACCACCAATCTCATCAGCAAAGCCTTCTAAGTTTAAGTTGTCAATCACATGGTGATGCGCATCGCTTTCCAAAATTCTACTTCTCACTTGAAAGTCTGAATTTCATCAGATTTAGGCAACAAGTGGTATCAATTGCTTTCCTTAGAGTGACAAGCTCAACTTATTCATCTTTGAGAGAATATCTGCCGAAAAGCCAAGTCTGAATAACCATGCCATTATTTCAAGTAAAAATGGCGTTCCAGGAAAAAAGTGCCCAGTTAACTCAGCTCAGTGATACAAGCGGCTCTCTTCGAGACAAACGTCTTGTGTTAGTATGCAACATGGCTGCTGTGTGCGTACTTCCCGTCTTGCCGTCCAGATTGTTTTTACAAACTTTCTACTCAAAGGATTTAATAAAATTAATAACTTTTACTGCTTTGTCAAGAACGTGCTTCAGTGAAACTTCGAGTGTGTGCTGATGTACAAGGTGGTGGCTGCTGCTGGCTGATGCCACCGCTGGATTTACGCTAAGGCACCAGCACCTTTCCCACCGCTGCTTTGACTCTGCAATGTTAAATGCAGGCACGGTGAAAAGGCAAACAACACCTTGATATTACTATCAGAAGTGGTTTTGACCTTAGGCACTCCCTGAAAGGGTCTCAGCCCCCTATGGGGCCCTCACACCATACTCTGAGAACCACTGGATTCAATTATCACAGTACATATATACACATGTGTTATTATAAAGTTACTAAAAGGAATTCATTTATTTGAAAACACTTGGATGTTTAGAATACAGCCATCTGTGCATGAGAAGTCGGGATAGCGGTTTCCCTCGGAGGGGAAGGACCCGGAAGGGGATGTGTGAGGTCCTGCTGATACTTCTTGGTCTGGGTACAAGCTAGACAGAGGTATTCGGTTTGTGAACGTGTACCACACTGTGCACTTCAACATGCATACTTCCAGCATATGTTACGTGGCAATGGACATTTAAAAAATCTGTACTTTTTTGGCCAGAGTAAATCTGTAGGAAGTGTTGCTATTGTCTGAGATGGGGAAGACTCAGAGAAGAGTTAAGTCTGGGACTAGGGGGAGGAGAAAGAGCATAGTGCTTTGCATATGACCAAATAGAGGGAAAAACTGATAGGTCATGAAGAGAGAAGGCATAATTACAGAAGAAACATCCCTACAAGGGGAGAAGGAAAAGAATCCTAAGAGTTAGTACTACTTATTAAAATGTCAAAAACCTAATGTTTCAAGTTACAGCTCCAAATGTCCTTTTCTATTTTTTTCAAACTGAAACCGTTTTTAATATTCTTTTATTAATTCCTCAAATGGCCTATGCCTATCAACCTTAATTGAATTTCTAGTAATCATTATTTTCAAATTCAGTATTTCATAGCTGATTAAACTATTTCAAGTATTTCAAAGAGCTCTTTCAATTTTTTTCCTTAAGATTTATTTATTTATTTTAGAGAGAAAGAGCGTGTGCATGCATATGCACGTGGAGAGGGGGAGGCCAGAGGGAGAGGGAGAATCTCAAGCAGACTCCCCGCTGAGCGTAGGAGCCTGACTAGGGACTCCATCTCACAACCTTACAACCCTGAGATTATGACCTGAGCTGAAATCAAAAGCTGGCTGCTTAACTAAGTGAGCCACCCAGGTGCCCCTGAGTTCTTTTATTTTTAAAGAAAACTCCATGTTTCTAAGCTATTAAATAATCCAAAGGACAGTTTTCACTTTGATACGCTTGCTGCAAATCCTTCCTCAACAATTCTGTATTTACAGTGAATGTATATGAGATTCTAGTTACTATTTTTGTGCTTTTCTTAAGTAAAGTTAAAGACTAAGGTACACTTATCACTCAGCTTCTACCAAACAACATTCCTTAACATGGCTACTAGGAAGGAAAAATAAAAAAGTCATCTACAACTGTGCCCAACTTTGGCGGTTATTAGCCCATTCAGTATCAATTGCTACAGACTTCACAGTTAATGATACTAGCTAGCTTTGAAAAACTGATAGATGTGATGGGCTGGTTATTAAGCAAAATGATCTTTTGGCATATTGGTGACTTGGCTACTTGTTTTGCTCCCATTAACAAGAGATAAAGCAGCAAATGCAGATACAGGAACAAGTTCGGCTCTTCAATGGGGAGAAGATAAGGGGATTCTTGTCTGACTGCTTCTAATTCTTAGCTAAGTTTGAAACAACTTCATGTGCTATGGGTGAGGGCTGAGATGAGCTGTAGGATTTTTAAAGAGAAGGAAGGTATGAAGCTATCTAACTGGAGAGTAGGAAAAGGAGTATCTTAGGGAATGTTGGGTTGGTGCTGGGCGCCCGTCTGAGATGCGAGGTCATGAATGTGAAGGGCAACCTGCCCACACAGTAGTGTGTTTAACGCTAGTAACATAAAGGTTGCTTGAGTATAGGAACAGTTAAGCAAATGGTTCAAAGCTTTGCCAGGTGAGTACAATAAACAGGAGGGTAACAGAGTTAAAGGTGTTTGTAAAATAATGATGGACCACTGCCTAGAAGCTGGAGCAATGATGGATAGTAAAAGTGGCAAGGTTCACAAATTTAAAGTCCCAATGAAACCAAAGAATTGTTGGCATGGGAGTATTATAGCAAGTCAGCTGTAAGATCAGAGTGGGATGCTTGAGCCGGACATCTTCAGAGGTAACCCGTAACAAGGTGAAGGGTACGATCACAAGAGTAGACAGTATGATTGTGGGAAAGGATGGCTAAGGTGGAATGGAGGAAAAGATCATTACGAAATTAGGTGTCAAGGAACTGAGAGGGGCAAGGACTTGGACAGACCACACATATGAACACTAGAGTCATCAAGAATGCAGCCCTGAGTGAGTGGACAGGAAGACTGTGGACCAGGGTGAAAGTCACCAATGAAGGACAGAGAATGACCAAGAGATCAATAAATGTCAGAAGGGGTCAGGGTATTGTCAAGTCTGATGACATGACCTAGAGAGGGAAGAGAAATGGCTTGAAAGCTGCATAACAGAAAAAGGACACCTACCCCACCCAAAGTACATAAAGCATGAAAGAGGAAAAAAAGAGCGTCTATTTGAGAGGCCTACAGGAAAAAGACTATTGTTACGAAACAGCCAGATTTCAATTAGGGAAAGGATGTGAAAAGAACTTTTCAAAGAGCACTTGAGAATACAGGATATGTGACACCTTCTGGGCACAGCTCCAGAGGATACCATGGAAGGGTTAAGGAATGAAAATTTCCAATTAAGGAGCTCTGAAACTTGTGCTATTAAAGGCTCTCTACTGTTACTCTGATAAAAATCTGGAAACAATTTCAAGTTTCATTTTTTATCACTGATTTCTATAAACATCATGCATATGTCCCCCAAACAGTTTTACGACAAAGTTCACATACAAGCACTTACCTCTATTTCTGTAATTTTTTCAGAAGGATTATCAATTAGGAAACGTGCTAAAGTCCCAGGAGTAGTTCTGTAAGTTAGAATGATTGAGTTTTTAGGGTCCTGACACCACTGAATGAAGAGATCCCTTGAAAAGCCACATTCCAGGTCGGGCTGGCTGGCGAGTACCACTTTGGGGCTAGGTACCCGAGCCAAGTCAGAAAGACCATGACATAAAGAGAGATGGCGAAACTGAAATGGATTATTTCTTTTGTCTTCAAAACATCTCATCAATTTGTCACTCATCCATTCTACCTAATATGGGGGGAAAGGATGACCATAATTAGAAAATACTAGATTATAACTGTAATGTCTTTCACAAAGTCTAGAAGTTCATGTTCTGTCTTCTTTGAAGTCTTCACCACCAATGGTTCTTTAAACTTGTACCATTCTGATGAGCAGCTTATTTTTTGTTCTGTTCCCCATTAGATCCTCCCACCCCATAGTTCATCCCTAAAAATCCAAATTTGCCTATTTCAGTTACAACTCACCTTAAATCTCACTAAGAAAGCAAAGTTTTATTTTTTTTTAGCATTTTTTAATGGTTTTTTATTATATTATGTTAGTCACCATACAGTACATCCCCAGTTTCCGATGTAAGGCTCAATGATTCATTAGTTGCGTGTAACACCCAGTGCACCATGCAATACAAAGTGTAAGTTTTAAATAAATATCTTACCCAAGATTGCAATTTCAAGGGAAAGAGCTTATTCAGAAAGAAGAGAAAAATGGATTCTAACATTTATGTCCTATAAGGTAGGTTCTACTTTTGTCCCCATTTTACAGATTGTGATACCAAGCATTAAAGGAGAAGCAACTTCCCCAATCTGTAAGATGGGGACAAAAACAGAACCTACTTCACAGGGTCTAGAAGGACTAAATGAAATATTCCATGTGAACACACAGAACAAGTGGTTCGTTACCATTATCATCATCAACCTCTTCAACAGAAAAATAAGATCTAAAGGGCAACTAAAACATTGTTTTCCGTAAGTCCAATTTCTGTAGCAAACTTCGGTATTACAAATGACACCATGAAAACAAACCTGGGACTTGGAAAACTCCACCACATTATAGCTGACATTATTGAGGAGTGCCAGTGAGTAGACGCCCAGTCCTGCATCTTTAGTTCTCCAGATTTGATCAAGGAGTTGAGCAAGTTCCAAAACTCTGCCTGCAGTGTCCACTGCTATTAAGACATTTCCATCACCTCGAAGTGTTTCCAGGACATTTGCTAGAAAACAAGAATGTAAAATCCACAGAGAATGTAACAATACCTTGCTGCAAAATTAAAGATGACTTTTTCTCCAGTATAAAGACTACAATTTATAAATAAGCAATTATTAGGCTAGGTACACAATTTTTAAAATTCCACTCAGGTTATTACAACTACTTTTTATTCTATGAATGTATCTTCATAGGAGTGAAAAACAATGCCATTTTAATTCTCAATTATTTTTCACTGAAAAAGTGTGAATCAGTGGTCCCCAGCCCTTTTCACCCATAGTACACATAGAAAATGACATTTGTACAGTACGCTGGGGCCAATTATTTTATAACTTTGTTATAAATAATTCCCAAATTTATACACACAAATACACACATTCATACTTTCTCTTTTATACATACACATTTTGTGTGTGTGTATGCCTACACGATAAAATATAGATCAAATTCCCTCTTCCAACCAAAGTTATCTTTAGGAGTGGATTTCCTCGCTCTACATTAAAGTCAGCTTGGAAACATTTGGTAAAACCAAACTCTAGCAAAAACAAACAAAAAAACACAAGAACTGAATACCTTCTTAAAGCGAATACAACACAGTACACAAGCTCTGCTTTTTAAGTAGATGGATGAAAGCAGTGGTTTCAAACATGTTTAAAAGTAGAATCTAACTTTCCTGTTGAAATCCCATGTAGCTTACAAAAAGGAGTAAGAAGGTAAAGCAGCTGGAGCCAAAGCAGAAGCAATGGGGGATGGCCCAGAGGCTCCTCTTTAGAACCGGGACGACTAGATGAGCGTGCAGGACGCCCGACACCAAAAGCAGTGGACTATTTGCAGCCTCATGGATCTCCTCTGCTCATTTTTCTTTTAGAGCGTAAATTTTTTCTAATAGAGTTCTATGAGCTCTTTATATATTCTGGCATTCCCTAGACATCTACAAGTGAATGCCAGGTAGAGCTAGCTACGTGCTGAATAACAGGGAGAAGTCAATCTCTATCCTTATCCCACAAAAGCTAAACTGAAACCAAATAAAGCATCTTTTTGTACAAAATGATGATATGGTCTCATAATGTTTTCCCAAAAAGATTAGAGTTAGGGGCGCCTGGGTGGCTCAGTTGGTTAAGCATCTGACTCTTGATTTTGGCTATGATCTCAGGGTCCTGAGATTAAGACTTTCGTGGGGCTCCACACTGGGCGTGGAGGCTGTTTAAGATTCTCTCTCTCCCTCTGCCCCTCCCCCACCTCTCCGTCTTTAAAAAAAAAAAAAATTAGAGTTACCAATCTCTCACGACAAGAAAAGTGTTAAACAAAATAGAAGAAACAGTAATTCATACTACCACGCACCTCCATAGAGGATAGTACTATGTAATACGTACTCAGAAGTTGCTCGTCTCTCTGTTTTCTCCTAGGCTGCACGTACGTAGCATTAAAGGAATCTGTGATAAGCAGGGAGGGTCTGCTTAGCATTTCCAGGGAACATCCATTTAAATGGCTATAACAAAGTTGAAGAAGAGGAATATTTTATGGCACTTCAAATAAACTGCTTATCTTACCTAAAAAATTAACAACTTTCTTTTATAAGATTTTTCCTTCCCTAACTATAAAAGGACACATGCTCATTAATAGGAAATCTAGTAGGTTAAAAAAAAAAAAAGAAGGAATATTAAGATCTTCCAGAGTACTATCACTCGGAGAAATTGATATATTTTGGTATACATCCTTCTAAGCATACAAATACACTTTCCTACGCATATATATATTGATGTATTTCATAAATGCGGCACCTCATGTATATGCCTCTATATTCAGTTTTATACCCCGGTTTTCTCCCATGACACTAAAACTGGTTTCTAAACCTATTTTTTAACAATTGTAAAAACCTCCTACTGTGTATTTTACTTGATCACTTCCCTTTGTTTAGGTTACTTTTCTTGTCATTATAAATAATCTCAAAGAACATTTTCGCAAAAAGCTTCAACTGCATTTCCGACTGTATCTTTAGGACACATTCCTAGAAATTATTTACTACAACATACAATTTTGCTAAATGGCTTTCCAGAAAGATTTAACCATTTTCAGAAAGCTCTCCCTTTTCCAGAAAGGCTCAACCAAAAAGAATGAGCAACTCACTAAATATTTCCTGGAAGAACACTACCATTTAAAAATCATTTTAATAATATTTAATTTTAAAAAGAATTACCATTTAAATTTTTTGACTTTTATAACTTTCGTCCATTTTGTAACTGGCATCTTTTTGATTGGTCAATACCTGGTCTTATACACGTAAGCCTTTAGCCAACATGCTGCAAATATTTTCCCTACTTTACTGTTCTTTAGTTTATTGTGTCAGATGTTTTGAATCTACATATAATCAAATCTATCAAAGTTTTCCTTTGTAACTTTGTCCATTGCCTTTACACTCACAAACTCTTTTTCATATCAGAAATTAGACTCACTCGTATTGTTTCATTTTCTATTTAATTCTAATCTATCTGAAATTTATTTGTTATGTGGTAAAAAAAAAAAAAAAGAAAAAGAAAGAAAACACCACCACAAACTTTTTATCAAAATGCTTGAATACCATTTAATTCACCAAATATCCATACTGCCCTCATTAATCTGTGATTACAAGAGCCTAAAACTTATTAGTCTTATATATTTCTAAATACACAAAAGATCTTGAGGCTACTGTCATCTCATACAAAATTCCGTGAATTTAATGTACAGAAATTACAAAAGAAGCCTCTATGAAACTAAACACCAAAATAATTTTATAGTAATGCTGTGAGTACAAAATGAAGTATTTAAAATTACCACTACTGTGTCCCCTTTTAAAAGGAGTCTGACTTTAAATATAGTTATATCATAATTACTAACTTTACCAAAAAAAAAGCCACCCACAAAGTCCCTTTAAATACCAGGTCAAGTAGCATATAAAATATAATTTTACATAGTAAAATTAATCTCCTTTGCAACATCTCCAGGGAGATATCTGTTTTACAAAGTGGATATTTACATGTCAATTTGTAAAATACATTATCTCTTATATCAAAGTTTCCCCTTACAATGCAAAAAATTCACTATTTGAGGCTTTTAAGTAGTTCTAGATTTCTAGTTAAAAAAAAAAAGAACTCTTTAATTTTCCCTCCAAAGAATGAAACAATAGCAACTGCATTCCATTAGCTTTTATCTTGATATACCTACATCTCCCTCTTGTGGTTAAAGTCAACTGCGTAAACAATTTCTTCTTCTCCATCTTTGACTATTTTCCATATTGTTCCACCTATCATATGACCAGCGGGCAGAGGTGTGATAGACAAGCCATGTCCTTTACCTATGTCAATAAGATAGTGACAACACTCAGATTTCTTTTACAAGCCGAGAGAAAGCTTATTTATAAACTACTTTTATTATCTAATATATGCAGTGATACAAAATCCCAAAGTAAAAAGGCAAACAGTGAAAATGCAAGTCTCACTCTCCTGTGCCCCAGCTACTCCATTCCCTCACTGTAGACAAACACTCTTGTTTTGTTATGAAATCTTACATATCTGTGTTCATAAACTGAAATATTACAAAGAGATTGGATTTAAAAGCCAGCGCCCTATTAAATTACTTAGTATGAATGGATAAATTTGAACATTTATATGGTACACAATCATCCAATGTTTCCATTTTTGCTAACCTCTAAACTGACAGAGTAACAATTCAAATCTCATAGTAAAAAATGTATCCTACGTAAAAAATGAAGTACAAGCCAAACTGCTGTGACTTTACTTCTTGACGAGATCATCAGAGTCCGCCGTGGCACCAGTTTCTCAATTTTGACGCAAGGCTTCGTACTTAATACATCTCTCTCCATACGTGAGAAATCTATACTTAACAGGGGACCTTCTGACCTCAATAAATAATAAACTTCTTAATACCCAATTCTAGAATTCAGTTATCTTCTACTATGCTGCCATGGCACTGCATTTCCTTCAAGACTTCAATCACTACATTTAGTCATCTGAGCCCCTCACCCTAACCGTGTACTTCAAGAACGAGGGCCTGGCACGTTACCTGTGCCCATCACATACAGTGAACTCTAAATAAGTCTTTCCCAAGTTAAATGTGAAAAAGACTTCAGCTATTAACATTGTGTTAGTATTTAGTTTGGAATATTTTAAAATCCAAATGACTTGGGAGAAGTTCAGAGTTCCAAATCAGAACATGCTAATTTCTTTTTCAGACCACAGAGCCTATGATTTTTACTACCAACACCCCTTGCACTTTTCAAAGTCGGTTAAACCCCATTTTTTACCTTTCAAATTCACAATCTGAGAGAATTTTAACTGTTGTATTTTATCAAAGGCTGCATCCACATCATCTAACGTAAAGAGTGTAAAGTCTTCTGTATTGTGTCGAGACTGAAAGAAGAACACAAATCAGAGGTCAAACATGATCACAGCAGGAGTGTAAAAAGCGTTTTTTAATTGCTTGAGTTACCTGGTAAAGATCATACATGAACATCTGCCCCATTTTATAAACAGGAATGGTCGCGTAGATAGCACAGTTCAGACCCAACTTCCCAACGGCGTACGGGAGGGCACCGAGATGAAGGGGATCGGGGTGGGACAACAGTACCGCATCAATTTGGTGAACGTGCCTAGGAGAACATGATCAAAATGCCTTCTCAATTTCTCCAATCTTGGTTTTTTTTTTTTAATAATAATTTTTTATTATGTTATGTTAGTCACCATACAGTACATCCCTGGTTTCTGATGAAAAGTTCCATGATTCATTACTTGCGTATAACACCCAGTGCACCATGCAATACGTGCCCTCCTTACTACCCATCACCGGCCTATCCCATTCCCCCACCCCCCTCCCCTCTGAGGCCCTCAGTTTGTTTCCCAGAGTCCTTAGTCTCTCTTGGTTCATTCCCCCTTCTGTTTACCCCCCCTTCCTTCTTCCCTTTCTTCTCCTACCGATCTTCCTACTTCTTATGTTCCATAAATGAGTGAAGCCATATAAGAGTAAAGACTAGGCTGGGGTAAAAGAGCAAAAGAGCTAAAATTATGATACCTATCAGTATGAGTTATTACTACCCCCATCCTGCATAGACACCAAAAGTATGGTATGTGTTGCACAAAACAAATGATGTCTATACACATAAAAAAAAAGAAAAGAAAAAGAGAACGAATAGATTCACACATAAGTTGATTCTGAAAGGCTATTTCACATACTATTAATTAAAGTTCAAGAACTCAACTTGAAATTTCAGAAATTGTTAGGGAGAAGATATTTAAATGGCCACATATTTACTATGGATTTTTGCCTCTGCTTTTTACCATGGTGACTGACAGCACATTCACTATAGTGAAACTTTAATTAATAAAGCATATGCTCTCACTGACAAAAGAAATTAGAAAAAAAAATGTCTTGCTACAAGTTCTAAGCTTTTACCTATTTAAGTTCTCTTTCCTTCCATAATTAGTATAAAACTACAGCATAACTGGATTTTTCTTTGATGGATTAGTACCCTTTTGTATTTTATGGTCATTATTCTGGGCACCAAAGCTCAATATGGAGGATGAAAAGAGATAGAAAGTAAGCTAACGTGATCTCATGGCAGACCTTCCACATGGAGGGTTTTTCCTCCCTTCAAATTCTTATACCCTTATTCTTCTCTAAAATTACGGTGCAAAAATCTCTACTGAGATCCATCAGTCAATTAACACTTATCATTTTACTGAATTTCAATAAACACAGCTCATATTGCAATCAAAACTTTACAAATGGAAACAGTCACTGGCTCTTTGGCGTAAGTAAAACTAAGTCTTTTACTATAAATTAAAATAGAGCAAAGAAAGCAAACACTGTGTATCATCAAAATGGTATTACAGTGTAGAAAAGAGAAGCTGAGTTAATAAAAGTCTAGATATATGAAAAGTAACTTACTTCCTCAGGGAATCTATAATATCCATAGAAAAGTGCTCATCCCAGCCACAGTCCAACAGAAATCGAAACTCATCAACTTGCAGAAGATAGCAAAGAGCAGACTCTTCTTGAACCCCAGAGAGGGTAGTTAATTTGATAATAGATGTCATTTTGATCCAAAAACAACCGAGAAAGTCTTTTCAAAAGAAATAAAAATATAATTAAACATACATCATAGTCTAACAAACATAACGTACAAATTAATATTATAGCGAGGTTTTTTTTTTTTAAGATTTTATTTATTTATTTGACAGGAGGGAGAAAGAGCACAAGCAGGGGGAGCAGAAGGCCAAGGGAGAGGGAGAAGCAGGCTCCCTGCTCTGCAGGGAGCCCAATGTGGGGCTCAATCCTAGGACCCCAGGATCATGACCTGAGCTGAAGGCAGACGCTTAACCCACTGAGATACCCAGCAGCCCCTCAAGTTTCTAAGTGGGCGGAAATTCTATAAACATAGAAAAGAAACACTATTTTTTTAAGGTTGGTCTCCTTATATTTTTCCAGAATTTATTTTTTTAAATTTAACATTTTTTAAAAATATATTTACTTTTATTATGTTCAGTTAGCCAACATACAGTAACATCATTAGTTTCTGATGTAGTGTTCAACGATTCATTTGTTGCATATAACACCCAGCGCTCATCACAACACATGCCCTCCTTAATACCCTTCACCTGGCTACCCCATGCCCCCCCACTCCCCTCCCTTCTGAAATCCTCAGTTTGTTTCCCAGAGTCCATAGTCTCTCAAGATTGAAAGCAAACACTTTAAAGAGCTATTTCCATCATTGCTAAGGTTGAAAGTACAAACACGATCTTACACACTTGCTTACAATGCGTCCTTCAGTGGCTCCCCAGTGTGGCTTAATGAAAAGCAGTAGACTTTAGAATCAGACAGTTTCAGATTTGAAACTACTACTAGGTGGTTCTAAGCAATTACTTAACCTTTCCTCAGTTACATAGCCTGGCCTATAAACATGAGTATGAATAATACACATAAAAAGGGTACCTTGGCACACTTAAGCACCCAAATCTTGGTTTCGGCTCAGGTAGAGATCTCAGGGTCATGAGATAGAGACCTGCATTTGGCTCTGTGCTCAGCATAGAATCTACTTAAGACTTTCCCTCTGCTCCTCTCCACCTTCCCCACTCCCCCCACGCCCCAGTGCCCGCTCTCTCTCCCCCTCTCTCTACAATCAATCAATCAATCTTATGGGGCACCTGGGTGGCTCAGTCGGTTAAGCATCTGCCTTCGGCTCAGGTCGCGATCCCAGGATCCTGGATCTAGCTCTGTATGGGGCTCCCTGCAGAGCGGGGAGCCTGCTTCTCCATCTCTTCCCTGCTCGTGCTTTCTCTCACTATCTCTGTCGCTATCTCTGTCTCTCAAATAAATAAAATCTTTAAAAATAAATAAATTAAATCTTTAATAATAATACACATAAAAAGGATGCTGGAAGATTTCAAATAATATGTAAATTACCTAGAAAAGAGACTACCAGTTTCCTCAATAAACATGATGAATTAATGAACTCATTCTTAAAGGTGAATTTGTGCTTCCTTTATTTTTATCTGTAATGGCAATGATTTCATTGCATTACAATGATTAGCTTTCATGTCTCTCTCTCTATTAGACCAGTGGTCCTTAAATAAATAGTCCCCCTTCAGAATCTGATAAAAAGCTCTGGACTGTTCCTTCTCCCATGGGTCGTCAAAAAACAAATAAGGTGTACATACACATAGAAATCCACATACTTTTCAAGTGTTGAATGTTAAAAACGCTTGTACTGTAAGGTAAGCAACTAAAAAATAGAGTTAGAATCTTTTTTTTTTTCTAAGATTTTATTTATTTGTCAGAGAAAGAGAGCAGGAGCAGGGGAGAGAGGCAGAGGGAGAAGCAGGCTCCCCGCCGAGCAAGGAGCCCCATGTGGGACTCGATCCCAGGACCCTGGGATGATGACCTGAGCTGAAGGGAGATGCTTAACCGACTGAGCCACCCAGGTGTCCCTAGAGGTAGAATCTTATGTTTGCAAATCCTAAAAGAGAACCTGACACACAGTAGGTGCTCAACATATATTCGATGGAATTTATGTTGGGATGCCTACTGTATATATTTCAAGAAGATATAACATGAACACATCTATTGGGATTGAAGACCTAGAACTGCATGCTATTAAACAGATGTTACAAACACATTCATTAGCAAAGTACAGCCCCAGAGCAACATTTCAGATCTTAGCTCCTTGAAGTAAATTAGCCTTCCCTGGCCAACTATGCAAGTAGGAGAGGTCACACATACCTGATGATCTCCTACCAGCTGCCCAAGGTCCTACCAACAAGCTCCGGGAAACTGTCACCTTTCATGACAGGCTGTCAGGAGACCAATCCCAGCACAGCTTGCATTCTTTTTCTGCCCAGACATAGCCAAAGACCCAAGACTCCTGGGTTGTCCATTATCACTAATATGCTCATCTGCCAGTCGGATCCACTCCTCTACTTTCTATCCCTCCCAAGTCCTTTCAGCAGGCCCTCTGGAACGACGCTGCTTACCGTCACCCGTAACTGCACCTTTTCCCTGAAGGTTCTCTTTGTCTGGCAATCTTCACAGGAACTGTTTCTCCTGCAGCATTCTCAAGGTTTTTTTCCTTGTACCCCTGTACCTCCAAAGCAAGACATATGTGTTCCTTGCTCCTCACTGCAGCTTCCAAACCAGATCTTCTTCCTCCTCCAAATACGCCAGGGCCTCTCAGCTCGTTCACTATGAGCCTTCCCGCTTTCCTCCTCACTGCTAGAATCAGTTAATCGGACCTCACTCACTGAGGACTTCAGTTCCTGACTCGGTCCTCATCAGTAACTTTGCTACTTACTGACTCTAGTTCCCTGACTTTCTCAATTCCAATAACTTCATCTCACTTCAGCTCCCCCACCACCGCGGTTATGCCCTGGACCTCATCACCCCTGAGGTGTACCATTTCCAAATGTTCACCTTCCGGCGTCTCATGCTCTCACGCCCGCCTTGCTTACTCAGTAACCCCACTGCGAAAATCCTTCAGCCTCACTGAATCTCTAATCCACCGACCACTCTTTCACCCTCTCCTATCTCCATTCATGCCCTTCCTGTTGATCCACAAGCCATCATGAGTATCTTGCAGATCAAGTGTCTGGCTGCTGTGTTCCTTCCTTGTACCAGCCTGGCAAAACTCCAACCCCAACTGACTCCAATCCTTCACTTTGCCTATTCCAGAAACTGAATGTTACCAGAGAAAAAACAATCCCACGACTGTGCTATTTGCTCTTTTAAATTCATGGTCAAAAATCTCAAATGGAAAAAAAATATGTATGTATATCAAATGGGCACTAAGCACTACCCACCAATCTGAGTTTTTGTAGTAGGCTATCTCGGAGACTGATTTCACATTGCCCCTTCTCTGCTCAAGCATCATGCATCACTCCCTCCACTCTACTCTCAGCTGACAATCTCACCTCATTCTCAATTAGAAAACAAAGTCAGCAGATAGTAACCCATTTTCCAATCCCAACTCTATTAACATATCTGCATGTACACTGTTGTGTCTCTGATTACATGGAAACAATAGCCCTGCCCTCATCCAAGGCCAGTCCCCAGGAGTACTCTGGATCCCACTCTCATTTTTTTACCTTCTAGAGGACTGAACCTCTTCAGTCATTCCCTTTTCTCTGCATCACCCATGAATCATTGATGTACCACTCTTATTAGCATACGCAGATCCTCCAGAATTTCCCAATTTAAAAGAACCCTCTCTTAATCCTACAATCCCCCGCAAATACTTCATCATTTCTATGCTCCCCTTTCACAGCAAAAGTTCTCAGAATACGTGTCCACAAATGTGTCTCCACTTTCTTGCCTCCTATTCAGCCTTGCAAAGCTGGCCTCTTTCTCCACCAGCCCACCAGAAGTGCTTTCACCAAGGTCACTGACCAACCTCTATGCAATCTAAGCCAATGGGCATTTACTTCTCTGGCCTCAACTGGGAGAAATCATAGCAGCATTCAGTAAAAGTAAGTGTTCAGCCCACTTGAAATGCTCTCCTCCCTTGGCTTGTCAACCCTCTCCTGGTTTTCCTTGTATCAACCTGGTCACTCCCCCATCTCCTCTGATAGTTACGTTCTTTCTTCAACCTCTAAATGTGGCAGCGCTCTTCAGTAGGACTTTTTTTTCTTTCCAGGTAATCTCACCAGTTCCACAGCTATAAATACCATCTGATCTCTGATGGCATCATCCTCGAATCCTTCCTTTACTTTGTATCCCACCTAATCTATCAGTAAGTACTACATTTTTACCTCCATCCTAGTTCTCGAATTTTCTTCTATCTCCACTGTCACTAAGATCTCTAGCTAGTTTCTATATTTTTTTCCCTGCCTCAAATTTATTCTGAGATGATTTTCTAACAACCCTAAAGTCCTTCCCTGTTACATCCTGTGACATCATTCCATTTCCTTCAAAATACTTACTGCTCTCTATACCTGCTATTTATTTACTTGCTTTGCCCACCCCCATCTCTCCTCCTCATCCCAGCACTAAATTATGGACTCCACATCAATTTTGGTCACAGTTATCCTCCAATGCCTCCATAGTGCCTAACACATAGTGGGGGGGTCAATAAAAGCTTCTTGAATGACTGAAGCATGGCAAGTGTCAAATGAGCTTTGGGCCCTTTCCACACCATTAACAGTTAGCTATTTATATGCACTTCCCCTTGCTTGGGAGAGCTCTCTTGAGTGCAAGACCAGGCTTGATCCATTTTTGTTTCCTTACTATATTAGCACATGTTTTAAACACACGGCAGTTGTTCAGTAAAGAACTGATGAAACAAATAAGTTAAAATTAAAAATACATTGACTTGGCACGTTCCTATTTGTAAGGTATGAGAAATACAAAGATATTAATTCTCCATTTGATGAAAAACACTTGTAAATACAATTCTGGAAAGGATCTAAAAAAAATGCTCCCTGCCAAAAAGCTTTCTGTATGACAATTATATTAATAATGGCCTAAGAGAAACGCTGTTTTACCCAAATTCACCTTAACTTCCCCTTTCTTTACTTAGGTTATGAACTGAAAATACAAAAGATCTTGCAGACAGAAGTGAATGAGTTCATGTTAAAGCTTTTTGCACACAGACCCAGATTTCAAGAGATGAAAAGATATTTTTAATATAATTGCTCATAACATACTAAAGTTGTATCTTTATTAGACACATTCATTACTTACTGATATCTCAGTTGTATATAGGATGAAACACCATGAATTCAAAGGAAGAGTTCTTTATAAATCTAAAAAATAAAGAAATGAGAGTGTGATGAATGTGGTATAGCAGATTTACCTCTGTTTTTAATTACGGTGTTTAACTTCTATGTCTTGCCATAAGATGAACACCATGAGCAGCAGCAAGTAGTATAATAAATGGTCCTTAAAGAAATTTGTCATAATTTTAGGAAGCCAAAGCTTACATAAAAAAAAGATAATAAAAGGATAATAAAAGACAAAAATAATAATGTACCAAATTGGTCATAATCAGGAGTTAAATATGCAGTTTAGGAAGTAAGATTTTAAAAACTGACATTAGCTTATGTTACTGAGAATCATAAAAGAGGTGGGATCTTAAATTACTTGTTAAGGATTAGAAGGACCTGAGTAGAGAGAGACAAAAAGAAAAGGAATTCAAAACAGGGGAATGACATGATCAAAGGCACATGAAAACTGACAAGAGGTTTAGTGGAAAAATCAGCTGGGCACACTTTCATATAAGCAAAAAATGAAAGAAAAGGCCTAATGAATAGAAAAGGGCCACATAATGGAAGGTCTTGGACTCTGGACCTAGTTCTTCAGGCAACAGAGAAACATTTTAAGATCCATTACAAAGTAAGATGATATAAGACAGGAAATTCTGTATATTAGGAAAATTAGCTGGTGTGTATGATTGATTAGATAAGACAGAGAAAGGAGATAAAAAGGAAGAGTATTTAGCAGACCACTTCCTCCTTCCAACTTTGCTGGTTCTATTTAGAAACTAAATTCCTTTAGCCTCAAATATACTTTAGAATTCTATGACATGATTTCATTAGTCCTTATCTAAGTAACCAAGGTTTGAAACTCTACATTTGATTCCTTCCTTACTTCTTCTTCTTGAATAGTCTGTTACCAACTCCTGATTATTTTTTCTTCAAAATGCCTCACCTATGTATCATCCCCTTTCCCTTCCTACCACCAGTACCTTAAAGTAGGGCCTCATTGGCTTATATTTGGGTTTCCCTGTTTCTCTTCCTCCATCCTTTCCTCCCTTCGTCTCAACCTAAACATTACTGTCAGATTAATCTTTTAAAACACCCCTCCACATATTAACCCTTGCTCAGAAATCTCTGAAGGCTTCTTACTGCTTGAAAAAACAAAACCCTGAATGTCTTAACTGGAATGGAAGGCACCAGCAAGCTGCTCTGACATCACTGCTCACCACTGCCTCAAGGCCCAGCTCAAACCGCATCTCCTTAAAAAATTCCTTTATCTAGTGTAGACTAGTCTAGATTACATTGGCTCTGCCCAACAAAAATATAACGCAAGCCATGAATGTAATTAAAAATTTTCTCATAGCCACATTGAAAAGCTTTACAGGTGAAATTAATTTTAATATACTTTATTTAACCCAACATATTCAAAATATTATCATTTCAGTATGCAACCATGATTAATTATTGAGATATTTTACATCACTTTTCATACCACATCTTTGAAATCCAGTGTGTATTTTATATTTTCAGCACATCTCCAATCAATCTAACCACAATTTCAAGTGCTCAACAGCTACCTGCAGCTTGTGGCTACTGTAACAGCACAAACTAGACTCTAAAATCAATGCTTTGTACTGCACAGCCTTGTGCTCTGCCACTCCTTAAGGTGCAAGTTGGCACCATTCTATTTGTATGTACATATCTTAGGCTTGATTTTAATGATATCACCAACCTAAAGTTAGTCTCCTGGACCAAAAACTCTGAAGTCACCCTCCGTCCACCAAACTGCTGCCGTCCGTTGAATCCTAATTGACATTTCAGAAACATCTCTCACACCCTTCACAATCCTATTTCAATTGAGGCAATCTTTACCTTATCTCAAT
This sequence comes from Ursus americanus, assembly GCF_024610735.1. Lineage (NCBI taxonomy): Eukaryota > Metazoa > Chordata > Mammalia > Carnivora > Ursidae > Ursus > Ursus americanus. The sequence goes on along the minus strand of NC_142152.1, from coordinate 34,260,001 downwards.
AGCTACAATTTCCTTTCATCTAGTTTTCCTGTGTTCCAAATTGATCCTCCATACAGCTGTCAGAGACCACCCTGAAAAAACAAATATACTCATGCCCTTTCTTTGTGCAAAGTATGCACCTTCCAACAAATCAATCTAAACTCCTCAGCTGGAAATCAAGGTCCTTCACAAGCTGTTCTCAATCTCCCTCTTCCTTCACCACCCACCCTTGTACTGCATGCTCAAGCACATTTATCTTCCCACTGTCCTTCAGTATGCCACAACTGCTCAAGTCTCTGCATCCAGGAGTGACCTTCTCCTGAGCCTCGTAAATTCCTTTTGACCCTTCAAGACCCAGCTGAAATATTTATTCCTTTATGAAGCTTTTTTGGTGGCCTCAGGAGGGTTTTTTTATTTTTCACCTAGCACAAACTGAGCACCAAGAATATTTGCTGAATGGATGCTGAATGTATAGGCGAAGGGCAAAAGCGATCATCTTTGTATCGCCAAATTCAAGCACAGCACTCAAAGCAACATACGTGTGTGCTTAAAGAATGAACCCGAACCAGATCATCAATTCCTTCCTGACAGATACTACTTCATCTCCATTACTTCTTAGGGTTACTTGCTCTCTCAATAATGACCTTGCCTGTTGGTGACAGCTAAAGGGAACTATGCAAAATCCAAGGGAAAACGAAGGAATCTAGGTTGGCCCTCGAGCTCACGGAGTCCAAAAAGTCTCTTCCTGGTCAGTTCGGAAGAGAACTGCTTTCGTTAAAAAAATCACAGGGGTTGTAAGATAAAAAATTAGGGGATGGGCAATTGATAACTCATGTTCGGCTGGTGACAGGAGGCCAGACGTGCCGGGGTTAAGGCTAGTCTGACCTCCTGTTTACTTAAGAGCAAGTAAAACAGAGTGATGGAAGCGCTGGAAGGCAAAGGGGGGCTGGAGGGCTGGGGCGCGGGGAGCAACGGGGGGAGTGGGAGAAGCGGAAGGCAGAGACCATTTTAATAAGGCACGGTAACATCTTAAAAGGTCCCTGAAATCGACTAAGAAAAAAAGAACGCCTACTTTGTGCCCAGTGTTTGGCAGCCTCGTGGTCTCTGAGGCCAAGACAACGGAAGACCCCCAGCGAGGAGGCTAAAAACACGTCAACCACGAGGGCCAAAGGCGCCAAAGCTAGCGTCGGATTAACTCCTCCAGCGCCGAGACTGAAAGGTCACCGGGAATCAGCAAAAAAGACGGAAGGAGAACCCAGGAGTGAATCGTACGGACTGCCACAAAGGCCGGGAGCTTTAGACCCACGGAGAAATCACTTCTCTCTCCCTCGATAAGCACTTCTGCCAGGCCCGGCCAGGACAGTCGCCGCCGAAACCCCAGGAGCACATGCCCAGAGCAGACCCGGACAAGGTGGAGCCAGGGTCTCCCTGAGGGCCGAGGACGCCCCCTCCCCCATCCAAAGGCTCACTCCTTTCCTCCTCCCTCACTTGCCTCGTCCGTCCTCCCCCAACGCCGTCCACTGCCCTTCCCAACCCCTAGTCGAATCCAGGTTCAAGAGCGAGAAAAGTTGATGCTCGCTCAGCAGCACCCGTGACGACCAGCCAGCAGAATCCCCCCGATGGCGGCCGCCATTTTGAAACTGGAGGCGAGACTCTGAGGCGGGGAAGGCCCAGGGCGATACCATCTTCCGGGGGGGGGTGGGGACGAACCTGTGGGAAGGAGATGGCACTTACGACAATAAGTCTCGTCACCTTGAGCCGAAGCCTTATTTTTAAAAAATTTATAATGCGTGAAAGCTAAAGTAAGTACGGGAAGAGTCCAACATTGAAAGGAAGAAGAGGTATGGTTTCCCAGCGACACCCCTGTCTTCGAGCGGGCGTGGCGAATGGCAGGTCCCAAGGCCGCAGCTTCCGCCGGCGCCGGTGGTCGGGCTCGTCGCTGCCCTTGGTCGTGGGGTCGCTTTTGGCACCAAGGGCGCAGGTGGGTCCGGGGTCCAGGACGGCCCGAGGCACCGCGGGTCTCCGTTGTGCCTAGGGTCCACCTCTAGGGAAGCCCTCGGCGGCCGTGTCTGTAGGCGAGGGGTGGTCCGGGCCCCTCCGGAGCGTGCGAGCGGTGGAGAGGGAAATGGGGGTTTCTTCCCGTGGACAGCTGGGCTCACGTTTCGCACCTGGCGTCTTTTGGAAAGGGTAGTGGGAGGATGTGGTTATTGGAAAACGACTTTAGGGATCACCCGGTGACCGCCCCTGGCCGGACCGGAGAGGAGACAGGCCGGGATCACGCTCCTAGGTAGGAAGGAAGGAGCGAGCATCACAGATTGGTCCAAGTTTCAGCATTCTGTCTCCTGGTTGCTCAGGGTTGGAAACTAACCTCTTCCAAATCGCAAACCCTCTTGAGCCGACCATCCCACACAAAAAAATAATTTTTAAAAACGTAATATTTAATTTGTACTAGGTTATCAAGACACGGCGCCAGACCTCAAGGAGTTAGTTTCTCCATGCATCCAGCATTGCTTTTCATAGATGATATGTGTTGTTCCAAAAAAAAAAAAAAAAAAAGTCGATCTAAAATGCTGTAGGGACCAATTAGAGATTAGGACTTAATTTTGGAAATCTATTCATCTACATTTTACAACATGAATTGACTTACAAAAATACTAGATACAGTTTTCTTTTAGAAGTTAGGCGGGAAAAATTGGGTTGAAGAAAAAGTAATGTTAGGAAAAATAATGCTGAGTGAGGTCAGTCTAAAAGTTTACCTCTACAGTTAACCTTAACAGACAATAAAACACAAATGGCTTGGACCAAGAAGGCGGACTGCCTGAGTGTTAATCCCCGCTCAGTCACTTACTGCATCTGTGACCTTAGGCAAGTCGATTGCCCCCGGATTTCCTTATCTGAAAAAAATATGCCTACCTCATTGGGGACATTAGTGAATACACACATAATATTGTGAAGATTACATGAGTCAGTGATTATGAAAAGCAGGAAGAACTGTACCTGACAGTTCTGTAAGAGCTCTTTCTAGAGCTAGGCAAAAAATTTGGAACATATTGGTAACAAAGGATGGGTGATCAGTTGCGTGATTCCTTGAGTCCATAAGATAAAAACTAACTAGTTTTTGTTAAGAATACCACAGCAAGTCCCAGTTCTGAAGTAAAAGAAGGATTTTCATGAGTCTTATAAAGAAGACACTAATGGGGCGCCTGGGTGGCTCAGTCATTTGAGCATCTGACTCTTGATTGCGGCTCAGGTCATGATCTCAGGGTCATGAGATGGTGCCCCACATCTGTGCTGAGCATGGAGCCTGCTTAAGATTCTCTCTTTCTCTCTCCCTTTGCTCCCTGCCCCCTCAAAAAGAAAGTAGACACTGATAGGTACAGTGCCCTCATGGGCACCCATGTGGATGTCATTCTTCATCCAAACCTCGGCTTGTTTCATTGTATCTTGTCCTAGGATCTCACTGCCCTTTGTCCATCAGATAAAGCCCCCTATGGTCTTGGGCTCATGACTAGAGCTTGTCTATACTCCCCCTCCTATACATTCTCCAGGAAATCGTTCTAGCTCACCTTAGGTCCATAAATCTTTGTCCTCCCCAGTCATTCACTCACAGTGAAATACAGAGGACAAATTATATTCAATGCCACTGCTCCCGAAATCCATTAAATAGATTATACAAGTGTAATATGAAATGTCTCTGGGACTAAGATTTGTCATTTACCTGTTAGTGATGGAATCATGGTGGCTAAACCCAACTCTGGATTTTGAATATACAGAATCCTTTTATCTCTCAGTCTTCCCCTGCAGAATGTATGTAAGAGCCTATGTGCAGCCAGAGTCTCAGGGGCTTATGTCAGACCTCTTCTCAGATTCTCAGAGTAAAGCCAGACAAAAGTAGCTGCTTGCCCTGTTGGAAGAATGCCAACAATAATGGCTTATAGCCCACAGGTGGCCATGGGCTTCTTTAGAACAGTCTTGGACTTAGTCAGCAAGCACTTCTGTTTTTGGTTAAAATACAGAGAGTATCTGACTCACCTGTGCTGAGGGTTAGGCTTGACCCCTCTTAAGAAATGTGAGGAACTTGAGGACAGGTGACAGAATACATGACCATTTGACTTCTAGAGACCTGTATTGTCTAGTATTGTGCAGTTTCGTGCTTTCAAAGTTACATTAGTTGATTAAGGCATGTATTGTTCCTATGCTTGACTGGCTCAAGTTTATTAAACAAGTAAGTGGCTAATTTGGTGGGTACTTGGTTAGATTCACAAAAAGTGCTTCAGAATTTAAATGCAAGTAATGTTACTTAGGGAAGGCACAGTGCTAAGAGAGCCACCATCTCCTAGGAAATAAGGTTGCCCAAAACTATTTGCATCAAATCAGCTAACGAGTTCTTTGAACTGTAGGTTTTTCCAATCCCACCAGGAAGGAGGACCAAAAGTCCCTATTTTGTTTGTTTTAAAGATTTATTTATTTGAGTGCGAACGTGAGTTGAGGGGGGCAGATGGAGAGAATCTTGAAGCAGACTCCCCGCTAAGTGGGGAGCCCCACCTGGGACCTGATCCCACAACTCATGAGATCATAAACTGAGCCAAAACCAAGAGCCCAACACTCAACTGACTGAGCCACCCAGCACCCCCACCCCCCACCCCCCCGCCGGCCACCGAGAAGTCCCTGTTTTGATAAAGGCTCCCCAGATGCTTTTGATATACAGTCAGGTTTGAGAATTCCAGCTGCGACAGTAGACTAAAACTTTAATGAATCCCTAAACTATAAGTTACATATTTTAAATAACTTGGTAACTTTACATAATTTTCCAGACTGGTGATATTCAGACCAAAACCTGCTGTATGTAATATTGCACTTTAGCAAACAGAGTATTCCATAATTGCGCAACTATTAACTTCATGGTCATTTTCTAGCCCAGTGCCTTTAGATCGTGATGAAGGTTGAGAAAAAAGATTTGAAGTGTTTAAGTGTGAGAACCAGTGCCTTAGGAGAGGCAGGAATCTGTCTACCTAACCCTAGCACAGTTTAGCGCTGAGCAGTTTTGTTGGCAGTACTGTATTCTCTTACCAGGGTGTTGTCATATGCCTTCTCAGCCATTGTATATGATGTATTCATCTTAGATTGATGTGTTGGCAGATGTATTTTGATTTCATCTTTAGGTACAAATTTTTTGCAGAAACTGACAATTCAACTATGTATTTTTTAGTTAAGGCAAATTTATTTTCCATATGGTGACTTCTAGTTCTATTCCTCCTCCTCTACCTTTTAGAAACCCTTAGAACTTAAAAGCCCTTAAGTACCATAAATATCAATTCGAGAAGAGGTCTTTTATTTATTTTTTTTATTTTATTTTTTTTAAGATTTTATTTATTAATTTGACAGAGAGAAACAGCCAGCGAGAGAGGGAACACAAGCAGGGGGAGTGGGAGAGGAAGAAGCAGGCTCCCAGCGGAGGAGCCTGATGTGGGGCTCGATCCTGCAATGCCGGGATCACGCCCTGGGCCAAAGGCAGATGCTTAACGACTGCGCCACGCAGGCGCCCCAAGAAGAGGTCTTTTAGAGAGGTATTGAGATCTAATAGAAAAAGATCTTTGGAGCAAAGCTGAGCTTGAATTCCAGCTCTGTACCTCATACCTGTTTAGGTTAAGCAGTTTTCTAGTCTATAAAATGAGGATAATAATAGTTATTTCATGTTATATATAAGATTATATGATGGCTCTGGTACCTAGTAGTCATTCTATAAAAGTAAATTCCCTTCTGCCCCTATCTTTTGTAAAATCTTTGAATTGATATTGAGATCTACCATGACGTTGTTGAATGCGGTTGTTTTTTAAAATTTCTCTCATTTCCTTTCCTTTCAAAATTAGTTTTCAGCTTTGTGCATTAGCAGTATTGTAGCTAATGATGTTTCTCTGAGTCACAATTACTACTAATTGAGAAATTAGTTGTCAATAATGATAGCTTAACTAAAGAAGTCTGCTTTTGGCATAATAGTATAATTATGTTTTAGCATTGTAAGAGGCTCTAAAATATTTTACACATGTGTAAAAGTTAAATTAATAGTAGGAGGTACAAATATTCAGCTTCTGCAGGTAGAATTTTTTTATACTCTCCATTTTGCTGTAGTATACCATATCAGATCACTAGTGGAGCTAGGAAAAAAAGTTAATAAATTGATGTTAGTGCACTGCAATTTTTTTTTTAAAGATTTTATTTATTTATTTGACAGAGAGAGAGAGAGCGCGAGAGGGAACACAGCAGGGGAAGTGGGAGAGGAAGAAGCAGGCTCCCAGGGGAGGAGCCTGATGCGGGGCTCAATCCCAGAACGCCGGCATCACGCCCTGAGCCGAAGGCAGACAATTAACGACTGAGCCACGCAGGCGCCCCAGTGCAGTACAATTTTTATACTAATCACCATCACCTGTATAATTGTCATCAAGTATATTTTAAGTTGTACACTACATTCCGATGCCAGGCAAATTTGAAGAGGCTTACTATGCTTTTAACATCTGTCTCCTATATTCAAGGCTATCTTCCTGTTTCAGATGCAATTTCACAAGATATTTCAAAGGCAGTTATATTTCTTATAATCTTTTTTTTCCCCTAGCACTCAAGATGAATGTAATTCAGATTTTTCGTGACCACTGGGTACATATACTTGTGCCTATGGGGTTTGTCCTTGGATGTTATCTAGACAGAAAGAATGATGAAAAGCTGACTGCCTTCCGGAACAAGAGTTTGTTGTTTAAAAGGTTAGTTTGTACAATTTTTTTAAACGAACAATTAACCATCTTTTGGAAATAATTCCTTTTAATATCCTATGTGCCAAAAATAAACAGAAGGGGTAAATTTTCCCCCAAGGACTTATATTTAAGTTATATTATTTTGCAGCATTTGTTGTTTAATCCTTCTACAAAACTGTATGGTTACCTTGGGAATGCCAACAAGTCTTCAGTTTATGAACAGGCTATTTCAAATGTTTGAATGGGGGGGTGGGATTCAAGGTACACTGTAATACAGAAACAAAGTTTTAAACCAGCTCACCAAAGCCTTTAATATAGCTTTCACATATTATCATATATTATCTTGCTTAAGCCAGGCTGTAGCTGAAATCTATGGTACTAATAGTGGCTTGGTGCTGTATTCACCACAACACTGCTTGAGAGCTTTAGAAGTGGTGGGTGAGTGATCAGAAGGCAGCTGGCAGCTGCCTGGTCCCACTGTGTCTCTGGAGATGGCTCTTTGGGCAGCAGAGTTAGTTAGCACGATAGGGGTCTGCCACTGGCTGTGCAGCTAGGTGGGAAGAAGCTCAAAGGATCAGAGGCTTGAGCAACGTTCACCGTCATTCACTGGAAAGGAGGTTTATAGTTAAGGATTTCCAGAAAGATAAAATTAATCAGAAAGGGTTTAGAAAACCTCAGATGAACTCATTGAGAGGATAATAACTTTCACACAGACTAAGAAATTGCAGTTCCTTAATCTGGAAAAATGAAATCGAAGGGATGGTAAAAGTTTAAAATCGTGAGAGAATAGAATGAGTATGTTGAGTCTATATCAAAATTTTAATGGGTCAGTTTAATAGAATATAAAATATTGAATTCCTACTCTTCTGACTCTTCCCCCCCCCATAAAAGTTTAATCTGTACTTTTTCCTTTCCTTCCTTTTTAATTTCCACACAGGGAATTGAGACCCAGTGAAGAAGTTACCTGGAAGTAAAGGCCGTGACTGAATTACAGAATGTTCACATTTTAAAAATTAGGAGAGAAATAAAAACACATTCATTATTTAATTTGAAGTGTGATTCTTTTTATGTCGAGGCAGTCTTCCACATTTCAAGTAATAGGCACACTTAGCTTAAAAATAATTATTGAATACTTGATTGTGTACATTGATGTTAAATTCACAATTAGCATTTCATTGTCTTTTCTTCTTTTGAGACCATAGTACTATTAAATCATATAACCAATTTTTTCCTCAGATATTTTTCAGAATATTTTTTTCAAACTGTGTGCTTTAGACGGATGATACTAGCAGAAAATTTTAGTGACCTTGAGTTTGGCAAAGATCTCTTAAATGCAAGACATAAAGCATGAACTAGTTTTAAAAAATTTTGTTCTTCAGAAGACATTTATGAAAATGAAAATGCAGCCATAAATTGGGAGAAAGCATTTGCAAAATGTAATATACAACAAAGAACTTATATCTAGAAAATGTAAAGAACCCTTATGACTTAAAAAAAATTATTCATTTATTTAAGTAACCTCTACACCCAGTGTGGGGCTCAAATTCACCATCCCGAGATCAAGAGTCGAGAGCTTTTCCAACTGAGCCAGTCAGGCGCCCGAACCCAGTTTTTTAAATGAGCAAAAGAATTTTTTTTAAGATTTTATTCATTTATTTGAGAGAGAGAGAGAGAACACAAGCAGGGGCATTGGGAGCCAGAGAAGCAGGCTCCTTGATCAGGGAGCCCAATGCATGGCCTGATTCCAGGACCCAGGGATCATGACCTGAGCCAAAGATTAATGGACTGAGCCACCCAGGCACCCCTAAGCAAAAGGTTTTAATAGACACTTCACAAAAAAAGATAGGAGGATGGTAAATAAAGCACATGAAAAGCCTCCCAACATCAGTAGTCATTAGGGAAATGCAAATTTAAGCCACAATGAGATACCACTACACACCTATTAGAGTGGTTAAAATCAAAAGACTGATCCTATTCCCAGTGTTGGCAAGGGTGCAGAGCAACTGGACCTCACACACGGCTGGCAGGAATGTAAAATGTAGCAGCCAGGAGTTGTACCACTTTGGAAATCAGTTTGGCGGTTTCAAATGAAAATAACACCTCCCGTGTGACCCAGCCATTCCACTCTGAGGCATTTGTCCAATATAAAGAAAGCATATGTTCACACAAATACTTACATGAATGTTCATAGCAGATTAATTTGTAATAGCCAAAAATTAGAGCTAACCCAAATGTACATCAACAAATAGATAAATTGTGTTAAATCCATACAGTGGAATACTACTCAGCATTAAAAAAGGAATGCTCTATTGCTGATGACATTGATGAATTTCAAAATAATTATCCCGGATGAAAGAACCCAGACAGACAGCACACACTTTATGCTTCCATTTATATAAAATGTTAGACACACTGTAAACTATAGTAACAAATTAGGGGTTGCCTGGAGGAGCAAGGTCCAGAAAGGAGTTAGAGGTAAGAATTACAAGGGGCACAAGGGAATTTTGGAGTATAGTTTTCCATTTTTTTTGCTTGTGATGGTTCCATGTAGGCATTCATGTCATCTGTTGTATTCAACTACCTCATCTCAGAAAACAGTTCAGGTAATACTGAATTTAGGAGAAGTAAAATTAGAATAAAATACTCCCTAACTGTCACTGATCGGGTCTTTGCCAATGTAATTAGTTAAAGATCTCCATATGAAATCACCCTGGGTTAGGGTAGGACCTAATTCCAATCATTGGTACTTATAAGAGCAGAGGACAGAGACACAGAAGAAAAAGGCCACATGAAAACCAAAGCCAATGCTGGAGTTCTGCAACCATAAGCCAACTAGTGACAGGAGCCTCTAGAAGCTGGAAGAAGTGAGAAAAGGATTCTCCCTGTGACCATGGAGCATGGCCCTGCTGACACCTTGGTTTCTGACTTCTGGCCTCGAGAATAGTGAGAGAATAAATTTCTGTTGTCTTTTAGCCACCATGTTTGTGATAATTTGCTGCAGCAGCCATAGAAAATGAATACAAGCACATTTTTTTCTGAATAATACATCAAATAGTTTAAAAATCAAGAATAAAACTGTATACAGTGAAAAGTCTCGCTCTCATCCCTGTCTCCTATTTGCCTAGTTCTCTTCCCATCTCAAACATGTACATAACCTCTGGGTTTCCTGTATATTCTTCCAGAGATTTGTAATATATACGAACAAAAAAAAATAGATACACGTTTCTGTACACACACGCTTTCTTTAAAAATAAATCAGGAAAAAATGGTTTGCATATTTTTTCACTTCGTGAGACCATAATTTGTTTCCCCAGTAAGGCCACAGTTCCTTAAGAACATACATGGACTGTTTCCCCAGTACAGGAGTGAGGACTGCATGCAGGGGCATTCAGTAAAGGGTAACTAAATCCTACCCTTGAGCACCTGGTCTTCACTGGTACTCTCCATTTCCTTATCTCCTGCTGCCCTCTTTTGTTCCTCTGAGCCTGCACTCACCAAACTCCCCAATTGTCTCCATAGCAACACAATTTAGTGGACTCCTGTAAGTCCTTATGTTCCTAGACCTCCTGACAGCAACTAACATGGATTCGTGAAACGTTGCCTTCTCAGGGCTTTGATAATTTTACAGTCTCCCACTTTTCCTCTCTTCTCCTTGACCATTCCTTCTCTATCCTCAAGGTTCTACTCTAGATCCTCTTTTCAATCTCTTCCTTTTCCCCTAGGTGACTTTATTCACTTCTGTGAATCACTCCCCATTCTACAGCAAAACCAAGCCCCTGAACTCCGGACCATTTATATAGAAAGATAGATTATCTCCACTCATTACTTGTCTTACATATCATAGGTATTTCCCAAACCTTGCCCCTTCCTCCAGTATTCCCTATCTAAGTGAATAGTATTCCTGCCACAGTGGCTGCCTAGGGCAGAAACCCAGACATTATCCCTAACAATTCTGTGTCCCTCTCTTTCCACTCTCACCAAGTTCTACTGAGTCTCCCCACTTCCTAATTATCTCTCAAAATGGCCTCCTCTCCAGTGCAAGTCATCACTCTAGCCCAAACACCATCATCTCTCCCAAGATTCCTTCCACAGCATCAGCTCTTTTCTGCAGCTAGAGCGATCTTAATAAAATGCAAATCTGAGCGTCTCTTCTTTAAAAACTTTATATAACTCCCCAACTGTCTTTAACAAGCATACCTTCCTTAACCTAATTTCAAGGTGCAAAATCCGCTTCTTTCCTACTCCTTCAGCTTCATCAAACCCCGTCACCCACTTTACTGGACTTTTCAGTTCCCCCAACTCACGCCTCCTCTTCAGGGTCAGAACGCAGACAGTAACAAGGTGTCTGGATTTGGACCCCAGCAAGGGCAACTCACTAGTTGACCTTAGACACGGTTCTTCTCTTAACCTCCCTGCTCATCAATGTCCTCATGTGTAAAACGGGGATCATAACAACACCTACATCAAAGATGGTTATATTAAATTCGTTAATATATGCAAAGTAGTTCAAAAAGAATGCCTACCCTACAGTAAGCTCTATATAAATATTAATTACATTTTTACACAAGCGCTAGGTGTTGGGGGATGCAATGATGTCTTAATCAGGCTTTCAGTGGGGGAGGAAGGGAAAAATATTAAATAATTACATGCAGATATGATGAGCAGACAATACAAAGTGGAGAACATACAAGAACATAGAACCCAGGTGCTCCTTATCCAGACCCCTTAATAGCCTAAAAATCCATAGCAATGGGTGGGAAGCAGAGATGTTCCTCCAGACGGTAGGTGGCGCTGCAACCCCGCCCCCCCGCCGGCCGGATAAAGGGATATGGGAGGACGCGCTACAAAGGTCACGTGTGCTCGCATTTACCGCCCCGGCGTTCACTCGCTCTTCGTTCCACGTGATTCATATCCTCCGGGATGATTGGTCTGTACGAGTCACGTGGGCAGGGGCGGCTCGAGGCGGGGCGGGGCAGGGTGGGAGGAGGGGTGGGGCCGAGGGGCGGGGCTGGAGGGGGTGGTTCGGCGCGGGGGCCGTTGGCTCCAGACAAATAAACATGGAGTCCATCTTCCACGAGAAAGTAAGTGTCCGCGTTCGGTGGTGATCTGTCTGCTGTGCCGTGGCTGCGGTGGGGCGTGGTACCTCCTCCTCCTGGAGCGCTGGCGGGGGCCCGAGTCGCCCCCATCCCAGTCTTGCCGGGCGGAGTAGCTTGATAGGAAGAGGAGCTTCACCGACTCCCCCACCGCACCCAGTGCCCCAGAGGCCGGTGCCCGAGGAGTCCCGGGCCGGGGACGCCGGCGAGCTGGAAGGGAGTGAAGCAGGGCCGGAGGCGCCGTGGGGCACGGGAGAGGGGTGCCACCGAATGCGTTAGCTTTTGCGCTTCCCCTCCACTTTCCGTGGGATTCGTTCTCCAGTCCCTTCTCCTCCACTCTCCCTAGGTTTCTAGCTAGTCACCTCTTGGACAAGTCCCTCGACCCTTCCCAACTCCACCCCACACCCCAGTCCTACTCCTGGCAGATTTAACTTTTCCTTCTCTGGGCTCCTCAATTCGATATTGGAACCTCCCATACACTTAGATCTCTGGGGTTGTGTTCTCGTCCTCCTGCACTGGGTCCAGGAGCCTCCCGAGGGCGGGGTTCTTGGCTCGTCCCGTGTAGGGCCTGACACTTAAGGAAGTGAGGTAGGAAATCCTCCGCTCCCCTAAATAGGGAAGTCGTCACAAGAGTTTTTGTTACGGGATGTTTAGGTTTCGTTTCTTTTGGTAGTTGCATCTTTCCCGATCAGGAGGCCAGCTCTCTTATTAGGTATTAGGGGTGGACTGGAATAATTGTGTTGTGGTCCGCCTAGCGTTTGTCTTTTATTCTGGGATGACCACGCACTTGAAGATGCTGTTTGTGGCATGTGGAGAAACTCGTCTTCTCTCACATACAATAAACAAGCTGTTTGGGTGTGAGTGAAACCTTCCTCAGGACAACTTTGGCACATGATATGTTGTTTCATAAGAGTTTCATGTTTGGAAAGGGTTGTTGGTGAGGCTATTATTTAGTAGGAGCAAAGGGGTTTTGTTTTGTTAAATACTTTTAAACGATCATTTATCCATTTAAAAAGTCACACAAGTCAAAGCCATCAAAGACAAAAAGAGGCACAGTGTAAATCTAAACAAATTGTTAAATGGGATGCTTTTCTTTATAGAAAATATTTTAGCACGTTTTGGCACTGGGGTAGACCGGTTTTTATGTGTGGATAAGGACTCAGTGGTATAGTTATCACTAATCTTTTGACTTGATTGACATGATTTATGAATCTTGGACAAGAGAAATTTAGTTGCTTGGCTAAGGAGACTGGATGAAGAGAACCCTACATATACATATTTTTATTACTATTTTTCAAAAGCTTTAGGGTAGGATCAGATGTTTCAAATGGAAGATTTTAAACATTTCCACACCACTTCTTGAGATTCGGATAAGAAGCTGGGTGCTAGCCTCATAAAGGTGTACTTTCCTGAAAGAAGTCGCTATCAGGGATGCCTGGGTGCCTCGGACGGTTGAGTGTCTGTCTTTGTCTGGGGTTGTGATCCCAGGGTCCTGGGATCAAGTCCTGCATCAGGCTCCTTGCTCAGTGGGGATCCTGCTTCTCCCTCTGCCTCCCACTCCTCCTGCTTGTGCTCTCTCTCTTTGACAAATAAAAAAATAAAATCTTAAAAAAAAAAAAGTCACTATTAGCATCAGCCTCTAGGCTTAAAGATACTTAAAAAGTACAATTTACCTTTATCATCAACTTAAATGTACTTAATAGATGAGGCTGGTAAGATTTTGGGGGAATATTTCAAGAATGGAAAGCACCTGTAACCATAGGGCCCATTGTTAATCTCGTACGCAGTCCATTTGGGGAATGTTTTAGCTTAATATGCCATGTTCTAGCACACTCCCTTCCCCTCTGCCACACACATTTAACCTTTGCTAGAGCCGGAAAACCAGCTTTGGTTCTAAGGAAGCTGTGTATGTAGAGATACCTGCCTACAACAGGCCTTGCAACTACTTCCTCTTAGGATATTGGTTTCCCCATTTTCAGAGTTATCACTTTGAGTATCCTTTTTTAAGTTAGAATGTAAACTTAACAGTTGTTGGTCATCTGTCCCCAGTGCCTAAGATAGTGCCTGGCACATAGTAATTGCTCAATAAATATTTGAATGAATTGGGAGTTTCTTGAGCTTCTAAGATGTGTATGGTGCTATTTATCTAAAGTAAATAATCTTTCTGTAAATATTTTAGGCTTTGCAGGTTATATATGGCCTCTCACGCGTTCATGTTTGTATGGGTGTGTTACCCAACCATCTATAATCATAAAAACCAGAGCGCCTGGGTAGCTCAGTCAGTTGAGCATCTGGCTCTTGGTTTCAGCTCAGGTCATGATCTCAGGGATTGTAGGGTCCAGGCCCGAGTGGGGCTCTGTACTGAGCACAGTGTCTGCCTCAGATTCTTTCTCCCTCTCCCCCCCACCTCTTTTCCCCTCTTACACGCTCATGTGCGCCCACTCTGTCTCTGAAATAAATAAAAACATCCTTTAAAAAACAAAAATAAAATAAAATCATCAAAACCATTCTTAGCTACTGGAGCAGGTCATTTGGCTTCTAGGTTAGAGTTTGCCAACCCCTAACTTCGATCCTCATACGAAATGGCCACTAACTGCTGGGTGTCTGCGTTTTTGTTTGGTTCTGGTGTCTGCTTTCGGTCATATTTGTTACCATTTCTGTTGCTGCCTGCTCTTGGTACAGTCACTGTGCCATCTCAATTGGTACTTTTAATGTCCTGTGAACTGAGAATGATAATCAGACTTGTTGGGATTGTGTTTAAAATTAATGAAAATACCTAAAAGATGCTGAGCTTTGACTCATTTTGCCCTTTGGTGATTGTTGGTTCCTAATTGTATTTAGGATATTTGAGGTTAGGAATAACCAAATTCCAAATGAGTGGCTTGAAGAAGTAATAATATCACAGACTTGAAACTTCTGCCTGGGTTTGAATCCCAGCTCTGCCGTTTACTACCCATACGATCTTGGGCAAGTTACTGATTATATCTCTCTGCTCCAGTTTCCTCCTCTCTGGTGTGAGGACAATAAAGTGTCTGCCTCAGTTGGAAGCGCTTGGAATGCTTCCTGGCCAGCAGTATAGACATGCTGGCTATTGTTACTCAGATGCTTGTGTTTGCTGAACCTCATAATCGGGGGTGAGACCTTATCATCACTGAGATGAAATGAAGATCTGCTAGGGTGATTGTGTGGCCCTTTAAGTTAGGCCATTTCTGAGCACACACCCTTAGGTTTATGCCTGGTTTCTGTTGTAATCTGTTGTAATCAGTAATATCTCTGGAAATTTGAACTGGTTGCAGGTTGGTCCTAAAGACTTTGGGGACAGTGAGGGAGTGATGTGGTTACAGTTACTATTTGTGGTTTTATAATATATCTTGGTAGGGGCACCTGGGTGGCTCAGTCGGTTAAGCATCTGCCTTCGACTCAGGTCATCATCTCAGTGTCCTGGGATTGAGCTCTCGTGGGGGCTCCCTGCTCGGCAGGGTGTCTGCTTTTCCCTCTTCCTCTGCCCCATGCTTTCTCTCTCTCTCTCTCTCAAATAAATAAATAAAATCTTAAAAGTAAAACAAAAGAGGGGCGCCTGGGTAGCTCAGTCGTTAAGTGTCTGCCTTCGGCTCAGGGTGTGATTCCGGGGTCCTGGGATCAAGCCCCACATCAGGCTCCTCTACTGGGAGCCTACTTCTTCCTCTCCCGCTCCTCCTGCTTGTATTCCCTCTCTCACTGGCTGTCTCTCTCTGTGTCAAATAAATAAATAAAATCTTTAAAAAAATAAAAATAAAATAAAAAAATAAAATATCTTAGTAAAGCTGAACCTACAGTTTGTTCATCCTCTGATCCCAACACAATAAGTCTGAGCCTGAAATCATGGAATTTCGATACTGCTGAACTTTGACTATGGCACAGATAAACTTCTATCCAACTTTGGTTAAAGCTCCATGAGAAGGAGATGAGTGGGGATAAGTTGGGCGCAGGGAATGCATAATCTTAGGTGAGGCCATTGTACAGGTTTTTTTGGTTCTTAGAATTTGATTCATCTTGTGACTTTAAAAAATGATTTTAAATTTGGACAGAACAATTTGTTCTTTTCTTCCATTAAATCTTACTAGAAGTACAGAACTTGATATTTCATATAGCAGTACAGTTTTACTTAGACAAGGTTTGATTTTAAGTGCTTATTTTCTTGTATTTCAAAGGTTTATAGAGACTTTCTTCAAAGTTTTTTATAGAGAGAATTTTAAGATTTTATTTGTTTGCTTATTTATTTATTTATTTATTTATTTATTTATTATAAGATTTAAAGAGAGACAGCACAAGCAGGGGAAGCTGCAGGCAAAGGGAGAAACAGGTTCCCCACTGAGCAAGGAGCTCAATATGGAGCTGGATCCCAGGACTCCGGGATCATGACCTGAGCCGAAGGCAGCTGCTTAACTGACTGAGCCACCCAGGCGTCCCTAGAGACAGAATTTTTAAACTAATAGTTGGAGTCATAATTTCAATATATGTATTAAATGTGATGACCATAGTTTGGGAGTACCAGCTGAGGCAGGTAGCCTGACAGCGGGACAGAAAATTTGCATTAGAAATGTTCCCAGGGGCGCCTGGGTGGCACAGCGGGTAAGCGTCTGCCTTCGGCTCAGGGCATGATCCCGGTGTTATGGGATCGAGCCCCACGTCAGGCTCCTCCTCTATGAGCCTGCTTCTTCCTCTCCCACTCCCCCTGCTTGTGTTCCCTCTCTCGCTGGCTGTCTCTATCTCTGTCAAATAAATAAATAAAATCTTTAAAAAAAAAAAAAAAAAAAGAAATGTTCCCAGAAAATCCAGTGTCTGATCACCATAGTAGGTAGCTTTTGATACATGAAATAGCTGTATCTTAGCAGAAGTCTTTTGTTGTTATTTGAATTTTTTTAAGTGTAACAATCAGATGTTAGGGCACACAGATGATCAGAGTACAGCTCAGTGAGGTCTCACAAAGTGAACACACATGTGTAAATAATTCTTAGACTCAGGTAACAGAACATTTACCTGCATTCTCTAAGCTCCCCTTAGGCCCTCTTCCAGATACTCTCCCTCCGCCCCACCTTCACCCCTGCAAGGGTAATCACTATCCTGAATTCTGATATCATAGATTAGTTTTGCCTGTTTTTGAACTTTTTGTAAATAAAATCATATAGTGTACTCTTTTGAGTCTGTTTTTTTTTAAGATTTTATTTATTTAGAGGTAGAGAGTGTGAGCAGGGGGAGGGGCAGAGGGAGAGGGAGAGAGAATCTCACGCAAGCTGTGCTGCGCTCAGAGCCCGATGGAGGGCTCGATCCTATGACCCTGAGATCATGACCTGAGCTGAAATCAAGAGTTGGACATTTAACTAACTGAGTTACTCAGGTGCCCCTTGAATCTGTCTTCTTTAAGGCTGATTCATCCATATTGTTGCAGGTAGTTGTAGTTAATTCATTCTCATTGTCGTATAGTATTCTCTTGTGAATGTAACACAATTTACCTATTCTGCTGTGATGGGCATCTGGGTGATTTGGGTTGGGAACATTACGAATAGTTCTATGAACATTTTTATAGATGTCTTTTGATGAATGTATGTTTACATTTCTGTTGTTGGCATTATGCGCCTAGTATTGGAATTGCTAGATCATAGGGTTTGTATATGTTAAGCTTTAATAAAACTCCAGATAGTTTTCCAGAGTGGTTGTACTAATTTGCATGTCCACCAGTAGTATACAGTAGTTTTAATATGTCTAATCTCCAACATTGTAGCCAGTTTTGGAGAGTGTGTAGTAGTAACATACTGTGGTTTTAGTATATCATTCCGTGCTGGTTAATGAAGGGGAGCATCTGTTTGTGTTTTTTAGCCGTTTGGCTATCTTGTGAATACTTGTTTGTCTTGCCCATTTTTCAATAGAATGTTAGTAGGATGTCTATGTATCCCTTCAATTCACATTGTATTGTTCAGAGGGAGTTGCTTTCTGGCAGTAGGAATACAGTAGAAGGAAAAAAAGTAGAGACAAGGTCTCTCTCTCTCACGATGTGGCTGTGACTTGAGGGAGAGATTGTGTCTTTGGCTTCAGGCTACTTTTCCCTGTACCAAAATATGAAGATAAGCTTATCTCGGTCCCCTGTCTCACACTCAGACTGTCTCAGTGCTCCCTTCCTATTCCGTTGCATACCTGTACCGTGTATTATTTTCAGAAGCTGATTTTTGTTCCTAGAAAATTAATTCATCAGGAAAAATATGTGTCTTGCAAGGTGTTGCTCTTTGGGGTCACCATCTATTGACTAACATAGCTCAGAACAAATTGCACAAGGTGAGACAGGCTGGGTTAAGGCATAGACTTTACTGGGGAAAGGGAGAACTTAGAGGGCCAGGGTTAGCAGGAGAAGGTAAGTGTTTTCATCTTCTGCCATCATCCCGCAGAGGGGTCTGTGTTCACAGGAAGGGATCTCATCCACCAGTGAATCTCCCTTCGTATGAGGCAAGCATGGGAGAGTGGCATCGTTGTGGGGAACAGGGTGATAAACTGCTCAGCGCCAGGCAGGTTGGATTTAGATTTGGGGTGCCAGTTGTGTGAGCCAGCTGCCCAGTACCTGAAGACCCTGGGGCGCGTGGGAAGTTGTACTCCCTCCACCCCCCACGATAGGAAGCCGGTGATCCCGATGATCGCGTGGTTGCTTGGATGCAGCTCTCCTTGCTGGCTTGTCTGGACGTGAGCTCCAAGGTGGTTTTTGGAAGTGTTGCTCGTTGTACCGCACTACATGCACATTTCGTGCAGCGGTCCTTGAAGAGAACCTTGGCTCTGTTAGCTACGTCTTCCTTAACATCAAATGGGATCTTTCTTACCTGTATCAGTTCTTGAGATTCTTTTTAAGATTTTTTATTTATTTATTTGACAGAGAGAGAGACAGCCAGCGAGAGAGGGAACACAAGCAGGGGGAGTGGGAGAGGAAGAAGCAGGCTCATAGTGGAGGAGCCTGATGCGGGGCTCGATCCCACAACGCTGGGATCACGCCCTGAGCCGAAGGCAGACCCTTACCCGCTGTGCCACCCAGGCGCCCCGAGATTCTTTTGTTCATTGATTTCAAATTCCTTGAATAAGCATTTAGATTGAGTAGATTGTCTTGTTATAAGAATACAAATGTTCTAGGGATTAAAATTCCCTTTCAGCATTTTTAATTTGCACTGGAACCTTCAAAGACGTATGTATTGTAGGTATGAAAATGAGAGGTGCTAATGTCTTTTATAGAGCAGTTTCTAGTAAAGTATGAAATTTGGCATATCTGATAGAGAATGATATTTAACATAAATCATTCTTCAGTTTTTGATTGTATAGCTAAATAATTGTAGTTTCATTAGTGGTAAAATTATAAGTGTTAACAGTGAAAACTCTTGCCCTTATGTTAATCATTCTTCTCTAAAGCCGAAAAGGTTCAGTTTGGCTGCATTAAGTTAATGATTAAATTCCTCTTTAGAGGAAGCTACTGTACAAGTCTGTTTAACGAGTCACATTTGAATTTTTTCTTTTGGAAACGTTAGCAAGAAGGCTCACTTTGTGCTCAGCATTGCTTGAATAATCTGTTGCAAGGAGAATATTTTAGCCCTGTGGAATTATCTTCAATTGCACATCAGCTAGATGAAGAAGAGAGGATGAGAATGGCAGAAGGAGGAGTTACTAGCGAAGACTATCGCACATTTTTACAGGTACTGATTTTAAATTCACTAAATCGAGTTTTTTTTTTAATGTGGGTACTGTTTAGAAAAGGATGCACCATTTTTCCTATAGGGCTCTGACTTGTTAATTATAACTGTGCTCTTGACTGTATAAATGGGAACACACAAGATGTTATTTTAAATATGCACACTAATGACAGTTTTTATCCTTCTCTCCCACCCTCAACCCCCGCCTCAACTACCTATCCAAATTAAACAGCAGCCTTCTGGAAATATGGATGACAGTGGCTTTTTCTCTATTCAAGTAAGTAGTCACAAGCGTGTACTAAGGGTTGTTCATGTCCCAGGCACTGTTCAAGCTGAGGATATGGTTGATGTGAATATCTTTTCACAGCCTTTCATGGTCACTGTAACGATAAAACCTTCAGAAATTCCTCCAATAGATAGTGTCTAAGAGTATAAGATTATTAAAAAAATTAAAATAAGCTATAGAGCACAAGGAAAAAAAAACTGAAAAAAAGTCTAAGATTATACTCTAGAGTACTAGATTTTTATAGAGATAAACAGGAAAAATTAAGATTGTAGAACCTTCATATTACTTATTTTATTATTTTTTATTTTTTTTAAGTAGGCTCCACGCCCAGCCTGGATCCTAACGCGAGGCTTGAACTCACAACCCTGAGATCAAGACCTGAGTTGAGATCAAGAGTCAGACGCTTAACCGACTGAGCTACCCAAGCGCCCCAGAACCTTCATTTTTAGAGTAGGGCTTTTTGAAAGGAGACCATTTAATTTACATGTGGATGCTGATAACCATAATTCCAATAAGTCACAGTATTTCAAACTTATTACTTGTGTAAATTTGAGAAAATGCAGCACCTTACTACCTTTCATTCAAATCCGCCTACCAGGATTGGATTCCTTTATTATGGTCTATGGCTTTTGCTTGTTTTCTTTTTTGAAACTTACATCTCCCCTTGAATTCTGTGGGTGATTGTACGTGTACTTGTGAGATCCTTTTATCTTATCTGTGGGTCTTTCATTCTGTTTCTGTCCTCTGGGAGGTGTGTCCAGAGTTCTCTCAGAACCTGTCTTGAGGAGCCTGTTTCTACACATACTTGTGTTGCACTCCCCTGTGCTGTCCTGCTGGACTCCTCATCCAGCGGCATTTCCGCCCAGCGCTCCATGGTGCACTGCAGCTGGAGGAGGCCCTGGCAGGCCTGGCTCCCGGCACCCACCATTGCCTGTGCGCGCAGTCCTGCTCTTGGTGCCGGCTTACGGGTGCCCAAGGCGTTGCGTTCACTTTGTGTCTGTGCTGGTACCTGGTTCATTTCCTGCTCGTTGGCTACCTTGGAGCGCAGAGAGTGAATTCTCACAAATCCTTTTGCTTTCTCACTTTGAAGTACTCAGGTTTGTTTCTTGTGGGGTTTTTTTTTCCCTCTACAGATTACAAACCCATGATAATAGAAGCTTAAATTCTGAAAGCTTCCATTTAAATTCCCAGGAAGAACTCCTTTTAACAGACAACATTTTTGTCACTACTGACATCCCAGGTAGCGAGTTGAATATACCTTTTCTAAAGCAGGACCCATAGCAGCCAAATTATCGCATGTATATATTGGACTAGTTTTAAGAATAGTACCCCCTGTCTTTAAAAAAAAAAAGGGGGGGGGGCCTGCGTGGCTCAGTCGTTAAGCGTCTGCCTTCGGCTCAGGGCGTGATCCCAGCGTTCCGGCCCACATTGGGCTCCTCCTCTGGGAGCCTGCTTCTTCCTCTCCCACTCCCCCTGCTTGTGTTCCCTCTCTCGCTGGCTGTCTCTCTCTGTCAAATAAGTAAATAAAATCTTAAAAAAAAAAAAAAAAAGAATAGTACCCACTGGATAGAATATACATCTGGGTTTTCGAGACATTTTTATCTAGGAATTATGTGCTTCTCTGGGACGTTCCAGAAACCTAGTGTAAATAGCACTCTTTTGATGCTATGTTTGTTCTTTTATGGATTTTGTGATGTATCTATATACACACACTTTTTTAAAAACTATAACCTTCTGGGGAAAATTATATATAAAGTACAACTGTTTATACCTCTAACGTGACTACACTACTTAAATTTGGAATTGATGGTTTAGCTCATGGAAAGTTGCTTTTTTTTTTTTTTTTTTTTTTTTTTTGACAGGTTATAAGCAATGCCTTGAAAGTTTGGGGTTTAGAACTAATTCTCTTCAACAGTCCGGAGTATCAGAGGCTCAGGATCGATCCCATGTAAGATTTTATTTTGCTTTCCCTAAATTTGATTTTTAAAGTTACAATTTCTTAAAGAAGAAAAGTATATTTTGAATGCTTTTGTTTTGATGCTCCCTGTTTCATTCTCTCAGAGTTCCCTATTACATCTTTTGGGGATGTCCATGAACATCTGCCCACTGAGCCTTCCCCACACCTCAGAGTCTGACAGCACAGAGCTGATCCTTAAATGCTGTGTGATGCTAGTGTTTTTGCCTCACACCACTAATCTGCAGAGAGATTTATACTGTTTTCTAATTTCTTAAAAACCAGTGATCCTTAACAGTAGGCATAATCCTAATGTTTTTTATAATACTTGCCAGTAGATAAAGTAAATGAATATGAACTCTACAATTTCAACTTGTGTATGTATTTTTTTTCTTTTTCTAGAAATGAAAGATCATTTATATGCAATTACAAAGAACACTGGTTTACAGTTAGAAAATTAGGGAAACAGGTAATGTTTCTCCCCTTCCCTGCCTTTTTTCTCATTTTGCACTCCATTTGCAACTAAAATGTAAAGGATTGCTACCTTAAAGATGAAGAAACTTACCAGTAATGTGTGTGTGTGGTATAGTTTCAATCTCGATAGAGATTTGGTGTTTTAAAAGATAGTATCAGGTTCTCTTACAGATTTATTTATAACAACCATACAGAATTGACTCTTGAACAACATGGGTTTGAACTACATGGGTCCACTTATACGTGGATTTTTTTTTTTTTACGGTACTGTAAATGTATTTTCTGTATGGTTTTCTTAGTAACATTTTCTTTTCTCTAGCTTTATTGTAAAAATAAGTATATAAGGGGCACCTGGCTGGTCGTAGAGCATGCAACTTGTAGTCTCAGAGTTATGAGTTCAAGTCCCATGTTGGGCATGGAGCCTACTTTAAAAAAAAAAAAGTACATAATACATATACAGAATATGTGTTCATTGTTCATGTTAGCAGTAAGACATCTGGTCACCAGTAGGCTATTAGTAATTGAGTTTTTTGAGGAGTCAAAATTCTGAAAGCATGTGGATTTTCAACTGTGCAGGGGGTCAGCACCCCTAACCCCCACGTTGTTCAAGGGTCAACTGCATAATTTATATCATAAGAAAAACTTTCTATTTAATACAATACAGATGTGGTTACTTTTAGTGGGTTTTTATGTGATAAAGATGTTCTTCCAGTTAACTATGACTGTATGGGTTTGTGTTGAGCATACAGTAGTGTCATGAAGCCTGAAACAACATCCAGATGAATAAAAGTTTTTCAATCATGTTAGCTTTAGCGTATCAAGATTATTCACATGCCAGAATGCCATGTAATACATACATCTGCATAAAGTCATTTCTGGTTTTTGGGTTTTTTTGTTGTTTTTTTTTTTTTTTTCAAAAAAGAACATGGAATGTGTCTTGAACAAGCCTTTCTTAAGATCGAGAAATGTACCTAAGATGTCATTTTTGTAAACAGTTACCAAAGATCTTTGTATACATGGTATCACTTTTGAAACAATTATTTAAAGCCCTTTTTATCAGAATTTTGAATCTTCAAAAGAGGGTTATTGTAAATGATCTAATATAAAAAGAAATGAACTGTTGATATGCTCGACAACATGGATGGCTCTAAAAATAATTATGCTGAGTGAAAGAAGCCAGACAAAAATACTACATACTGAATTGTTGCGTTTACATAAAGGTCTAGAAAATGCAAACTAATCTATAGACAGAAAGCAGATGGGTCAGGTTGCCTGGGGGTGAGGAAGGCAAGGAGCAGTGAGAGAGGAGCATCATAAGGGGCGCCAGAAACTCTCTCAGTTGTGGTGATGCTTTCATGGGTGTATGGATATGTTAAACTTCAAATTGGACTGTGATTTCTTGCATGTCAGTTACATCCCCGTAAAACTGTTTTTAAAAATAATACAGAGCAAAAAAGAAAATGAAATCAAGAATGAGTGCATCGGATTAAATCAGTAAGAGGTAATTCCAAAACAGAAACCCTACTATTATCTTTTAAGTCAGCCACCCAGAAGCAGCTTCATGTGACATGGTTATTTCTAAAGGTCCTTCCTGAGTTATAAAGAGCAAGGAAGGCAGTATGATGCAGTGGAGGCTGACCTGAGTGGGGATCAAGTCTAAGGAAAGACCAGGGAGGACACTCCCAAGATTATTTAACCTTTGGCTTTTATTTATATTTATTTTTATTTAAATTGCTGTCTAGATCCATCCATGTTGTGGCAAATGGTAAGATTTCATTTTTTAAAAAAGGTTTATTTATTTAGGGAGAGAACATGAATTGGGGGAGGGGCAGAGGGAGAGGGAGAGAGGATCTTAAGCAGACTCTGAGCTAAGCGCAGAGCCCAACTCGGGACTTGATCTCTTGACCCTCAGATCATGACCTGAGCCAAAATCAAGAGTCAGAGGCTTAACCGACTGAGACCCCCCCAGGTGCCCCAGGATTTCATTCGTTTTTATGGCTGAGTAATATTCCAGAGTGTGTATGTATCGTCTGTCTTTAGCCATTCATCTGTCAGTGGACACTTGGGCTGCTTCCATAATTTAGCTATTGTAAATAATGTTGCAGTAAACATAGAGGTGCATATATCTTTCCAAAGTAGTGTTTTGGTATTCTTTGGGTATATACCCAGTAGTGGAATTAGTGGATCATAGGGCAGTTCTGTTTTTAATTTGGGGGGAACCTCCGTACTGTTTTCCACAGCAGCTGCACCAGTTTGCATTCCCACCAGCAGAGCACGAGGGTTCCTCTTTCGCCACATCCTTGCCAACACTCGTTGTTTCTTGTGTTGTTGATTTTAGCCATTCTGACAGCTGATATCTCACGGTAGTTTTGATGTGCATTTCTGCGGTGACGGGTGGTGTGGAGCATCTTTTCATGTGTCCGTTAGCCATCTGCATGTTGTCTTTGGAGAAATGAATGACTGGAAAAGCGTTATCTCTGTCAAAATCAAGGAAAAGTAATCAGTCATGATGCTGACAGTAATTTTTGAAACTTCTGTATCATGTGGGTTAAATTAGGAGTCCTATGAAGTAGTGACTAAATGATTTGAATTACATGTCGATAGTGGCTTAGTGATGTTTATAAAATCAATGGGTGATTATAAATTCTCTTCCTGAAATGTCTAGTTTTCTCACAATTGAAATCTTTTAAAATTTTATCTATTTATTTTAGAGAGAGGGAGGGAGAGCGCGCACAGGAGCAGGGGCAAAGGGAGAGAGAATCCTTGAGCAGACTCTGCCCTGAGCCTGGAGCCCAACATGGGGCTCGATCTCACGACCCTGAGATCATAAACTGAGCTGAAACCAAGAGGTGGACACTTAACCGACTGAGCCACCCAGGCACCCCTGAAATCTTTTGACCAAAATTATCAACAGTGGGAAAATTTTATGTAGTTTCATTTTTCTTCAGCATAATGTGATTAGGATTTTGTTGGGCTGATACTTTGAAAAAAGATTTGATTATACCTATCAATAAAGGTACTTTAAAGTACTGACCATCAGTTTCTATACTCTTTTTGGGAGTGGGAGATTTAAAATTTATGACTTAAAGCAAAATTTTATTTTTAAAACATTTTTGAAAGCATTTAGTACTTGTGTTCTTAAAAAGTCACATTGTTTAATTACTTTAAAAAATCTTGGTTCGACAATGTTTTTGGTATTTAGATAGTCTTAATAAGTGAAGATGGGTTATATTTATTCTTAACATTTGGAACTTCCTTATTACTTACAATGGACATTAACTTAAATATTTACAATTTTTTTCCAGTGGTTCAACTTGAATTCTCTCTTGACGGGTCCAGAATTAATATCAGACACATACCTTGCACTTTTCTTGGCTCAATTACAACAGGAAGGTAAATAAAGAGTGAAATTTTTACAACGTTATCTTTCAAAGTAGCTAAATAAAACTAGCTCTACAGGTGTAAGTATAACAATAACTGTTTTTATGGCAGTGAAATCATCTTGGTGAACTTTAATCTGTGATTTGGATGACACCGTCCAGGCAGAATTTTCACTGACACTTGGCCCTCACCTGAGGATGCTGCTTCCTTAGCAGTGCCACTGAGTGATGGCTCTTTTTCCTTGCAGACCCCACCGACCCCTTGGCTAAGGGTGCGAGTGGGTATCCTTCCTTCTCCTTGCCCCTCCTAGGCCACTCTCCTTCACTGAAAACTCCAGCTCCTTTAAAATACCTGACACTAAATTAAAAAAAAAAAAAATTAAAAAACTAAAATAAAACATCTGACACTAGAGTAAACTCTCCCTCCTGCTCTTTTCATTCATCCGTGATCCTCCTTTTCCACAGAAGATTTTTAGAGTCTGACTCACTGTTTTCTCTCAACTTGAACTCCTTTCATCATTCTTAAGTGATTTCTACATCAAAAATCCACCCAATTCAGTACCTTGCTTTTTATTTTCAAAGATCATTTTCTTCCCTCGTGCCTTGCCATTACCAATAACTGTCCCACCTTCAAATCCCAGTCACAGGCATTTTATTCTTTGACAGTTGCCTCCTATCTTTATACCATATTTTCTGTTTTCTGTGTCCAACAATTCTTTAAACCCTACTCAAACATTCCCCTTACATCCTTACTTCCTGTCTGGCCCTGCTTATTTCTGTAAACCCATCATTATAATCAATCTGATGCATTCCTCAACTCCTCTTTCCTTCCCTCTATCATACTTTCATGACAAAATGCCAGCCCTGGTTAATATCAGATCTTGGGCTTGTCCGTTCCTGCATCAGAGCAGCAGAACATGGCCACAGGTAACATAAAATAGGATGACTGATTTTGCTTTAAATTTATGATCACAGATTTCAAAGGATCCTTTAAGGCCACTTGACATTCCTACCGTGTTTTTGTAGTAAGTTCACTTGCCACTCTCCAAGATGCTTATTTCCTAGTTCCTCTCTTCAAACCTCTGACCAGTCCCCTCTCCCTGACTCCTAGCTTACGGCCTTCCTTTGTATTCTACTGACAAAACAGAAGCAACGAAAAGAGAACTTCCTGGGATGCCTGAGTGGCTCAGTCGGTTAATCATCTGCCTTCGGCTCAGGTCATGATCCTGGAGTCCTGGGATTGAGTCCCGCATCAGGTTCTTGCTCAGCGGGGAGCCTGCTTCTCCCTCTGCCTGCCGCTCCCCCTGCTTGTGCATGCGCACTCGGGCTCGCTCACTCTCTCTCTGACAAATAAATAAAATCTTGAAAAAAAAAAAAAAAAGAACTTCCCCATCTTTCTACCAGCAAATCTATCAACTTATCTATATGTCAGCCTGTGTGTTGAGCCTAGTAAAGTAGCTGAATTGCCCCCTGCTCCTGGCCAAGACCAACCTGTCCACTCCGGGGCGGGATCCCAGCCCCTCTCACCTACTCAGGATCTTTGCTCCTGCTCTTGTCTTTCTACTTTCCTGCATGATCACTTCACCCCCTCTTTCTGTATTAGTCCTAACAGCATAGAAATAAACCTTTTATTTCTATTGACCAAAAAAGAAGAAGCCTGTCTCGACTCCAGGAAAGTCCAGCTGCCTGCCATTTTTATTTTCCCCTTACACTCACCTCTGGCGTGTTGTCTCCTGTTCTTGAACTCATTCCAGTCACACTGTCATAACCAGCATTTCACCAGAAAAGCCTTCTTGCCAAGGTTACCAGTGACCTCCACATTTGTATTCAATTCTCAATCTTCCTTTTATTTGACCTCATCTAATTGAGAGTATAGTTGATTATGCTCTCATGTAGAACAGAACAAAACTTTTTCATTGAAAATTTCAAACAGAGAAAATAATGTGATGGATTCTCATGTACCCTTTACCCGGCTTCAACAATTATCTCATGGCCAATCTTGTTATACCCGTTTCCTTCCCCTGCTTATTTTGAGCATCTTATTTTCTCTGTAAGTTTATTTTAACTAAAATATTTAAAAGCAGGGGCGCCTGGGTGGCACAGCGGTTAAGCGTCTGCCTTCGGCTCAGGGCGTGATCCCGGTGTCATGGGATTGAGCCCCACATCAGGCTCCTCCGCTATGAGCCTGCTTCTTCCTCTCCCACTCCCCCTGCCTGTGTTCCCTCTCTCGCTGGCTGTCTCTATCTCTGTCGAATAAATAAATAAAATCTTTAAAAAAATATATTTAAAAGCAAGCACTCTTTAAATTATATATACGGCCTCAATACTATAAGCACACAAAAAATTTAGCCACAGTGCTTTAATAACATCAGATATGCAGTCAGTGTTCACATCTCTAATCTCTTTGGTGGTTGGGATTTTCACAGTTTAGCCAGGTTGAAATAAGGTTCATTAATTGCATTGATTGGATGTCTTCCAAGTCTAACTATAGGTTTCTTCTTCTCTTTTTTTCCCTTGGTTTTGTTTTTTGTTTTTTTTTTTTTAAGAAAATGGGTCATTTGTTCTTTCCCACGATCTGAATTTTGTCGATTATATCTTTATTTTCCTCTAAGCCCTGGATACCCAACAGACTGGCCCTGAGGCTTGATCAGATTCAGGTTCATTTGGGACAGGGTGGGGAGACAGTGGGACACTTCACAGAGGGTGTGGCACTTGATGTCTGGTTATCTCTCTTTGTGATTTGAGCAACTATTGATGTTCAGTTCCTAGATAGATTATTTCATTAAGGGTTGCAAAAGGATGATGTTAGATTCCCATCATGCCTTCCTGTAATAGCTGGCTACTTGTACACAGATAAACTTTGATCAGTGATTTCGTTAATCCTGAAGTAGAGTTCATATGGGAAAAGCAGCATACATGTTCTTCCCTTTTATGACTTTCCAAGATGAATTGGTTTCATAGTGTCCTTCCTCCAAAGGTAACCAGTTAGTTTGCGGTTTTCTTGTATGCCATGGTAAACTAATCCATTAAACCATAGTTTGTGTATTTCAGTTCATTGTAATTATTATTCATATTGATACTCAAATTGTCCATGTGCACCGGGGGAGCCTTTTGAAGTTGACTTCCAAGTTTCTAAAATGACCACTGTAGCTTTTTGAAGGCTTTCTTTCTCATAAGACAAGATGTTTCAGGCTTACCTTGTATGTTTCTTTTTTTTTTTTTTTTTTTTAATTTTTTTTTTTTTAAGATTTTATTTATTTATTTATTTGACAGAGATAGAGACAGCCAGCGAGAGAGGGAACACAAGCAGGGGGAGTGGGAGAGGAAGAAGCAGGCTCATAGCGGAGGAGCCTGATGTGGGGCTCGATCCCATAACGCCGGGATCACGCCCTGAGCCGAAGGCAGACACTCAACCGCTGTGCCACCCAGGCGCCCCTACCTTGTATGTTTCTCGCCCTGTATGTAGGTTTGAAAGATCAGTCTGGGCGCTAGCGTGCTTATTACTACTGGGTTTGTTGTCATGGTGTTCTTTCCCATTTACATTTAGGATTATAGTATCTTTACTTTTTTGATTTCATATACTAGTATGTTTTTTCTTTTATGCCTAAACCTTGGTTCCTAAGTATATCCTTCCTTCTTGAAATACTGTCCACGCTCGGCTGCCAGGCCACTGTGCTCTGGTTTTACTCGTATGTTGTTGGCTTCTTTCAGATTCCTTTTGTGGGTCTTACTCTTACTAGTCTCTTGTGGTTGAAGTGACCCAGAGGTCAGTCCTTGGACAGTTTCTTGATTGTGTGCTGTCCTATTGTTATTATTGTTGTTGCTGTCCCATTATTTTAGATATCCTCTCTAAAAAAATCTGTATGCCCGTAATTCCTAAACGTTCATTTTCTGCCTACCCATCTACCCTGAACACCGAACTCCACACATTGACGTCTCCACTTGGGAAGTCCAGGAAGCATTTCAAACTGAATGTGTCTGCAGAAGACTGATTTTTCTTCTCCCAATATATGCTGTCTCTCAGGTTTTCTGTTTTAGTCAGGCTCTCCCTTCTTACACTCTAGTTCCTGTACATTATATCGATAAAGTAGCCCAGAGTGCTTTGTAAACAACGTTGTGCGTGTTACGGCACTCACTCTCTTCATCCTTCCCAGTGTGCTTAGAATGAAAGCTAACATCTTGAATAAAACCGGAGGTATTTACTGTGCCTCCTGACCAAGACAGTTTCTGTTCTTCATGATGCCCTTCATGGAATGCCATGGTGCCGACACATTTACTTGAAGATCTGGAAACAATTTTACTGCCATAAAACATGCTAGATCATCTGAACTCTGAGCACGTTTGTCCTTATTTTTAAAAAGTGTATTAATCGTATTTTGTACTTGTTCAAAAAATACTGCTTTGACTTTTTCCCTTTAACAGTTTGTTTGATCTTTGTTCTTTTGTTTCATTATCTTTTAATGCTCACAAAGGATATCCAGTAATAAGTACCAAGTTTAAGAAAAATTTATGGTAGAAAAGCTTATATTGTTTAGAATGACTTAGGTATAGTCTACCCATGTTCAGTTTTTGTGTGGAGTATTTAGCTGGGAAAACTCTGGCTTTCTAGAATCATATTTATAGAAAATTACACTGAATCAGTGTAATTCTTTCAAAATATGAACCACATCAGCAACACCTTGACTACATTTTGAGCATTGGTTTCCCAACTCCTGTTTTCAGGGAGGAGGGGGTTGTGTGTGCGTGCACGTGTGCGTGCATGTGTGTGTGTGTGTACGCGCATGCGTGATACGTGTGTGTCAGGGTGGGGGGGTATCTTTCTACAGATGATTCATTTTACCCGTATTTCACATTGTTACACACATTATCGGATTGTACCCTCACAACAGCCCTCTGAGGAAGGTACCAGTATCTTCAGTTTAACAACTGCATAAACCAAGACGTAGCTGAGTAAAATGATTTACCAAAGACCATGCTCAATCTTGAAATTGGAAGAGCTAGGACCAGAACCCTGGCCGTTTGATTCCAAATTCCTTGCTCTTCCCCACTCCTTTACCTGCCTGTGTGTTACCATTTAGTGAGTAGTCTACTTGGTCACACGCTCTTTTGGTCGGGCCGTTTGTAGTCCATTTAGTCCTCATATCAGTCTATGAGATGAAGAAAGTGGGGCTTAGAGACTTTCAGTAGTTTGTCCTAGTTCACCCTGCCAGTAAGTGTAAGAACCATTATTTGAACCCAGGTCTTTCTCCCTCCTCAGCTTGTATTCTTTCCACTCTACTGTGCTGCCTTTCCATCTGCTATCATTTTAAACCTATTTTTAATCTCTTACTAGCTGTTTTAGTTTATTTTTGCCTTTTTTTTAGGTTATTCTATATTTGTTGTTAAGGGTGATCTGCCAGATTGTGAAGCTGACCAACTTCTACAGATGATCAGGGTCCAACAGATGCATAGACCAAAACTCATCGGAGAAGAATTAGCACAACTGAAAGAACAGAGGTAAAATTAAGCCTGCGGAATGGAGTATATGATAGTCTTTCATTACAAGAATTACATTTTCTTTCTCTTTTTTTTTTTTTTGAGATTTTGTTTTTTTAAGTAATCTCTACATCCAGTGTGGGGCTCAGAACTCACAACCCCGAGATCATGGTGTACTGACTAAGTCAGCCAGGTACCCCGAGAATTACATTTTCATGCTTAAATTGAATGTGTGGTCCTTTTATTGTTGGTGATTTTTTTTTTTTTTTAGACCTCTTATATTTTTAGTGAAGTTTTTTGGTTCAAACTTGAATCGACTCTTTGATTACTTAATTAGCTTAGATGCACATCACAGGACAATCTTTGTATCATTAGATTATCTGCCAGGAAATGTGTAATTTTTTACTTATATAGACTCTTTGGGCAGCTGGCTGGCTCCGTCGGTAGAGCAAGCTACTCTCGATCTCAGGGTTGTGAGTTCAAGCCCCACATTGGATAGAGGGATTACTTAAAAAAAGTGAAATCTAAGTTCAAGCCCCATGTTGGGTGTAGAGATTACTTAAAAATAAAATCTTAAAAAAATTATTTTAAAAAATCTTTCATTTAAAAGTATCTCTATGTTTTATCTAAAAATAGAAAACTGACCTTCAGTTACTATCTGTTTTTGTTCTTTAGAGTCCAGAAAACAGATCTGGAACGAGTCTTAGAAGCAAATGATGGGTCAGCCATGTTAGACGAAGATGAGGAAGATTTGCAGAGGGCTCTGGCACTAAGTCGCCAAGAAATTGACATGGAAGATGAAGAAGCAGATCTCCGTAGGGCTATTCAGCTGAGTATGCAAGGTATCAGCATTGGATGTATACTTCATTTGAGGTTGAAGGATTGATTCAGATTATTCTTAGTTCCCCTGGAAGTTAATGTACTATTGGGAGAAGTTCTTTGACAATTACTGCAGAAGCAATAACTATGTACATAAAATCAGCTATTCTTTTAGCTTTCTTAAAATATAAATAACTTTTTACAACCTAAGTTATATTAGGACTAGTTATATTTTTATTCTGGTTTTTCCATTTGGTTATAATACTGTACTAACACAACAATAAATGGTGCTTAATCTTTGTGGGCAAAAAGTGGGGAGGCCCTTACCCAGACCGCCTTTTTTGTAAATGTATGCTCTTGGATACAAAGGAAGGCCTGGGCAGAAAATATTTTAAAAGTCTAACACTTAGTGGCTGTGCAACTTAACAACTTAAGCCCACTTCGATGGGCCCACAGGATAGTGACGTAAGCCCACTAGCAGAGGAGAATGAAGATGTATCCCCTAGGGAATCCAGGCAGCGAGAATTGTCTGGGATACAGCTCAAAGAGGCTTACTGAAAGGCATATGTGGTTTTCTTTGGCAGTTTTGTTTTCATCTAATTAATGTGAATTTGCCTTCTACTTAATGAGATTACTCAATGGAATTTCTTAAATATCTAAATAAAATTGAGGTTACGGTAATATGAAGACTATCCTTTTTATCCTGAATTCTCATGCCTCCTGGCACACCTTGGAGTGCTTTATATGTGCAAAATCCCATTTTTGATTAATAGAGCCCTGCTGGATTAGCCCAATAATGGACAGATAACAGCTTTTATAACTTTAGATATTTTTGTGTCCTTCGCTTCTCTTCCCGCTTTATTTCACCATCTGGGCAGGATCTGTGGTTGGTGCAATTATTAAGTGAGAACAGGGACACATACTTAAGTTGGTATAGAATGCAGGTATTTTAGGGTAGGGGAATACAGAGAATGGGTTCACAGTCACCCACTTTAAGTTGTTTCTAGTTGAAAGTGCCCGTTCATTTCTAGTAAGTTAAAGAGGGCACACGTGTGGTGTTAATGGCTCTTCCTGCCAAGTTGGTTGTTGGACTTACACCCTCACATCCACTGTATCAGATGGGTGTGGACATGGGTTATATTTGAACTGCCTTATTCAGATTTGTCCTTGAGAGTTTCAGAGCCTTTCTTGCATTTACAGAATAGTAGCACAATATTTTTAAGAAGAAAACTTTTCAAAAACTTGCTCAAATAAGTGTAAACATAGTGTTGCTTAAATTGGTAAATAAAATGATTGGTTTTTCGTTCCGTTTTCTTTTGTCTTCAGGTAGTTCCAGAAGTATATCTCAAGATATTCCCCAGACATCAGGTACACATCTTACTTCAGAAGAGCTACGGAAGAGAAGAGAAGCCTACTTTGAAAAGTAAAGTAGTTGGTACAATATTAAAATTGCATATTTAATGTGTACTTTGTCTGTTTTGTGTACAGTTTATGCACGTAGAGCTTTGGTAGGATTCTCTCCTTTTAAAAGATCGGTTACCATCTGAACCCTGTGAACATCTGAGTGTATTTTTTTTTATAATTTTTATTTTGTTATATTTGTCACCATACAGTACATCCCCAGTTTTTGATGCAATGTTCCATGATTCATTATTTGCGTATAACACCCAGTGCACCATGCAATATGTCCCCTCCGTAATACCCATCACCGGCTGAGTGGTTTTTTTTTTAATAATTTACGGCAAATGAACTGAAATGATATGTAGTTTTAGGGAAAACCTTTGCCTTGATAACATTTAAGTTTATATGAAATAAAGGTGAAGGAAACCCAGTAAAATTTCAGTCATCAAAAGAAAATGGAATTGGACCAAAGCAAAGAACAATGCCTAATAATCCTCTGGATGTGCTTCTTGGTTACCTGACCAGCCCTGCGAAGTTCTTCTGTCACTTAACAGGAAAAACAGCATGTGGTTCGGGGAACGCACTCCCATCCCAGGTAGAGGTGGTGGTTAATTGTTCTTCTTATTGCCACTTTAGGATTATTGCAGGCCTGTCAGCATAGAGACATGGGGCAAACCATAAATCTGAATCATCAGCTCCCAAAACCCAACTGTGTGTGTGCTCTCAAATTAGAAAATAAATGTCATCCTTTCCAGTAACTACCATTCACTAGTTGTCTTCCCTTTTTCTTTTAAGAATAAAAATTTATCTTAAAGGTTACATGGTAGTCTTTAGATAGATAGATATTCAGATCCTCTGATCCCAAGTCAGAAACCAGAAGGCCAGTGGCTGAATCTGGCCTGTTCACTGTGTTTCATCAATTCTGAGATGTACATATTTTCACATTTCAACATCTCTGCAATTGAGAAGTGTCTTACAATCATAATTGGCAGTATTACTGGGATCTAAACTATTGGAGCGTTTTACATTTGATGATGTAATGAAGATAATATTTACCTTGTTTTCTGTTTTGTTTTTTTTAAGTCACAACTCAGAAGTATATGAAGGAAAGTTCTGATCAGCTGACATCCTCTTAATGTGAGATATTTCTAGTCTTTATTCAGTGATAGATTAATGAATTTAATTATATGAAATTCAAAATAGTGCTTATTAGTGCTTCACTTCCTTTCAAAATTTTAATTTTTTTAAAAAGTTTTTTAATTATGATAAAATTCAAATATCTATAAAAGTAGAGAAACCAGCATAATGAACCCCTGTTTACCTAACATAGCCCAGATTTAACAAATATCAGCATGTGGCCAGTCATGGTTTTCTGTGCCCCCATCTCTCCACCTTTCCCCCTCCCACTCCAAAGCTGGGATTATTTTGTGACAAATCTAAATTATTGTATCCTTTGATCCATTTTTTTAGAATATAGTGAAATGTATTGTACCCTATAATGTTAATAATTATCACATGATAATTATTGGTAATTCTGCAGTACCATCAAGCATCTAGTTAGTGTTACAGATCACTTAAGGAGCGCCTGGCTGGCTTAGTCGATGGAGCATGCAGCTCTTGATCTTGGAGTTGTTTAAGTTCGAGCCCCACATGGGGTGTACAGATTATTTTAAAATGAAATCTTTAAAAAAAAAACACTTAAAACTGTTAATTAGATAAAAACCAATATTCTAGAAAATTTAAGACATGTCAAAATTAAAAGAAAACAATCCTATCCTTTAATAACTAACATTAGTATTTTGACACATCCTCTTCTAGTCACACAGACACACGTGTATCATATGTTAGTTACATCCATTTTCCCATCAGAGTAAGTAGTCTTTGTATAGGCTGCGTGATATTTCATAAAATGAATGTATAGGTCATAATTTATATGTGAACCTTTGATTTTTACTATTATAATTAATAGTGCAATGAATAATCTTTGTACTAACTCTGTGCCTCAAACCTCTCATCATTTCTTCTAGTTATTCTGAGATTTTTGGGTTAAAGGACAGAAACATTTTTTAAGGTCTTCGTACAGATTTCTGAACTGCTCTCCAGAACATTCACAAATGATACTTCTACCATGCTTATTTCACATTCCATTTTTTGCCAGATTAAATTGGTCCAGACATACTTTATAGCGAAACTACAAAATGCACAAGTAGATCTAAGAAAAATAAATTTTTTTATACTTTAAAGTATAAAAATAAATCCCTTTTTTATTTAAAAAATTTTTTAGTTTTTTTTTGGGGGGGTAGCAGATTGAAAATGTGGAACTTTAATATGTTTAATCTTTATAGTAGAAAGGATTTTAAATGTTTGAGCATCAGCGCAGCTCCTTCCTGGTTGGAGGGTAGTTGACTGGGGAGGAAGGTGTGCAGTGGTGGTTTACAGCTTCAGCTTCATCCTCTGCCTCCTGGTCTGACCTTGAAAATACTGGTGGAGGGCGCCTGGGTGCCACAGTCCATTCAGTATCTGCCTTCGGCTCAGGTCATGATCCCAGGGTCCTGGAATCAAGTCCCACATCGGGCTCCTTGCTCAGCGGGGAGCCTGCTTCTCCCTCTGCCTGTTGCTCCCCCTGCTTGTGCTCTCTCTCTCTCTGACAAATAAGTAAAATCTTAAAAAAAAAAAAAAAAAAAAAAAAAGAAAAGAAAGGAAGAAAGAAAATACTGGTGGGAACTTAAGGAGAACTAGAGAATATTTTACAGAGTCACATGTTGCTGAGAAGAGTTAAGAGCTAACTTCTTGGTGTTTCTTTTCAGCATCGTCTAGCAGGACTCATTAGTAAAGGAGCTGAAAAAACAATATTAGTTTCCAATATTAGACCTTTCACTAGAGTTCCTGATTACTAAGACTACAAGGTCCTTGTCTGTCTAGCTTCCGTCTTTGGGAACTTGACTCTAAGGTTATTGAGCTACCTCTTTGTTCCTTCTGACCCTCTCCAAACTGATCCTGGTGCTAACTTGTTATTCAAACAAATTTTGAATTCAAAATAAGGTTTTTTTCCATTCAAATGGTTTATTTGTTACTCATTCAAATAGGTTTTTTTTTTCTTGTACAGTATTTGAAGCTTCATGCCTAATGTAGTAACCACAGTATTCATGCATCAAGCATAAAAATACTGTCTAAAAACCTACCTGTTACAAAGTCATAGTTAATGGGGGCGCCTGGGTGGCTCGGTTGGTTAAGCGTCCAACTCTTGATTTCGGCTCAGGTCGTGATCTCAGGGTTCTGAGATCCAGCCCTGCATTGGGCTTCCCACTCAGCAAGGAGTCTGCTTCTCTCTCTCTCTCTCTCTCTCTCTCTCCCCCCTCCCTCTCCCTCTCCCTCCCTCCCCCCCCCCGCCCCCACTCACACATGTGGGCACTCTCTCCCTCTCTCTAAAATAAATCTTTAAAAAAAACCCAAAAAATCAATAAAGTCATTGTTAATGAATGAGCGTTAAGTAATATGTTCACAGCCGAAATATATTTTCCAGTAATAATCTCTAAATCCATTTTACCTATTATAAAACCCCAACTAAAAATCTTACTGTATCAGGTTTTAACTATAAAACCTACATTAAAAACTCAAATTGAGCATCAAATTCGGCAGTATGTGTAAAACTATTGTGTTAACCATAATATCTTAGCATTTTTAATTCTTCTCCAGGTGTAGCTCTGAAATGATGCAGGTTCTTTCATTCTGTTACTAAAAAAGTGTTTCCCAACAAAGAGGGAATTCCTGGGCATTGTCTTCATGGTTACGGATTGCTATGACGTTTTGATTGTCTAACACTGGAGCCACCACTGCAGTGGCGTGGCGTAACAGGATTCAGTTCAAGAAACAAGCTACTGGCGGTAGTTTAAACAGGAAGATATTGAGTACAGAAACTCAGGGCTTACACAGCCTTAGGAAGAGCTGGAGGTGCAGGCTGTAGGCCAGGCTTCCAGAATTCCAAAGACCAACTTGTTGGAAGAGCTACGACCACTGCCCCAGTTGGCGTGACGGGGAATCGGGATATGGAGTTGAACACACTGCTCTAGCTGTGATCCTAGGATCGGGGAAGCTGCCACCACAGTTGCCGAGACAGGGGAGCACGAAGTCTAGCCCCCGCTGCAGCTGCTGTGAAGCAGAATCCTGGGACGGGCAGCTCCTTGACTTCACGGCAGCAGGAAGATGGCTGGGTCTCATTTCTGAGGGTGCTTCGTTGATAACCAGAATCCTCACCGTACAGAGACCTAAGATGTTGTTTTTAGCTTTCTAGCCTTTGTGATTCTAAGGGCACATTCAAAGCCACAGTGGGAATGGCGCTGATTTGCTGTTTGAACATGTTGCATCTTACTGCGTCAACAAATATGAAAGGTGTCAAAATTGTTTCAAGGTTGGCAATTCCTTTACTTCTCACTTTTCATTAATTTAAAGTAGAATAAACCTTATCCCTCTTAAGGTCACTGTCTCACCTGCTACACTCTTGTGTTCTGACATACTGTCTTGATTGGAGGGGGAAAGGGCATGGAGAGAGATCTGATGGGCCAAGATTCCTCCTGCCTCGCAGTCTGTCTGTCTTGTGCACACCCCAAGGGTGTGCTGGCGGGAGCCTCCTGCCCTCTGGGCATCATTAGCCACACGTGCCTGAGGATAAACCAAGACAAATGTCAGTGTGCTTGGGTTTTCTTTATTACTCATATTTAAAACAGAAGATTGAGACTAGGGGGGAAAAGTATGCTATTCTATTAATAGTGTTACTGGTAAATTTCGAATACTGGTTCCTTTAAAAATCCTTCTAAACATTTTTTTTTAAAGCTATGGCTTCTCAGCTATTTGTAAGTTTTGTTTAATTTTCAACATATGTGTGTATGATGTGAAAGAATTTGAAATTTACCTAAAAGCAGAAGTAATTCACAGAACTCCTTTATACCCTTTGCCCAAATTCCCCAATTGTTGGCATTTCTGAGGGATTTGAGAATAACTTGCAGACATGATCTCCCATCACATCTCGGTACTTAAGTGTGTATTTTTTACATACAAGGACACCGTCCTACATATTTTACATCATAACCATCGTGTTTTTTAAGTTTTAAAATGTGGATTTTTCTGACATTGTTTTTCCATGTGAAAGAAAAATACAGGGAAAATTTATTTTAACGCAGTAAATGGTCCTGAAACTTGATCACGCATCTTAAAAAGTTATATTCTTTCATTCATCAAGTATTTGGTGAATGCCTGCTATGTGACAGGCACTGTTTTAGGCACTTGGGAAACAAGATAAAGTTTGTGCTCTTGTTAGCTGACTCTCGGAAGAGGGAGACACAGAATATCAGATGGTGATAAGTTGATGCCGGAAATTGAAAGGGAGCTGCGATGAGATAGTGAGACTGCCTGGAGGCTGTGACAGGTGGCTGGTCAGGAAAGTTCTCTCCCAAGATATGCTAAGCTCAGAGCTGAATGACAAGGAGGAGCCGCCTGTCATGGAAACATCATGTTAATTTGCATGGTAATTGGGATGCTTTATATTCTCGAAGATGCTTATTTTTAGTGATTTCTAACAGTGTTAAGGACCTGTAAACCACACATTTGCATAAGAATAGCTACGGGGAGTGCTTGTGTTTATGTGTTATTTCCTGGTGAAGATCTTTACCTATTAATTTGTCTGATAATTCAGATCTTACATCTAGGTTTCCTAGGATCAGCACTGTGATACTCTTAAGTAACATAAATCAGACTGATTGCTCTGTCATTCTTTTGTGGAGCTCGTGACAGTGACTCTTGTTCTGTGGAACCTTCTGTTTTCCATGTGAATGCTTTTTCTCATGGCGTATGTATTCTTGGGTTTGTTGTTTTAATGTCCATTCACTGTGACTGTTTCAGGCAGCAGCAGCAGCAGCAGCAGGATCCTCCGGGCCATCTTTCACATCCATGTGAGAGGCCTGCCACAAGTTCAGGAGCACCGGGCAGTGATCCAGGTATGCTTCTCTGACCGTGCTCTGACACAGGCTCCCTATGATTTTGGCTTTATGGGCTTTTTTTCTCTCCTCTTTAATTATACTGAAACTCTTGTATGAATTCGAATCTATTAAATATCCTTAGATTAAGAAGCAGGCAGACTAGAGCACTCAGTGAATACGTTGCTTTAAAATTATAAACAACACTTGCAACTTTACGGTAATTAATACAATCTCCAAAAATTCCTCAGAGATAATGGATATTAGTAGGTGGAAGATGAACACATTTTACCACCTGGAAAACTAAAGCGCCCAAGTGTCATCTAAATAATAGGAAATCTAGAATTATTTATCAGGCCTTGGTTTAATAGGTACTGAACTTTGGCCAATTATTGGTGGTACCAGTTGAGTAGGAAAACAACTGTATGTGACGAACGCCTTATAAGCAGAACATGTCAAAAACTCTCAAGACTGAAAGAAGAAAATTCAAATGGGCGAAGGATTTGAACAGATACTTCTCCAAACATATGGTTGACAAATAAGCACATGAAAATATGGTTAATATTAATAATCATTAGGGAAATGCCAATTAAAAATACAAAGAGATACCATTACATACCTTATAAGAATGGCTTAATAAAAAATAAAATTGACAGTACCAAATGCTGGCTAAGATCAGAGCAACTAGACACCCATACCTCATTAGTAGGAATATAAAATGGTACAGCAACTTTGGAAAACGGTTTAGTATTTTCTTATAAACTTAAATGTACACTTAACCATGTGATTCAGTAGCCCCGCTCCTAGGTATGTAACCAAGAAAAAAAGAAAACGTAAGTTCACAGAAAAACTTGTTTATGAATGCTTATAGCAGCTTATTCGTAACTGTCAAAAACTAGAAGTTACCTAACTGTTGTCCTTCAGCAGTGAGTAGATGTACAAACCGTGGTACTTGGCAACAATGGACGACTATGTAACAATACAAAGGAATGAGCTGGTGTTTGTTCCTATTCCTCCTGCTGTTTATAGCTAACAACCTTGGACATTTATATCAAACAACTGTGAGAAAAATCTGAAAGGTAGAGAGAGGGCAGGCCGTGTAGGAGGCTCAAGGACCAGAGGAGACATAGTGGTGTGTAGCCTGGATTTTCTTTTTGTCTCACATATTCTGGACTTGGTGCTGAAAAAGCCACGGCAGAGATGAAATAAAGCCTGTTCTATGTAGTCAAATGGGACTACCTAGCAAGTAAACACT
Source organism: Ursus americanus (assembly GCF_024610735.1). Lineage (NCBI taxonomy): Eukaryota > Metazoa > Chordata > Mammalia > Carnivora > Ursidae > Ursus > Ursus americanus. Next base: position 34,219,473 of record NC_142152.1, on the reverse strand, counting down.
TTTAGATAGTACTCTATTCCAGCCAAACAGGATGAGGCAAATAACCTGGCCTTACTGTCACCCCACCCCATGGGCACAGGACAAGTAGGAGTGTAGACTGGTACCCCACCTGGCAGGAACAAGGTGTACCTCCTGCTTCCCCTGGCCAGGGTGGTGTCAGAGAAAGCCAGGTGGGGAGCTGGGACTTTCATTCCCTCCAGGAGACAATGAGGGGCTCTTTCTCATGGTGTCCGTGGTCACAGGGAGCCTATATTTCCACCCACCAATACAATATGGAGGCGTCCCTCTGGCTTCCTGCCTAGGTGATTGCAAAATAGGCCCAGTGGAGAATCAGGAGTTACTGATTTGAGGCAGTAATAAGGCCACACCCTGAATGTCAGGGAGAGGCAGTAAGGAGGCAGTCCTACCCCTTCCTGTCAGGGAGATGGCAGTGCAGGACAGTGGGGAGCTGGATCTCCCCGTGTGCACAGCAGTAATGACCACACACACGCTCCCCCTCTCTGGATGTGGCAGGGCAACACCCCTTTATCCCGCTGGGGCTGAGTCGGAAGAAGCCTGCTAAAAGAGAGGGTGTAAGTAAGACTCACAGTCTTGTAACACGCAACACCGCAGATGTTCAGGATTTGATCAGAAGTGTTACCATGCCAACAGCCAGGGAAAATTCAACTTGATTGAGAAAAGACAGTTCATAGACACCATCACCAAAATGACACTGATATCAGAATTAATCTCACAAGGATTTTTAAAGCAGCCATCATAAAAACGCTACAGTGAGCAATTTTGAACATGCTTAAAACAAATGAAGAAATAGAAAGCTCCAAGAAGGAAATAGAAGATATAAAGATGAACTAAATGGAAATTTTAGAACTGAAAAATAACAATACCACGGACTTGACAATAGAAGTTACCCATTCTGAGTAACAGAGAGAATTAGACTGGGAAACATTAACAAAGCCTTGACACCTGTGGGACTATAGTAGACGATCTAATGTGCCATGGGAATCCCAGGAGATGAGAAGGAGAGTGGGGCTGAAAAAATATTTGAAGACATAATGGCTAGAAATTGCCAGCTTTGGCAAAAGATCTAAAACTACAGAATTGGGGCACCTGGGTTGCTCAGTAGGTTAAGCATCCAACTCTTGATTTTAGCTCAGGTCATGATCTCAGGGTTGTGAGATCAAGCCCCATGTTGGCCTAAGCACTTCTCGTGGAGCCTGCTTAAGATTCTCTCTCTCTCTCCCTCTCCTTCTGCCCCTCCCCCCCAAAAAATAAGTAAAACTACAGAATTAAGAAGCTGAGTGAACCTCTAACAGTTAAACCCAAAGAAATTTATGCCAAAACATCATAGTCTAGCTTCTGAAACCTGAACAAAAGAGGAAAATCTTGAAACCAGCTAGAAACATCTTGCCTATAGCAATTTGTATGACAGCACCTTTCTCATCTGAAATCATGGAGATCAGCAGGAAGTGGCACATTTTTTTTTAAATTTATTTATTTTAGAGCGAGAGAGAAAGCCCGCATGCATGCACGAGCAGGCGGAGGAGCAGAGGGAAAGACAGAATCTTCAAGCAGATTATCCACTGAACACAGAGCCTGATGTAGGGCTCAGTCTCATAACCCTGAGATCATGCCCTGCGCCAGAATCAAGAGTCAGATGCTTAACCAACTGAGCGACCCAGGTGCCCTTCGTTTTTCAAGTGCTGGAAAGAAAAAACACCCCAGGGGCACCTGGGTGGCTTAGTCGGTTAAGCATCTGCCTTCGGCTCAGGTCATGATCCCAGAGTCCTGGGATCCAGCCCCACGTTGGGCTCCCTACTTGGTGGGAGTCTACTTCTCTCTCTCCCTCTTCCTGTTGCTGGTGCTCCCCCCCCCCAGATAAGTAAAGTATTAAAAAAAAAAAAAAAAAAAAAAAAGGAAAAGAAAACCCGGAATTCCCTGTGAAAATTTCCTTCAGGAATGAAGAGAAAAATTAAGAGAATTTCTCACGGGTAGACCCATCCTAAAACAATGGCTAAAGGAAGTTTTCTTTTTTTTTTTTTTTTTTTAAGATTTTATTTATTTATGTGATAGAGAGACAGCCAGCGAGAGAGGGAACACAGCAGGGGAGTGGGAGAGGAAGAAGCAGGCTCCCAGTGGAGGAGCCCGATGTGGGACTCGATCCCGGAACGCCGGGATCACGCCCTGAGCCGAAGGCAGACGCTTAACGACTGTGCTACCCAGGCGCCCCTAAAGGAAGTTTTCTAAACAGAAATAAGAGAATTAATCTGGGAACATCAGAAAGAAAAAAAGAGGGGCGCCTGGGTGGCGCAGTCGTTAAGCGTCTGCCTTCGGCTCAGGGCGTGATCCCAGCGTTCTGGGATCGAGCCCCACATCAGGCTCCTCCGCTGGGAGCCTGCTTCTTCCTCTCCCACTCCCCCTGCTTGTTCCCTCTCTCGCTGGCTATCTCTGTCAAATAAATAAATAAAATCTTTTAAAAAAAGAAAAAGAAAAAAAGAATAGTAGAAAGAGTAAAAATATGGGTAAACAGTAGATATTCCTCTCCTTTTGAGTTTTCTAAATTATGTTTGATGATTGAAGCAAGAATTAGAATATCGATTTTGGTTTTAGTGTATATAGAAAATATTTAAGGCAATTATATCATAAATGGGAGAGTAAAGAGAGGTGAAGTTTCTATGTTTCATTTCAGCTGTTACAGCCATTCTGGAAGATAATTTGTCAATTTCTTTAAAAACTGTACTTGAACTAACCATACAGCCCAGCAGTTACACTCCTGGACATTTATCCCAGAGAAATGAAAACTTACCTGTCCGTGCAAAAACCTGTACACAAATGTTCATAGCAGCTTTATTTCTCATAATCAAAATCTGGAAACAACCAAGATGTCCTACAGGAAGGTGAACAATTAAACAAATGGTAGTACATCTGTGGAATACTACTCAGGACTAAAAAGAAACCAGCTATTGATACATGCAACAATTTGGTTGAGTCTCAAGGGCATTATGCTGAGTGCAGGAAAGATCTCTTACAGTGTGATTATATTTGTGTAACATTCTAAAAATGACAAATTTGGGGGCACCTGGGTGGCTCAGTTGGGTAAGCGTCTGCCTTCAGCTCAGGTCATGATCCCAGGGTCCTGGGATCGAGCCCCACATTGGGCTCTCTGCTCATTGGGCAGTCTCCTTCTCCCTCTGCATCTCCCCCTCCTTGTGCTCTCCCTCTCTCTTTCTCTGTCAAATACATTAATAAAATCTTTTTAAAAATTAAAATAAAAATGACAAACTTGTAGAGACGGAGAACAAATTTGTGGCTGCCTGCAGTGAGGGAAGGTGGGTGCAGACAAGTGGGTGTGAATCAAAAGGGACAGCAGGAAAGAGGTCTTTTGGTACTTGAACAGTTCTCCGTCCTGATTGTGGTGCCGGTGGTTACATGAATCTACACGTGTGACGAAGTAGCACAAAACTACATACAACTTTGTACCAATGTCAATATTCAAGTTTTGGGGTAGGCTACCTAGGATTTAACTGTTGGGTGAAATGGAGCTGAAGTGTACACAGGACCCTTCTGAACTATCTTTGCAACTTCCTCTAAATAAATTATTCAAAACAAAATTTAAGTAACATACATATATACAGAACTAAGTTAAATCTTCTTTCACTTGGCATAATGCATTTGTTTTGAAATATAGAATAAATGTATTATGGGGATTGACCACAAAGGGGCAGCATGTGCAAATTGGGGGGGGGGGTGGAGCAGTTCCATATCTGGGTGGTGACGGTAGTTACACAGCTCTATGTATTTGTCAAAATTTATAAAGCTGTAGAGGGGTGCATGTTACTTTATGTAAGCATTAAAAATCAAAAAAGGAAGCTGTAGTAGTCAAACATACATTTTCTAAGAGCTTACCTTTTGATGACCTTGAGAATTTTCCAGAAATGGCTAAGAGAGATGCTTGTTTTCTTTCCCACAGGAGATGCTATGAGTGAAGAAGACATGCTTCAGGCAGCCGTGACCTTGTCTTTAGAAACTGTTAGAAATAATTTCAAAACAGAAGGGAAAAAATAATACCTTTTACAAATCATTTAGATATTCGTACTTTCCAACATTATTATTCTGTGTGGTGACAGCATAGAGGGTCCATTTTAGTAATGTGTCAAAGAAACAATGTTCAACAGAGGAGATTTGCAACAAAAAGATGAGAAAGTGGAAAAATGCGTCAGTAGTAGGACTAAATAATGATCCTCCAGACACTAGCCAAAGAGGCAGTTAGCAATTAAAGAAATTTAAAGTAGTTTTCTAAATGTTCCTTTTTCTTTTTGAGTGTGCAATATCTAACATGTCTAAAATTAGGGCATTTTTCTTGGATCTTTTTGCAGACCAACTAATTAGCTCTTGCCACAGAACTTTTTCCATACCTGTTCTTCTCATCCTTTCAGTTCAGGTCGTTTGACTCACTTTCTGTCATCTCATAGTTGCTTTTCTTTCTCATTAACCAAGTTAACCTTTTAGGACAGTGTCTCTTTTCTGTGTTGATAGTAGTAACGGTTCCAGAAGGGTTCGCTGCCTTCCCTCCAATTATGTAGTGTGCCCTTGGATGTTTTCTCATGTTATTTCTCTGATCACAATTTCTTTGCTACTTGGTCTTCCTTACTTTTCTATAGCTCTTTTGAAAGATGATAATCTTTCTTGAGGTTTCGCTTTTTAAGCCCTCTAAGATGGGATCATTAGTTCATGATTCTGGTGCATTCTGAAACTCTGAAATCAACTCTGCACAAGTATTTGAGAATAAATGAGAATTTTTTTTTAATGTGTGAACACATCCTTTTCCAGATGTTTTATGAATGTCTTCTCAATTATGTTAGACCGTCACAGCTCTGCTGTGACCTTTTCTCCTGCACCTTGATATTTCCTTTTCTCCAGTTGAGAAAAATAGGAGAAGCACAGTATGCAAGCAAGTTTCCTTCTGTGTCAGACTTAACAAATAATACCCACCATGAATGTATGGGAGACAGAATTTGGCTTTCGATTTAGCGACAGCTTCATCTTACTCTCTCTTGTGACCAGAGCTCTCTCTTTACGGTGGAGTCACAGAACGTCGATGTCTGCTTCTGCCGCATGTTTTGTAGTAGGTATCGCTTGCCAGAGATGATGATCTGGAACATGAAAATAATCTACTAACAAAAGTACCTTTACATTTATACTGTGATTTGACACATCATGTTTAAGTAGCTTAAGAATTACAGAAGTCACACAGTACTTAATGGGTCTGTAAATAAGAAAGCCTTTAGTTTTGATAAACATTCTTTGATTGGAATGCACAGAGAGTTTCTTGCTAGGTCAATACAGTGGTTTGATTTTGGTGAAAATTAGCTATATCTCTATGAAATAGACATTTCGGATTCTGTCCCCAGTCCCTCATTCTTCATCTGCTTTGAAGCCCTTTGGAATGTTGAATTGTTCATAAGCTAAAAGTTAGGATATTTCAGCCAACAACATAGAAAATTAAAGTATGATATGTTGGCCATGACTATTGTATGGCTGTATACATTTTATCAGGGAAATTTTTTTGACCTAGGATTTATTGCCGAGTTGAAAAGAGATGAAGAAATGCCTTTTATGATTATGAAATAGATTTTTTTTTGGATAGAGACAGATTTTTTTAGTCATTATTTTGTGCCAAATAAAGTTTTCTGAGATTTCCCTTGCAAAAGTAGACCATTTTACTTTAAAATCTAAAGTTTTTTAAGAATTGAAAATGTTTCAGAAGTTATAAGACTTTAGAATCGCAAGGGACATTGGAGTTTAGTACTTCTCCCTCAAGATTTGTAAACCAAAATATTTTAAGATTGAACACTTCTGTAGTTATCCCTAATATACTTGTCCTATTTTCCATGGATATTAGCTTTTACCTTATCCCATTGAAAAATTAGGTTGAACTTTTCATACACTTGAATGGATGAGTTACCTAATATAAAAATGAGAAAAGAAATATGCATTTGAAAGTTTTAACCTTAGAGCTTATAAAGTTCTTAGATTACACGCCTTTATTAAAGCACTTAAGGAAATATAGCATGTTGACCTTCATTTAGGGATTTTTTTTTTTAACAGCAGAGCTAAGCACACACTGGATACATTTGAATGTGTTTATTTAGTTTCTTACGAATGTTGCATTTGGCAGGCAGATCCAGAATGACTAGGGAACTGCCAACTTGTTTGGATTGGCAAACTTAATCTAAACTTAATTTAGATTCCATTCCATTCCTTAATTCATTGGCCAGTATGAAGAAATGCCAATGCTCATAACTACAGTATCAGAGAACTTAGTTATATACAAAGGTACAGTTCACACATCAGAAACTGTTATTTACAGTAAACAACCTGCAAGAAAGTCAGAAACAATGAAATTCACAATAACTGTCCTGCTAAGAACTCTATATAAAGATTTCCATTCTGTTTTACCAATTGGGAACACCTTATTAATGTTTAATATTTAAACTATCGGTATCATTTTTCTAATGTATAAATTGTATTACCAGGATAAAATACATACAGTGGTGATGCTAGTGTCTAAACAAGTTTTGGAAACACCACTTTCATATTTTGAGATGTCATGGATATAATAAGTAGTTATTTATGTTTTAAAAATTCACAGTAGTTAAAAAAATAACAGTAGTTAACCTCTGTTCTAGAACCATCAAAAACATTTTTTACAGTAATTCACATACAAATATTTCAGTAATATAAATTGTTCGAAAAGATTGCTGCAGGTAAACTATATTTTAACTTTTAAGATCTTGGTCAAATAATTTGCAATTCACAGAATATCTAAGGAGGTGCTTGTTTTTCTTTAACACTTGATTTTTCTTAATTAAGACTTTATTCATGCCAAAGTCGATAAGGAAAAAAGTTCAACACTGGTTGAAGGTCATTATAGGTACAACTACCAATAGTCTTTTTTCATTTAATATTAAGTTGAATAAAGTAATTTTACTCCTGTCAGAGCCTCAATCACATTTTTAATGTCTGCATGTTTGATACTCTTTTTAAATAGTATCATGCTTGTGCCAAGATTTATTACATGTCTTAAAATTGGCCTACTGGACCCATGCAAATTTAAAGAAGATTGAGTCAATACATAAGCAAAATATAGTGATAGAAATTAAAATATCTCCATTTGAAATAAATCTTGATGTTTTTAAATTCTCAAGAGGACTCAATAATTAATATTGATGACTTCCTATTAAAAATTTTATCTGCAACTGGAGAGCCCAATGACCACTACTCTAAAGCAGTTTGTTGTATCTGGGCCCTAACAAGTATGGAGATACTAAATATGTGATCTTAATTAAGAAAAACCAGATTGGATCAACTAATCATTTCAGCAGTGTCAATAATTTTTCATATTTTCAAAAGAAAACCTTTCCTTTATTCCTGGTCCCTTTATGAACCAGCATCTTTTGCTAAAGAGATGAACTGGCTTGTATTTTTTAAAGTCTTACATTGGCAAAAATATTTTGTTCCATTTTACTTTCATGAATGAAAAGATTATTGACATGGTTAATTCTTGAATTTTGATTTTTTTTTTTAATTTGAAGAAAATCTTTGCATTTTTTTCCCAAAATGTTCTGGCATTTTAAGAATTAATGCTAGTAACATAATTTCTAAATTTACAGGAATTGGCATGTTTAATCAACAGTAGTGTCTCAGTAAATATTTTAAGACTATGGATTCATAGACAAGGAATGGGAAGCAATAGTGAAATATATGTGAAAATTCCTGATTCATTTAGGAAGCACTTCACCTGTTTCTTGTATAGTTTAAATAAGGTTAATGTCTCCAGGAACTTTTAAAAAAATTTTTTTAAAGAGAAAAACGTACACTTGAATGTGAAAAATTATCTAATTTCTACAACACTGGACTACTAGAAATAACTTTGTAAAAATTACTGTTCTGTATAAACTATTTGAAATTCAAGTACAAAACACACCTGAAAAAGCATTGTCTTTTGGCCATGACACCAGTGCACTGTGGCAGTGCCATTTGCTCAGGACCCAACTCCGCAGCCCTCTGTGTGTGCCCCCCTCGAAGTTCTGTTGCGGCAACTACACACAGACCTTCCTGTCTGGTCCTTAGAAAAGCCGGGCTTCCAAAGCACTGTTGAACACTGAGGATTCTATTGTTAATGTGGATGTTCGATGAGTTGTATTTTAAATATCAAAGATTATTAAATAAAGATAATGTTTGCTTTTTTTATTTCTGTTTTTATTTGTATTGACGGTTAATTCCTAGCCTTGCTACGCAAAGGATGGTAGGAAGACCAGCAGCCTCTGCACCACCTGAGAGCTTCTCAGAAATGCGGAGCTTCAGGCCACACCTCCTGGCTCAGGACCTGCGTTTTTAACCAGACCCCCAGGGAATTCACATGCAGATGCAAGTTTGAGAGGCTGTTTTATGGTCTGTGGTGTGGTGAATAAAATGGGCGGGGGCACTGATGCTCCATTCCAGCTCTCTGCTGCCCAAGGGCCCATTATTACTGGAACCTCTCATCTTTTCCAAGTGACGCTAAGTCCGAATTTTTACTAGAAATCTGATTTTTAAATGGTTGCTCCATTGTTTTTTAACCCTGAGAGCCAAACAAAACATGTTGGTAACAATTTTTAAGAGTGCTGTTTTTTCCTCATCCAACTCCGGACACCAGAATCCAACTGTAGTGATTGGAATCCGCTTGGACTGATCGAGGATTCTAGAATCCTCAAATCATGATGAGGGTTGTATATCCATTTTATCCTTAATTAGGGTTGGCACAAATATTGAAATATATATTCAAATTGATTACATGAATATTTTTAGCAAAACCTCATAGCTTAATGCTTAGAAGGACCATTTCATTGAATTTGGATGCCACCAAATGGCTCTGATCTCATCAACACCTACTTGTGGGCCCCATGAAATATAAGTTGATTCAAAGGCCCATTTTATATGTTTGCTAAAAACTTTATCTTTTCTAAAAGGGAATTTGAAGGTTGTCTTTATCCTGAGGATTTGCATGTTTGAGGACGCTTTATTTTGTATCTGTGTCACCAAATGCTCGAAAGTTCATTTTTTAAGTATTTTGGGTCAGGCTTACCTCTTCTCTTGACGTTTCCCCTTTGTACACTGTGGTCCTAGGAGGCCTCCTTGCGGGTCTTCAAAGAAGCCGGGCTCCTTCCCACCCCCAGGTTCTCCCTAACCCCCTTACCATCACTCTTTTGATATCCCTGCCCCTGAAGTTTTTTGGCCATCCCCTGCTGGGAGGACTCTTTCAACTGGACTACCACCCTTTGTTGTGACCTGTTCTCCCCCACCATTGTTCCAGTTCTTTCTATGTCTGGAACCACAGCCACCCTCTGTCTCAGGCTGCTAGAGAGAAACAGTTCCTGTGGTAGTCATTCACTCATTCAACAAAACATTTGAGCGCTCCCATGTGCCTGGCATGGTTCTGGGTCCTTGGAAGCAGAGTCATGAATGAGATACTGTGCTCTCATGGTCCTTGCATTCTGGCTAGCTGTTACGCAGAGGAAATCTTTTATGAACGTAACTTCATAACATGTAAAGAACTGTGCTTGTTCTGCGAGATATGAAGACAAGCAGGGTGATGTGATGGAGTGTGATCGAGAGGGAGAGCCGCTTTGTCCTGATCTCAAAAAAGGCCTCTGCACAGGCACCTGGGTGGCTCAGCCATTAAGCGTCTGCCTTCGGCTCAGGTCATGATCCCAGGGTCCTGGGATGGAGCCCTGCATCGGGCTCCCCACTCCGCGAGAAGCCTGCTTCTCCCTCTTCCACTCCCCCTGCTTGTGTTCCCTCTCTTGCTGTGTCTCTCTCTGTCAAATAAATAAAATCTTCAAAAAAAGAAAAGAGAAAGAAAGAAAGAAAAAAAAGAAAGGCAGGCCTCTGCAGAGGTGACACTCAGACACCTGAAAAATCATCAGCAGCCATGCAAAGTGAAGGGCATGATGCCTGCCTGAGGAAACAGCAAGCACAGCAGCTCTGAGGTGAGGGGTGGCCGCTTGTGTCAGAGGAACAGAGAGAAGGCTGAAGAGGCTAGCAGGTAGTGAAGAAAGATGGAGTTAGATGTAGGCAATTTAGGTAAGCTTTTACAGATACAGATAAGTTTGTATTGCATCTTTTTGCCATTATACCAAGCCATCTGCTTCCATTTTCTAAAATACTCCCCCACTTCTTCCTAGAAAATTCCCAAGACTTCTTTTTAAAAATCTTTTTTTTTTTAAGGATTGATTTATTTATTTGAGAGAGGGAGTGAGAGCGTGCGTGCTCGTGAGTGTGTGATGGTAAGCAGGGGGAGGAGCAGAGGGAGAGGGAGAGAGAGAATCTCAAGCAGACTCCCGGCTGAGCTTGGAGCCCGACTCTGGGCTCAATCCCACGACCCTGAGATCATGACCTGAGCCGAAATCAAGACTCAGACACTTAACTGGCTGAACCACCCAGGCGCCCCCGGAAAAATAATCTTTTAAAAGATAGATTAATTACAGCTACTAAAGAGCATGCCAGTGCTCACCTTAAGCAACCCCAAAAAACTGGCTGTATTTTTAGCATTAAAGATACTGCTTAACATACCTCAGATCAGGCAAGGCTCCACTCCCCACTTGTGCATTTTGTTTTTCTTCCTCTTACACCCATGCAATTGTTTTCATCACTATCAGACAATTATAGTTCGTTTTGAAATCTTAGCATCATATTTTGGTTGTTAATCCGCATTATCAACCGTAGGGATGAATATCCAGATATCTCCCAGTTACACTCCTTCTGTCTCTCTCTGCCCCTTCTTGTCCAGGACAGAATTGTACTGCAGTAAGCATGAGCGATAATATCATAGCTCTTCACTTGGACTTTAGCCTTCAGATTTGGTTGTCATAGAAAAACTTACTATAACAATGACTTCGTAAGCTTTAAGTTTTTTCTCTCTTAAGGAATTCAGAGCTGATCGGGCATCACACAGTGTAAAGAATTTTTTTTTTAAGAATCTGCTTTCTGGGGGCGCCTGGGTAGCGCAGTCATTGGGCGTCTGCCTTCGGCTCAGGGCGTGATCCTGGCGTTTGGGGATCGAGTCCCACATCGGGCTCCTCGGCTGGGAGCCTGCTTCTTCCTCTCCCTCTCCCCTGCTGTGTTCTCTCTGTCACATAAATAAACTAAAAAAAAAAAATCTTAAAAAAAAAAAAAGAATCTGCTTTCTGGGGGTGCCTGGGTGGTTCAGTTCGTTAAGTGTCTGCTTTTGGCTCAGGTCCTGATCTCAGGGTCCTGGGATGAGTCCCATGTCCAGCTCCCTGCTCAGCGGGGAGTCTGCTTCTCCCTCTCCTCCCCAGCTCATGCTCTCTGTCGATATCTCTGTGTCTCTCTCAAATAAGTAAATTTTTAAAAAATCTTTAAAAGAATCTGCATTCTGTATTCTTGCTTTAAGAAAGCGGCTGTGGGGCCCATGATTACATGGAGGATGGGCCAGAACTGAATCACGTAGCCACTCCCAGCTATAAGACGGTTTTTATCTGGGTGGTCATGAGTCTTAGCTTCGGCATCCTAGAAGGAGACTCCGAGATAAGAATTCCTGTGAAAATGATTTTTTTAAAAGTGTTTCCAGGGGCACCCGGGTGTCTTAGTCAGTTAAGCGTCTGATTTCGTTTCAGGTCATGATCCCAGAGTCCTGGGATCAAGCCCAGCATTGGGCTCCCTGCTCAGTGGAGAGCCTGCTTCTCCCTCTCTCTCTGCTATCCCGCCTGCTTGTGCTCTCGCTCTCTGACAAATAAATGAAATCATTAAAAAAAAAAAGTCTGTTTTAAAATGGGTTTTTTTGGGACATCTGGGTGGCTCAGTCGGTTAAACATCTGCCTTCAGCTCAGGTCATGATCCCACCGTCCTGGGAACCAGTCCCACATCAGGCTCCTTGCTCAGTGGGGAACCTGCTTCTCCTTCTGCCTGCCACTCTGCCTGCTCGTGCTCACTCTCCCTCTCTCTCTCTGACAAATAAACAAATTATTTAAAATAAAATAAAATGGTTTTTTTTGCCTTACACTCACATAAGTAAACCCTTTCAGATAGTTTTCTCACAAGAAAGGAACTGTTTTTTTCTGGAGATGTATTGATGATCTCACCACTTGAGAAACAGAAACCAGGTTCCAGCTGATAATATTTTTGTTTGCTTTTTTTGTTTCTAGCTATTGAAGTTTCAAAAATCCTAGGTTCACGGGGCACCTGGGTGGCTCAATCATTTAAGCGTCCGACTCTTGGTTTCAGCCCAGGTCATGATTTCAGGGTCATGAGACAGCTCCGCATTGGGCTCTGTGATGGGCATGGAGCTTGCTTAAGATTCTCTCTCGCTCTCTCTCTCTGCCTCTGCCCCTCCTCCCCTCCCCCCGTAGTGCGCTCGCTCTCTCTTAAAAAAAAAAAAAAATCCCAGGGGCTCCTGGGTGGCTCAGTCGTTAAGCTTCTGCCTTTGGCTCAGGTCATGATTCCAGGGTCCTGGAATCGAGCCCCGCATTGGGCTCCCTGCTCAGTGGGAAGCCTGCTTCTCCCTCTCCCACTCCCCCTGCTTGTGTTCCCTCTCTTGCTGTGTCTCTCTCTGTCAAATAAATAAAATCTTAAAAAAATAAAATCCTAGGTTAAGAATTTCATCTAGGAGACGACAAAAAGGGATCAAAGGTATTCAAATAGGCAAAGAAGAAGTCAAAATGTCTCTCTTCGCAGATGACATGATACTCTATATGGAAAACCCAAAAGAAGCCACTCCCAAACTATTAGAAGTTATAGAGCAATTCAGTAACGTGGCGGGATACAAAATCAATGCTCAGAAATCAGTTGCATTTCTATACACGAATAACGAGACCGAAGAAAGAGAAATTAGGGAATCCATCCCATTTACAATAGCACCAAAAACCATACGTTACCTTGGAATTAACTTAACCAGAGACGTAAAGGACCTATATTCTAGAAACTATAAATCACTCTTGAAAGACATTGAGGAAGACATAAAAAGATGGAAAGATATTCCATGCTCATGGATTGGAAGAATTAACATAGTTAAAATGTCCATGCTACCCAGAGCAATGTACACTTTCAATGCTATCCTGATCAAAATACCAATGACATTTTTCAAAGAACTGGAACAAATAGTCCTTAAATTTGTATGGAAACAGAAAAGGCCCCGAATCTCCAAGGAACTGTTGAAAAGGAAAAACAAAGCTGGGGGCATCACAATGCCAGATTTCGAGCTGTACTACAAAGCTGTGATCACAAAGACAGCATGGTACTGGCACAAAAACAGACACATAGACCAATGGAACAGAATAGAGAGCCCAGAAATGGACCCTTGGCTCTTTGGGCAACTAATATTTGATAAAGCAGGAAAAAACATCCAGTGGGAAAAAGACAGTCTCTTCAATAAATGGTGCTGGGAAAATTGGACAGCTACATGCAAAAGAATGAAACTTGACCACTATCTCACACCATACACAAAAATAAACTCCAAATGGATGAAAGACCTCGATGTGAGACAGGAATCCATCAAAATTCTAGAGGAGAACATAGGCAGCAACCTCTACGACATTGGCCAAAGCATCTTTTTCATGACACATCCCCAAAGGCAAGAGAAACAAAAGATAAAATGAATTTATGGGACTTCATCAAGATTAAAAGTTTCTGCACAGCCAAGGAAACAGTCAGAAAAACTAAGAGGCAGCCCATGGAATGGGAGAAGATATTTGCAAATGACACTACAGATAAAGGACTGGTATCCAAGATCTACAAGAACTTCTCAAACTCAATACACGAGAAACAAATAAACAAATCAAAAAAATGGGCAGAAGATATGAACAGACACTTTTCCAATGAAGACATACAAATGGCTAACAGACACATGAAAAAATGTTCAAAATCATTAGCCATCAAGGAAATTCAAATCAAAACCACACTGAGATACCACCTTATGCCAGTTAGAATGGCAAAAATAGACAAGGCAAGAGACAACAATTGTTGGAGAGGATGTGGAGAAAGGGGATCCCTCCTACATTGTTGGTGGGAATGCAAGTTGGTACAGCCACTCTGGAAAACAGTGTGGAGGTCCCTTAAAAAGTTAAAAATTGAGCTACCCTATGATCCAGCCATTGCACTACTGGGTGTTTACCCCAAAGATACAGACATAATGAAGAGAAGGGCCATATGCACCCCAATGTTCATAGCAGCAATGTCCACAATAGCTAAATCGTGGAAGGAGCCGAGATGCCCTTCAACAGATGACTGGATTAAGAAGTTGTGGTCCATATATACAATGGAATATTACTCAGCTATCAGAAAGAACGAGTTCTCAACATTTGCTACAACATGGACGGCACTGGAGGAGATAATGCTAAGTGAAATAAGTCAAGCAGAGAAAGACAACTATCATATGATTTCTCTCATCTATGGAACATAAGAACTAGGATGATCGGTAGGGGAAGAAAGGGATAAAGAAAGGGGGGGTAATCAGAAGGGGGAATAAAACATGAGAGACTATGGACTATGAGAAACAAACTGAGGGCCTCAGAGGGGAGGGGGGTGGGGGAATGGGATAGGCTGGTGATGGGTAGTAAGGAGGGCACGTATTGCATGGTGCACTGGGTGTTATACACAACTAATGAATCATCGAGCCTTACATCGGAAACTGGGGATGTACTGTATGGTGACTAACATAATATAATAAAAAATCATTAAAAAAAAAAAGAATTTCAGCTAGGCAGCCTAGACCCCTTCACCTGGAGCCACTCAAATTCTCACGCTCTGTCTGAGGTGATGATTGCGCAGGGGTGGTTTTGCTACTCATTGTGTGATAAACGAACATCCATGTTGCTATAGGGATATATGGCAGGAAAGGAAGAAGACATTTTCAATCCAAACTTCATCACACTTGGATGTCTTTTAACTTTCTATTATAAAAAATTTCAAATACATGCAAAAGTAAAAGACTAGTATAACGAACCTGTTCCCAGCTTCAACAATGATCAATTCCTGGCGATTCTTGTTTCATCTACTCTGCTCCCATTATTTTGAAGCACATCCCAAACATCATGTTATTTATCAGAATCATTCTTTAAGTCTCTTGGGCTATAGTTCATCCCACAGGGGGAAAAAATGCCCCATAAAGAACTTTCAGGACTTTTTATGTTAATTACATAGCTTTTTATGTTAATTACTCAAAAAATGATGTAAAGGCATGTAATTGTGTTTGTTTTCTTCATTAATTGTGGTATCTTTATGGCATGACATGAATTTATAGGATTGCTTCCAGAGAATTTACAGCTGTAGGCAATAAAAGCTAGATTCACACTAGTTAAACTTTTCACTGTGGTCCAGAAACCCAGTTAGGTCCCAAGTTCATTTGACTCCTCTGCTGAAAGCAGTTTCCCACTCTGCTAATAGCGCCCCATCCTACTCAGTAAAAGCCACAGTCCTTACAATATGGCCTACCAGGCCCTATGTGATCTGTGCCCTCCTACTCTTACTTCTTGGTTCTTATCACTTAACCACCCTTCCCCACCCCATTCTGCTCCAACCATCCTTGCCTTTTTACTAATCCTCTAACCTGCCAAGGACCCTCCTGCCTCAGGACCTTTGCGTTAGCTGTTTCTTTCTGCCTGTACTGCTCTTTTCCATATATATCCACATATCTCACTTTTTTTTTTCTTTCCCTACGTAAGCTCTTGGTCCAGCGTGGAGCTTAAACTCACAACCCTGAGATCAAGAGGTGTATGCTCTATCGACTGAGCCAGCCAGGCGCCCTGACATATCTCATTCTCTTAATTCCTTCAAGTATCTTTTCAAGTATCACCTTATCAGTGAGGCCTTCCCTGACTACCTTCAATAACATTACAAGTGCCGTCTCTCCTATCTTTTCCATATGATCCTTATCCTGTTTTTTTTTTTCCAATCAGTCATCACTACTTGGCTATATTTATTACATTTTATTCATCATCTGTCCCTTCCCAGTAGAATGCAAGCTCCGTGAGACCAGGGACTACATGTTTTTTTCTCCTGCTGTACTCCCAGTGCCCAGAATAATGGTAAACACATCCAACTTGCAGGTCAACTGTATGCCACATTTTTGAAACTTTTCAAACACTTAAATAGAACTCACCAGGTACCAGGCACTCTTCCAAGCACTTAAAAATACTATCCTATTTAATCCTAATGACCCCACCCAGTAGACACTATTATCATTTTCCATTTTACAAAAGAGAAACTGATGCACAGGGAGGCTAAGTAACCACCCAAGGTCATGCAGCTAATAAGTAACAGCTCCAGGCAGTCAGGCCCTGGAGTCCGCACATCTAACCCTTAGGCATTGATGTCTTACAAATAAAACAATAAACACTTTCAGAATGGGACACAATTTTCTTTTAAAAGCATTCAGATTCCAGGAAGAACTACTATTGTCTTGTGCCATCAGATTCTAAATAGTGGAGGCATTCCCAATGTTCGAGTCACAAATAATGTAATCTTGCTCACCCCAACTGTAAATAAAATCAAAGAGAAAAATGCTAGTATACTTAGTGCTATGCTTAAAAGGACTGCAGACTTACTCTTTTTTAAAAGCAAAAAACGTATTTCATGGAGCACTGGGTGTTATACACAAACAATGAATAATGGAACACTACATCAAAAGCTAATGATGTACTTTATGGTGACTAACATATCATAAAAAAAAAAAGTGGTAGTCTCTCTGGCCAGGTAAGGTGCGCCCCCGTCCCATTGCGGCAAGTATTTGTAAGTCACGTGACCTTTCTTTTTCTAGGGAGTAAATCAAGCAAGGCAAGACACACTGCTGCGTGCACCCACTCGTGTAACAGGACTGTGAGGGGGTAGGCACTTGCACAGTTAAGGCCACCACCACCATAGGAGAGTTTCTGTTAAAACAGCATTTCTTCATATTAAGTCGTCCTGCTGTCCTTTAATGAGTTTTGTTTTGTTTAAGGTGATCTGTATTTTAACTTCATAGGTTATACGGGCTTCATGAACAAAGCTCTTGGTATATTAAAGGCAGGGTTTCAACTATGAGTTGTAAAGCTACCAGGGAAAATGCCTGCTATAGAAAGTAACAACGTGTGCTTCCTGCCTGGACACGAGTTTGCAGCCCATCCTTTCTATCTGTGTATCCTGAGTTCCTATCATCGTGTCGGGCACAGAGTAGCCCGAGGCTGTTGCAGAATCAACCCAGTAACTGTGGTAAGTAAAACCGCTTGCTACGCAGTGCAGCGACCCCGCCAAGTGCCCTCGCACCGCTGCCTTCGTGTAGTCAGAATTAAACACTCAGGTTTCACCGACACCGTGAGGGTTCAGGGGCTTCCCGGGCAACGCCGGCTTCCAAGGCACCCACTGACGAACGGCTCTGCCTGAAGCGCAGGTGCAGCGGGCGGGTACCGCCGCGTCACCCTTGGCTCTTGAGACCACTCCCCCAGCGGCCAAAGCCGGCGCGCTACGTGGAGGCTGACCTTGCCCTGCGCGCCAGAAGTATGCGGCCCCCGCCGGCCTCTCCCGGTCCTCCGCGATCCCACGCTCCCTTGCGCCAAGGACACGTCCGGCAGCTCCGCAGAGCCCTTCTACGCCAGCGCGGCGCCTCTCTATGATCCGTTGCCGCGTTCAGAGTGGGTGTCATGGCGGCCGGCGTCGAGTTGGCAGGAGTTGCCCTCGGAACTGAGGAAAGTCACTAAAGCAGAGGAAGAAGTGGCCCAACCCGGACGTTGGGAAGTCGTGGGAATGAGCAGAGGCCTCGCGGGGTTGACAGTGGCACTGGAGGCGGGCCCCTGGTAACGTCCCAGGTCAGGCCTCTGCGTTTCTAGGCAGAGTCCGGCAGTTGGTGGGAGCCCCCCGAAGCCGGCGTTGCCTAGGAACCCCTCATTGTGTTACCGAATCCTCAGTGTTTTGATTTGGACTGGCCCCGTGAAGGCGGCGGTTCGAGGACGTTTGGCGGGATCGTCCGACGACGCTGGACGCTTTTCTCGGAGCAGACCAGGTCGTTCTCTAAGCCGCAGCGATGTCGTCCTGGCTTGGGGGCCTCGGCTCCGGCTTGGGCCAGTCGCTGGGTCAAGTCGGAGGCAGCCTGGCTTCCCTCACTGACCAGATTTCAAACTTTACAAAGGATATGCTGATGGAGGGCACGGAGGAAGTAGAAGGTAACAGCTGGAGCGATGGGAGGGAGGGCTTTTCTGGGACCCTGGGAGCGCCCGTTTGGTTCCCACTTCCATCCGTCGGGAGTGGCACTCCTCCCTTTTTCCTTTACACTTCTTTTGCCTCTTCTTAACAGATTTTCTCTGATGAAAGACACTGGGGTCCGGGGAAGAGTTCTGGTTCTTCTCCCATTGAATACTGTGGGTATCTCAGAGCAGACTGAAACTGCTCCTACATCGAGTAGTTTATTTTTGTTTGGTTCTTCCACGCCCACCGCTTACTTTGCCTTTAACTTGGGGGCGGATCTGATTTTGATCCTTTTCCTTTATACTGAGGCAATTAAAAAGTATCTGTACAAGATACATAGTCGCTTTTTTCCTTCGAGTTCTGTAACAATTGAAGCAACTCATTACAATATTTAGGGAATCTTAAGTCCTGACTTGAATATATTGTTAAACATGGCTATAAGTTTTTCCTATTAGTTATATTTTTGCTTATTCTGGTGACACGTTACAACGTTCCAGCTGAAATGTATTTTTGTGCCTAATTGCCCATTCCACCCATTTTTCGACAGTAAAACAAGGAAGATACGCTACCAAACCTTAGCAACTTTCACTCATTTTTGAAATCCTTGTTTTGTTTAACTAATGGACAGTGACCCAGAGTTACATAGTAATCGATGGTTATGTTAACATTTTGATTTCTTTTTTTTTTTTTTTAAAGATTATATTTATTTATTCGACAGACATAGAGACAGCCAGCCAGAGAGGGAACACAAGCAGGGGGAGTGGGAGAGGAAGAAGCAGGCTCATAGCGGAGGAGCCTGATATGGGGCTCGATCCCATAACGCCAGGATCACGCCCTGAGCCGAAGGCAGACGCTTAACCACTGTGCCACCCAGGCGCCCCAACATTTTGATTTCTTGATATTTCTTTCCACAAGTAGTATTTAGATCTAAAGAGTGCTTTAATTTCAATGGAAGTCTGCCTCCACGGAGGTGATGCTGGTCTTTTGGATGAGAGCACTTCCTTGGATAATTTTATTTCTTATAAATTAATTAGCATTCTGGTTTAATTTTTTTATCCTGATATAATTGAAACTTCCATTTTATTGGGTTGAAGTAGAGAAAGGTACTTTGAGAAAAAAAGTATTTTTAGAATTTATGTCTTTTTAGAAAGGAGAAGCATTGGAGAGCTGCTGAAATCCATTTTACTGCATGGAGTACACCTTGGGTGGGAGTTGCATCAGGTGGGACAGGTTGGGGATGAGAGTGAAAGAGATTCTCCCTCCCTGTGTTGGGGAAAGGGTGTTGTGACCTTGAGATTTAGAACAGAAGAGAGCTGGATGACATGGGAAATGACTAGTCTCTCCTTGTATCCTAGTTAGGGGAAAACAGTTGACTATTCCTAGAAAATATGCACCCCCCCCCAACCTGACTGTTCTATAGGCTTAAGGTGGAATGCTTTTGTTCTTCCTACCAAATGTACTCCTGTAATCTCATTCTTAATGGTTTCATCATCTGCCCAGTCTCCTAAACTAGAAATCTTTGTCACCTTTGTTTTGCCTCCTTCTTTTCCATTTCCTGTTTCCAATTGGTTTCCAATTCCAAATCTTGTTTATCCTGTGCAGAATTGTTTCTTATATTCGTCCTTTCCATTTTTACCCGTTTTCTTTAGTTCAGACCCCTCTTCTCTCTCCCATGCACTTTCTCCTTCCCATCCTGTCACGCATTTCTCTGTACTCCACTTCCATTTTCTGTGTTGTGCCAGTTTTCTAAAACATAGGTGCTTTAAAATCTTTTAGCTCTATTCCTTACAGGATAAAATCCAAACCTTTTAATTTTGGGAGACCAGAAACCTATCCTGTCTGAGATCAACCTCCCTTTTCTAGTCTTACCTCTTATTCCCGCCCCTTCTCTAAATTGCCATACATAAGCATGTTTACACACGTTTGCACTTGCACCCACAGCTCTTGCCACATGGAACTTTGTGAAGTACCTACACAACTCCAAGCCTCTGCATGGAAAGCCTTTCCTTTTTTACCTCCTCCTCTACCCTTCTTTGCTTGGAAAACATTTTTTTCCTGTATGACCTTGCTCACATGCCAGGTACTTGGCGAAACCACTCTCAGTCCGTGGCAGGCTGAGTTAATTGCATGTGATCTTGTGGAGCTCTCCTTGAGAGCACTTACCATGTTGATGCCCAGGGTAGGGATTATATTTGTTTTATCCTTATGTTACCAGTATTTGGCACTTTCCTTGGTACATAGTAGATGCTCAGTTAAAAAAAAATTGCTGAGAATTAAAAATCTGCAAAGTTGCTTAGTGCTTTTATTATTTCCCTTTCTATTAAAATAGAACTTGCTTAACACCTAATTTATTGATTTTGTAAATCATTTAAAGGGTCAGAGTACAGTTCATTTATTCATTTAACAAGTATTTATTGAGCATCTATCCTGTGCCGGCAGTGAACAAGATAACAGTTCCAAAATAGCACTCTTGGTACAGCTTGAAGATTATCCATATTTGCAATATCAGAAAGTTGCTCTTGTACCAAAAACTGTGCTGATTTATTCAGGGTTAGGAACTGGGCTTTTCAGTTAGACATAGGTTGAGATCCCACTTCCATGCATTATAGGTTGTGGGTGTTTGGCAAATTCTTAAGTACTTGACCTCTATAAAGCAGTTTCCTTATCTGTTAAATAGATATAATCATACCTGTCATGGGGTTGGAAGGATTAAATGAAATCATAAGTATAAAATGCCTAGCAGGTAAGCATTAATAAAGAGTAGCTGTTGTTTCTGTTTTCCCTCAGCAAGGAAGAATTTTTTGGTCTGCTTAACATCTCCCTGTTATTCTTAAAAAGACAAGGGTGTTTTTTTTTTGGAGGGAGGTAAGAGAGGAGGGCTGCATAAACCTATTTTTATCCCTCTTTGAAACAATTTCTGCTTCTAACAATGACCCTCCTAAACAGACTAGATTATAATTTGTTCTTTTCTGAGTAGCAATTAGACTATCCTGTCAGAGTTTCAAGCAAGATGTATAAACAACCACAGAAGCAACCGCACCTGGTGATTTTCAAAACAAGAAAAGTGGGTTTGTCACTATTCTTTATTGGATGTCACTTGTATTTTCTTTTGATTTAAACTGTAAATCAGAGAAGTTCTTTCTTTTTTTTTCCTTAGAGTAGTTCTTTGGTATTAAAATGCTGTGACTAATGAAAAATACTAGCACCTAGAAAAAGATCTTATCTGATGATGATCTTTTTTTTTTTTTTTTTAAGATTTTATTTATTTATTTGACAGAGAGAGACAGTGAGAGAGGGAACACTAGCAAGGGGAGTGTGAGAGGGAGAAGCATGCTTCCCGCTGAGCAGGGAGCCGAACTTGGGGCTCGATCCCAGAACGCTGGGATCATGACCTGAGCCGAAGGTAGATACTTAACAGCTGAGCCACCCAGGCGCCCCGGATGATGATGTTCTGGTAGCATCAACAGAGCTGAGTTCTGGCCCTGTTTTTTGTTTTTTTAAATTTTTAAAAATTATTATTTTTTTAAGTAAACTCTGCACCCAACATAGGGCTTGAACTCACGACCCCAAGATCAAGAGTCGCACACTCCACCGGCTGAGCCAGCCAGGCGCTCCGTTTCTGACTCTCCTTCTAAATGAAAGTGTACAAGAGCAGACTGAGCTCATTCCCATTTTATTTATTTATTTATTTTTTAAAGATTTTATTTATTTATTTGACAGAGACAGCCAGTGAGAGAGGGAATACAAGCAGGGGGAGTGGGAGAGGGAGAAGCAGGCTTCCAGCGGAGGAGCCTGATGTGGGGCTCGATCCCATAACGCCGGGATCACGCCCTGAGCCGAAGGCAGACGCTTTAACCACTGTGCCACCCAGGCGCCCCCCTCATTCCCATTTTAGATAGACAGTGCCCACATTACTTGACGTAAATGTTCTTTTAGTGCATTTTCATTCTTTATTTAGGGGTCATTATTATTTGATAGTATTGGGAGCAGAAGTTAGAAATTAAGGCCTAGGGGCGCCTGGGTGGCACAGCGGTTAAGCGTCTGCCTTCGGCTCAGGGCGTGATCCTGGCGATCTGGGATCGAGCCCCACAACAGGCTCCTCCGCTATGAGCCTGCTTCTTCCTCTCCCACTCCCCCTGCTTGTGTTCCCTCTCTCGCTGGCTGTCTCTATCTCTGTCAAATAAATAAATAAAAGCTTTAAAAAAAAAAAAAAGAAATTAAGGCCTAAACCCCAGTTGTATAAGTTTCATCTGAAATTAAACTAAGCCCACAGAGAGAGATTTAATTTGTACAACTCAATTTTCCACAATAAAATTTTAATGAACACGTCCAAGGCGGAAATGTAGATGTCCTACCTAGGTACAGAAGATAGGCAAAAAGAATGCCTTACGTGACGATGAAGCACATATGTGGCAATAGGAAATTGTGATAAAAATCAAGTGGCATATGTCTTCTGAGTTTGTTCTCACATCAGCATACCATTCTGTTGAAAGCTCAGTGAAATATATGTACTTTAAAATACCTGTTTAGGGGCGCCTGGGTGGCACAGCGGTTAAGCGTCTGCCTTCGGCTCAGGGCGTGATCCTGGCGTTATGGGATCGAGCCCCACATCGGGCTCCTCCGCTATGAGCCTGCTTCTTCCTCTCCCACTCCCCCTGCTTGTGTTCCCTCTCTCGCTGGCTGTCTCTCTCTGTCGAATAAATAAAAATAAAATCTTTAAAAAAATAAAATAAAATACCTGTTTATTCACATGGTATTGATTATACATTCAGTATATGCTGTTTCTTTCGTAGCAGAATTACCTAATTCTAGAAGAAAGGAAATTGAAGCCATTCATACAATCTTGAGATCAGAGGTAAGGAAAATTAAAGACTGTTACTGAACTTAGATTTTTTTCTTTTTTGAAGGCATGACAGTAACTTATACTGTTTTTCAGTTCTCTCTTTTTACTGCACTGCTTAACACTTTTATCTTTTCCCCTTTATCCCAGTTCTTTTTCAGTGTTATCGTCATCTTTTAGATGAAGAATATATTTACATGTTACTCCACTTTGCTGTTTAATATTCCCGTCTCTGCTTTTATATGCTGGAAGTCGGCAAATGGCCTAGTGTAGAAATACTAGTGGCAACAATTTATCAAGGAATTACCATGTTCTGACAGTGTGGTCAATTGTAGTGGCACTTTTATTGAAGTATAATATGAAGAACACAGTTGTTTAATCTAGACCTTTTTAATCTGCTAACAAAAAAGTGTGATATTTGTACACAAAGAAATTAAGAGTTATAGGTATAACTAATTTTACCATTTTTCCCCCATTGTTAGTCAGTGCCTCTTGGTGACTACCTCTGGACATTGTTCTTAATGGGGATGAGGAGAACTTGGGAAGGGTTCGAAGGAAAGCCATAAAGAAAATGAAATGATTTAAAATGGGATCTGTTGTCTAGTACTAATGACACTCAACTATTTAGCCTTTGGATAAGAACAGTGAGGAAACACTTAATATTTCATTAAGAGATATTTTTAAAAGACTGTGGTAAGCATGTTTTCCTCTCTGCTAAGCCCATAAACAGAGAAAATGGAATTTAAAATATCAGAAAATATTTACTGACAAGCATTATTGAACTCTGGCCCAGATTACCAAGGTGGCTGTAGAGGGACCTCTCAAGAGGGACTGTCGTGGTATTCTGTCTCAATTCCAGATGGCAGTTTGGTGACAGCTGAGATGTTAAGTATAATTGCCTAATAAATTGATGCTTCAGTGACAGATGAACTTAATAACTTCTTTCTTTGTGCGGCTGTGATAGAAAATTTTTCCACTAATCCCTAAAGAAATCCTTGAGAAGGCACTCATTAATTAGTGCAGGCCAACCCAGAAAAATTAAATGGCAGAGATGTGTGTAGTGGCATTAATTTAGGTAAATTCGCCAGTGTCCATTTGGGGGAAAAAAGTAAATAGGGTGAACCTGCTTAGTGAATGTCTGCTCTCTATTGAGCTCGAGAAGGGAGAGAGAACTCTTCTGTCCCTCTATTGATCTCACTTCTAATCTCTCATGGGATTAAGGCAAGCATGATTCTAGTGTTTAGAAATATTTTTGGTATTATGCATCCCCAAATGAAAAGCTGCCTTCCTCATTTGATGCTTATTCACAGTAGCTTGAGCTACTCACGTGCTAGAGGAAAAGAGACTGTTGGATTTCCCAAGGACTTTGTTTTCTTTTCTTTTTTTTTAAAGATTTTATTTATTTGATAGCGAGACAGCCAGTGAGAGAGGGAACACAAGCAGGGGGAGTGGGAGAGGAAGAAGCAGGCTCCCAGCGGAGGAGCCTGATGCGGGGCTTGATCCCAGGACTCTGGGATCACGCCCTGAGCCGAAGGCAGACGCCCAACGACTGAGCCACCCAGGCGCCCCAACCAAGGACTTTGTTTTCTAAGGTGACTTTGATTCTTGCTGTGTGTCAGCACAAAACACTTCATACCCTCACCCCTCCATGACTATGTAATAAGGGAATAAGGTGAAGCTATGATTGAAGCCATCAGGAAACTAAAAAATATGAAATTCTACTTAGAAAGTCTTAGATTTTATTTATTTATCTATTTTCTCTATTTTAGAGAGAGAAAGAGCAAGAGTGGAGGAGGAGGGGCAGAAGGAGAGGGAGAGAGAATCTCAAATAGGCTCTGAGCTGTGGAGCTCAATCCCTCAACCCTGAGATCATGACCTGAGCCAAAACCAAGAGTCAGATGCTTAACCAACTGAGCCACCCAGGCAGCCCTATTTAGAAAGTTTTAGTATAGACAGAGGGCATTATGTTTTCCAGAGGAAATTAGATTTGCTTACAGACATTAATATTTGAAGCTGACTGAGTTATTAGGTTTCTTCAATTTAACCCTCTGTGCAAGAAAAAGTCTCATCACATTTACCATCTGGATCCAATGAACTCTTTAATGTTTTATATTAAATCATTTTGTAAGTAATTTACAAAAGTAGGAATAAAGTGATCATGAAAAACTTTATTAGAGATTTTAGTAACTTATTTATGGCAAGTCTGTATTTGTATTCCATATATCTCTGGTTTTGAAAACATATATACTCAAAATAGACATGTTCTTTGAATGCAGTTAACTGCTTTTTAACTCTTATGCATGAACTGAAATGCATGTTATTTTGTAAATACTGATTCCAGATTTCAGTTACATCTCTACTAGGTTTCAGCTGATCATGATTTCTGGTTCTTCTTGTGTCATTAAAAACCAATATTTTTGAAAACTTTAATGGCTCATTATTTTGTTGGAGAGACGATGACTGTCATCTTTGCGTCGTAATTACAAAGCCAATTTGTAAATATCAATTAGATTTATAAATACCAATTAGATATATAAATACCAGTTAGAATGATCAGTCCACTGAATTTTTTTCACTTTATGTCATCTTTTTCTTCCCAGTCACCTTTGTATACACACCTGCCTACAGCATTTGTCCACATATGAACTATATCAAGTAAATGTTGGTGTACAAATATCATTTATAGTGAACGAATACCGTCACGTAGCCATTTAGTAAGGTGGGATGGCTCAGATCCTTGTCACAAAATATTGTGAGGTAAAATCTTTTCCTGTTGAATTACTAACTTGATGAGAACACCGTATTTCTTTTTTGTTCTTAGAAATATATTGTTCACTCATCAATTTTGGAATTTGAGAAAATTCCTCTAGGATATTGTTATTTGAAGACTTGGCTGGAATTTTTCCTCTACAACCAGCTCACCCCAACCATCAGACTCTGGAATGCTGTTTTCTGTCTCTTCACATTTGTCTTCTAAGTTGTCTTAATAATTGTGAAATGTTTTCCTCTGTTGGTTTTCTTTTCTTTGTGGAAACAAAAATTCTGAATTTTCAGATGTGTTCGGTGAAAGCAAAAACCAACAGAACCAAAAAGACACTACAAAGTGGGTGTCTCTAGCTTTTTCCTTTTTAAAAGGTGGTACAGTACTTTGGGCACTGTAGTCAGAAAACTGGTTATTTCACTATTGGGTCATTCTTCTGGGTGATTCTGTCAGTCTTTTTTTTCTTATTATTTAAGACTTTTTTTTAAACTTGAGAATAATCGGTGAATAATGATAAAATAATTTTTAGGATGATAAAATATCAAAATGTTTCAAAGACAGAAAAAACAAGGTCATTATAATCTTGTGAATATTCTTAGATTTATAAAGGGCTCAATGTCCTTTTATGGTAATTGCAAGATAGAATGAGTTTTATTTTACTTTATTATATTATTTATTTTGAAGATTTTTATTTTATATTTGCTCCCAGCGTGGGGCTCGAACCCACAACTTCGAGATCAAGAGTTGCATGCTCCACAAACTGAGCTAGCCAGGCGCTCCAAGTTTTATTTTATTTAAAAAATAGGTAATTTGGGGCGCCTGGGTGGCACAGCGGTTAAGCGTCTGCCTTCGGCTCAGGGTGTGATCCCGGTGTTGTGGGATTGAGCCCCACATCAGGCTCCTCCGCTATGAGCCTGCTTCTTCCTCTCCCATTCCCCCTGCTTGTGTTCCCTCTCTCGCTGGCTGTCTCTCTCCCTGTCAAATAAATAAATAAAATCTTTAAAAAAAAAGTAATTTTTCTCTGTTTGTTGGAGGACGTCTAAGAATAAGTCTCAAGTATCTGTCCTTACAGATAGTTAGGACTGCTCAGAAAAGAAATTCAGTAAGTAAAGTTGGTCCCAGGAGACCTTGATGGCATAATAGGGGTTGAGCAGGATGGAATAATTTAAGGATATGAGAATCTCATGGATTTCAAGGGCAGAAATTGTAACCAGATTTTAGAAAGGGGAGGCAAGCAGAACTTCAGACCACCAGGGATTTGCCTCTCATTTTTACTTTCTCTGTTCTTTATGTGTGTTTATTCACTTTTCTATCACATCAGACAAGCCCTCCTGGTTCCATAGTCCATGTAATAGAAAATGTGGCCACTGACAAGTGATGTTATAGATCAGCCACATGAAGAGAATCTGTCCTTCATGTACTTTGTCAACCTTTGTGACTCTCACATGGCTAGGGAGGTGAGGGCAGACAAGCAGTTAGGTATTGGCCACATCGGAAGTTTTCAAGTTCTAGTTATTAAACAGAGTTCAACAAATAGCCTTAGTTATTTTTATCTGGAAAAGCCTAGAGTGGACTTTTATGACTGGGTTTTGACTTCATTATATCGTGTTGCTTCAGTTACATTTGGTGTTTTTCATGTTAAAAGTTCACAGAAAGCCATGCAAAAGCCACCAATAGGATAGAAGGTAATTAGTTGTGTGGGCCTGTGTCTTATTCCTTTTTCTTCAAATAACCAAAATCTGTATTAGATTTCTGGAGACAGACTCCCAAACTAGGGTTTATGTTTATTCCTTTGATTTTTTTCTCTGTGTGTTCATATACTCTCCCTGGATCATAATTTTCACGTCTGTTGATGTAAGAAATTCCTAGACTCTAAGAAAAAAGGTGACATTCTCAAAGTGAAAAAGTCTTCACCTTCTAGCAGGAACTTTTTTCCCCACCACATGTGTCACCTTTCTCTCAGTTTTCATTGTTAAACTGTGTTTATAGATATATTAGTAGGATTCTTAGTAAATTATCTGTAATAATTTGTAAATTCTTTTGCAAAAAGCTTTAGTGCCCAGTTATCTTGCTCCATAATGTCCTTATTCACTTAAGCTTAAGGAATGATAATAGGTTAAGGTAATTTAATATTTGAGTACATAGAATTTAAGTAAATTTGTTTAAGATTTAGTTGAGAGAGTCGCATGCGCACTAGCATGAGTGGGGGAGAGGCAGAGGGAGAGAACCTTTCAAGCAGACTCCCTGCTGAGCCAAAACCAAGTTGGACGATTAACTGAGCCACCCAGGTGCCCCAAAATTTAAGTAAAATTGTAAACATATTTTCCAAAATCTTAAAACAAAAGACTATGATACGTAGATTCATTGAATTAGAGTATTTTGTGTACTTCTAACTAGTTTTTGAACTGAACTCTAGTATGGTTTTCAGATTGGAGTTCTCAGAGTTGCCTCAGGAGCCTGGCAGTTAGGCAGACAGGTTAATATGAAGCTTTGGCCTCCTGTCTGTACTTCAGTGAGAAGTCTTTTTAAAAAAATTTCTTTTAGAAACTTGTGTTTGGGAAGAAAACAAAAGTTGAAACAGTGATCTAGTTTATTCATTAATCAGACACATATTGCCTATTATATGCTAGACTCTGGATATGCAGAGATGGGGGAATCATTGATCATTGGCTTTTCTTAGCAGAAATCAAACTGAACAAGATTTTTTTTGTAAACTTTGGTTCAGAATTTTGCATAGTCTCTATAAACATGCTTTTTGCACTTGTAGCTTTAATTAAAACTGTATTTCAAAGGCTGGAATTCTGTCTGAGAACTTCTATATTTTATATCTTTTTCTGTATAAAGTGATACGTTTTTCATGATGTCATGCACATAACTGTTACTAACGTTTTACTTTTATTTTTTTTATTTTATTGTTGAAAATGCTTTTTTCTTTGTTTCTAGAATGAGAGACTCAAAAAACTTTGTACTGATTTAGAAGAGAAGCATGAAGCATCAGAGCTTCAAATAAAGCAGCAATCTACAAGTTATCGAAATCAACTACAACAAAAGGAGGTAAAAGTTACTACAGTTCATATTTATTTTCTTGTAATGTTTTTAGGAAGGTTTTTAAGATTTATAAATCAAGCTATAACAGATCCATAAAAATATTGAAAGGATGGTGAGGTTAGTAATTCCCAACTCAGTTTAATACCACTATTTTACCAACAACTCTAAGCTTTTCTGTTGAATTTATATTTTATAAGCTAACCTTTACTTCCTACTTTCCAAAAGAGAAAAACTCTTTCAATAAAGTACCTTTAAGCATCTGTTGCTTATAATTTCTGATTTTATGAAACCTAATTTTTCCTCTGTTTACTTAAAATTGTGAATCAGTGTGATCATTGCTAATGACATTTCATTTATAAAAATGATTTTGACTACCAGTGTTCGTATATTATTGAATTGGCATTTATTTGACTTTCCTTGGAAAAACAGAATACTAAGCATATTAAGTTGACTTACATTGTTGTATAAATATTTTTTCCCTTTAATTTGTTAGAAATGTTGGAATTGGCTTATTTTTTCTTTGCCATGCTGGTAATATATATTATATAATTTAAATAGCTTTATAATGAGTCCTTAAAATATAGACTATGTCTCTATTTCATTTTGTTATTGAATTATCTTCAGTGTTTAGTACATAAATGGAATTCAGTAAAAACTTCTATTGAATTGAGCTATTTCTTATTTTATTATCCAGATCATTTCGGTTTTCTTTACAGTTTGTTGATTAAATATTCATTTCTACCATAACTTCATATATGAGTTTTCTTTTTTAAAGATTTATTTATTTTTATCACTTCTTGGCCTTTTGGCTAAGATCAAGTGTAAAGATGTATTTATTTTAGAGAGAGGGAGAGAGAGAAAGCGAGCATGTGTGTGGGGGGGCAGATGGAGAGGAAGAGACAGAATCTCAAGAAGACTCCACATTGAGCATGGAGCCTGGCTGTGCTTGAACTCACAACCCTGAAATCATGACCTGAACCGAAACCAGAAGTCGGATGCTCAACCGACTGAGCCACCCAGGCATCCCCATATATGAGTTTTTAAAATTTAGATGCATCGATTTTTAGTTCTTTCAGTAACAGATGAAAAATAAAAGCAAGCCACATTAAAGAGAAATATATTTAAAGAAGAGCTTAAATTTCCAATCTGTTAGGAATTGATTTCATAAAATACAATAAAAATAAATTACTACAAAAATAAAATGAATATAAAAAAAGAAAATTACAAGTTCAAGTTAAAGCTTAAAGCCCACTTTTTAAAAAGATTTGACAGATTATAAAATTGCTCTGTCAAATTGTTTTAAAAGACCTTAAGCCTTACTCTTTAAACTTCTGGACTTGTCATGGACTGGTAGTAAACATTTATGCATTCAGTCCACAGACGACACTTTGATCCCCACTGACTTACAGTAATATTACAGTAGTGCAGTAGTTCCCACCCAGGGGTTTACAGGTGAATCATCTGTGATATTTTAAAAAAATACACACATTTACATCCTCTAAGAGTTCTGATTTTGGTGTACTGGGAAGGGGCCCTGGTATTGGTATTTTTTAGTAACTCCATAGGTGATTCTGATGCTTACATCCTAATTCAAAACACTGCTGTGGAAAATTTGGAATTCTGTTTTCTACATGACTATTGATATTAGAGG
Organism: Ursus americanus; assembly: GCF_024610735.1. NCBI lineage: Eukaryota > Metazoa > Chordata > Mammalia > Carnivora > Ursidae > Ursus > Ursus americanus. Next base: position 34,188,963 of record NC_142152.1, on the reverse strand, counting down.
GCAAATTAATCATTTTAGTTTGGAGATGCCTCTTTGTTATTAGCTTGCATTTTTTAAACTCAATAACTTTACATAAATACCAGTTTTATAGTGAGAACTTTCTTTGTATTAAAGCTACGCTTGAAAAGAATTTTGGATTTCAGTATTTTTACTAGAATGAAAGATAATACATGAATATACTTAAGATCTGCTGTTTTCTGCCCTCATTATGATGTTCATATTCCCCAGGGATGCTATTTACCTCAGGTCATTTATGGGCAAATGAATGAAATGTGTGCGTTACTATACTCTTTTTTTTTAGAGAAGGGGTTCTGGTACGAGAAACCTGTTTGTTATGACACTTGACATAATTATGTTTGGTTTTTGTTTGTCTAATTGCTGGGCTTTACATGTATAGAAATATTGTTACTGTTCGGCTAACTCCCAGTATCATATTCTTCGTTGTGGCAGGGTGTCTTCTGGGGTAGGTATTTTACAGAAAGCTTATCTCAATTCTCCCTAGCTTACTCACTTTTATATTTTGAGTAATCTCTCACTGAGAATGGATATGGGATTATGGTGAATCCGTACATTCGTAATTTCTTTTGGACAATGAGTTGGTATTGCTGGCCCTTCCTTAGTCAAAACTGCACTGAGGGCTTCAGAATTTTTATACTGCTCTTTTCCTGTATAAAGTCAAATTTTCACTGGCTCCTTTTTGCCAGGGCTAAAGCCAAGGCCTCTTTCATTATATGATTTCTTTCTAAGACTCAAAGGCTAATAATAACCACAGGCTCACTGTTATCTAAGAATGGATTAATAAAGCATTCTTCCAGCTGTTGTACAGACCAATACAAAGTTACTCCTGATTCATCGTGCATTTTTTTTATTTATTTATTTATTTATTTTTAAGATTTTATTTATTCATTCGACAGAGAGAGAGACAGCCAGCGAGAGAGGGAACACAAGCAGGGGGAGTGGGAGAGGAAGAAGCAGGCTCATAGCGGAGGAGCCTGATGTGGGGCTCGATCCCATAACGCCGGGATCACGCCCTGAGCCGAAGGCAGACGCTTAACCGCTGTGCCACCCAGGCGCCCCTCATCGTGCATTTTAAACCTAAAATCCGTCATATAAGTAACATAAGACTATTCCAGCAGATGCTCCAAAGAAACTTTCTAATACACAGACTGCTGCAGCTTTCATTTTCCTATCACTTATGGTTTGATAATACAAATAGAACCCTTGGAAATTGTCTATACTACCTGATACATAGAAGATAGTAAACCCATGTTTAACTGAGAATTTCGTTGCCATAGTTAACACAGTGAGTGAGATATTCTGATCTTTGTACTGTTTGAAACATTGTCCCTGCTTTAACTGGTAATCATGTTTGGTTTTTAAATAAAAATGTTCTGGTTGGGGTGTTATAGAAGACTTGGATTCAGCTGAGTTACCATCATTGGATAATCATAAACTATTATAACTTTCAATGTTCTGAGTCTATAAAGACGTCAGTATGGTTCTTTTAAAGTGCCTTCTCTAAAATACAGATTGTAAATGTGTAGGTAGAAATCAGCCATCTTAAAGCAAGACAGATGGCCCTGCAGGATCAGCTGCTGAAGCTGCAGGCGGCTGCTCAGGCCACACCGTCAGGAGCTGGCGGTGTACCGGCAGCCCCTGCGCCCTCACCATTCGGCTACCGTGTCAGTCACCATGCTTCAGCTTTCCACGACGATGACATGGACTTCAGTGACATAATTTCATCACAACAAGAAATAAACAGGTTGTCAAACGAAGTTTCAAGACTTGAGTCTGAAGTTGGTCATTGGAGGCATATTGCTCAGGTAGGTAAAATTATGAGTCTTTGAAAACTATTAGTGAGGACAAATGGTGGTTCTCTATGTAGCGCTTTTGGTATCAAAAAGAATCCTGGACTAGGAAATGGAAAACCTGTGTTCTAATTCTGCCAGTGATTTTCTGAGTGATTTTGGTCAGGTCATTTTTCTTTCTCAGCCTCCGTTTCCCCCTCTATAAAATATTTGGAAGAAATTTTCAAAGAAATTGAGAGCTCGGGCACCCGGGTGGCTCAGTGGATTAAGCATTTGCCTTTGGCTCAGGTCATGATCCTGGGGATCCTGGGATCAAGTCCCGCATCAGGGATTCTTCTTCTCCTTCTGCCTGCCACTCCCCGTTTATACTCTCTCTCTGCCAAGTGAAGAAATAAGATCTTTAATAAAAAAAAAAAAAAATTGAGAGCAACAGAACCATGTTTTAAAATAAAAAGTTACAAGTCCAGGACTTAAAAGAGATAAAAATGGAGTTGCTATGGTTGAACTAGCATCTTTTCCCCTGGAGTCCCTGAGGCTTCTTTGATGGCAACTCCAGGGCTCCAAGACCCCAGATTTGAAACTACTTGCGTAGATGTTCTCTGAGGTTCTAAGTGTAAAATGAAAATTTGATCATTGGTATAAAACACGTTAAACAAACTTTTGTGTTTTTTTTTGTGCATTAGAAATTTAAATCCTTGCTATTTGGGGCATAAACTTTCTTTCAAGGAAAACTTTTCACCTTATATATCAGATTCTACATATTATTTACGTCAGTTGACGTGAGACCCAAAGGAAACTGGAACATGGTACATTTGGATTTCATTTCATCAGTGTAGAGAAAAAGTATATAAATAAAGAAATTATTTTCTTTTTGTAAGTGCGATCTAGTTATATAAAGGAGAAACCCTACTAACTAAAACTATCTTTTTGCTTCCCAAGTTGCTAGACATTCCCGATATCCAAAATAGATCTTAGAATGACCAGTTTGTCCATCTTATCTCAAAATGTAGTAGTTCTTAAAGTACTATAAAATTGTAGAGTTTGTGTCCTACCATTAGAGATGAGGATTTTGTACCCTATTTAGAGCCTTGGAAATTGCATTCAAACAAGTAAGTACCTCAGGTGATTCTGATACACATTTTAGGAAACAGTGCCTAGGATAAGATTTCATAGGGAAGAGGTGTATTTTTGGTGTGTGTATTTAAGCATATCTTGAATATTTACTATATTATAGACCTGTAGTAGCGTATAAAGGTAGAAAAGGCATAATTGGGATCTTTCAGGGGACTTAAGTTTTTAGCAAGCCATAGTAAAACTTAATTTGTGTTTTATTTTACAAGATGTTTCTATCTGTACTATCCTAATATATATTAATCTTCGTAACCATGTGAGGTATTCATTACCTGTTTTACGGATAAGCAAAGTAAAAGTTTTAATACACTTACTGTCGAAGTAATTAAGTTGTAATTCAAACAGGCATCTTTTGACTTCAAATCCTGTGTTCCTTTTTTTATTCAGACAGCAACTTTTGGTTCCTTAACACATGATGTAATAAATGTTAATAAAGATAAATGGACAACATTTGGCTTTGAATGTGAAGAGAAGAATCCAAAAGTTCTTTTAATTGTCAAACCAAAGGTTATTTTGTATTGAGGTAGAGATCTTCTGGGTAAAATCATTTTAAAAAGATTTTAACTGGATTATTACTAGAATTAATGTTAGGTAACTTTCCATTTTAGAAATTTCCTTTTAGAAAGCTGCTTGATTGTCATCGAATTTAGATTTTTGTTAAGCTAAGTAAAATATTCTCTGGTGTTTTCCTTCTTCACGTTGGTTATTTTGTGAAAGTGTCTCCCTAATTAGTTAACAAACTCTAGATAATTATGTTTTGGGTTTTTTTTTTTTAGAAGGAGAGAGTTGTGGGAGGGGCAGAGGGAGAGAGAGACTCTCAAGCAGGCTTCACGTTCATTGAGGAGCCTGACTTGGGGCTCGATCTCACAACCCTGAGATCATGACCTGTGCTGAAATCAAGAGTCAGATGCTTAACTGACTGAGCCTAGATGCCCTTTGAAAATTATCTTTTATTTGTTGTGTATTACTCACAATTGGACTGGGTTCTTTAAAAGGTGCTTGGCACTCTTTAATCAGAACTTGTCTGGGAAATATCCCTTTTAAAGATTTTTTTTTTTTTAAGATTTTATTTATTAGAGAGAAAAAGCAGGGGGAGGGGGAGGGAGAAGCAGACTCCCTGCTGAGTAGGAAGCCTGACGCGGCGCTCGATTCCAGGACCCCAGGATCATGACCTGAGCTGAAGGCAGATGCTTAATCGACTGAGCCACCTAGGTGCCCCTGAAAAATATTTTTTAATAAAAGTAGTTTGTGACTATCTCTTTTACAAGAAAACCAATACAATTATTTTCTAATTCTGTTTTTCTGATCTAGACTTCTAAACCACAAGGATCAAATAGCTCCGATCAAAGCGAAATCTGCCAACTACAAAGTATCATTAAGGTAAGGAGGTTGTTGGAACAATGGCTATTTTCTTCTTAAGATTTTATTTATTTATTTGAGAGAGAGAGACAGAAGGAGCTAGGGGAGAGGCAAAGGGACAGGGAGAAGCAGACACCCGGTTGAGCAGGGAGCCCAACATGGGGCTTGATCCAGGACCCTGGGATCATGACCTGAGCCGAAGGCACTTAACTGACTGAGCCACCCAGGCGCCCTGAAACAATGGCTATTATACATCTAAAATTTGCTTATTAGAAGTAGAATCTAAGTCTGGGGCACCTGGGTGGCTCAGTCAGTAAGCGTCTGCCTTCTGTTTGGGTCGTGATCCCATGAGCCCTGTGTGGGGCTTCCTGCTCAGCAGGGAGTCCACTTCTCCCTCTCTCTCTGCCTGCTGCTCCCTTTGTTTGTGCATGCACACAGTCTCTCTCTCTCACACTCTCTCTCTAATAAATGAATAAAAATCTTTAAAAAGTGTAAGTCTAATAGAAGGCTCAGTTATAAAACATTATATAGATTGTGATTGTTTCTTTTTACCATTTTGTATTTTCATCCTTTATAACAGATATATAAAAATCTCTTTACAAAATCATTTGGTTTTGAACATTTTTTTTTTTAAGATTTTTTATTTATTTATTCGACAGAGATAGAGACAGCCAGCGAGAGAGGGAACACAAGCAGGGGGAGTGGGAGAGGAAGAAGCAGGCTCATAGCGGAGGAGCCTGATGTGGGGCTCGATCCCATAACGCAGGATCACGCCCTGAGCTGAAGGCAGACGCTTAACTGCTGTGCCACCCAGGCGCCCCTGAACATTTTTTTAAGTATTTTATATTTCATTAGTCTCTATTTGATATTGCATCTTGTAAAATTGTCTTTTTTTTTTTTTTTTAAGATTTTGTTTATTAGAGAGTGACTAGGAGGGAGAGGGAGAGAGAATCTGAAGTAGACTCTGCACTGAGTACAGAGCCCAACATGAGGCTTGATCCCATGACCCTGAGATCATGACCTGAGCTGAAATCAAAGAGTGGGATGATTAACCAACCGAGCCACTGAGGCACCCCAAAGTGGTCTTTATTAAAACATTTCTGAGGTTGCTGAAGTGTCAGGATTTAGGGTTAAAAGATACTGACAAAATAATATGTTAATACTTTTCATTGTAAATAATTATTTTCCCTTAATGGTAGAGTTTTGCTATTTTGTGCCAGTTATTATTTCTTTCAAGGAAAGTCTTAGTTATGTAATTTTATCATTTGGCAATGAATTGTTTTTAGTGTATAAATTATTGTCAGGTATATGGGGCAGCTGGGTGGTTCAGTTAAGTGTCTGCCTTCAGCTCACGTCATGATCCCAAGGTCCTGGATTGAGCCCCATGTTGGGCTCCCTGTTCAGTGGAGAGTCTGCTTCTCTCGCTCGCTCTGCTCCTCCCCCCACCCACCCCACTTGTACTCTCTTGTGCGTGCTTGCTCGCTCTCTCTCAAATAAATAACATTTTTCGTTTTTGGTTTTATTATCATTACAATACTAACATGGGTGGGGTCCCAAGTCAAACTTGTGTTTGAATCCTGACGCTACTATTTACCAGCTGTCATACTTTGAGCAAGTTGCGTCATCTTTCCAAGCTGCCGTTTTATCATCAGTATAGTAGGTTTCATAATACCTTCCTTGTAGGGTCGTTCTAAGGTTGCCAAGTGCTGGCACATAAATAAGTGCACAGGACTAAAGAATAACTTTACTTGTCTCCTCAGGAAATAGAAGCTAATTTATTGATTCGGATTCTTTGTCACAAGCAACCAAAACCATCTCTGGCTAAGTAAAGCAAACGAGGATTTCCTAGAAGGACCCAGGGTAGTCTCTCCCTAGGATTGGAAGAAGAATTGAGCATTCTGGTCTTGGGCAGGACAGGAGTGGGAATAGCATCAGGGATCTAGATAGTGGGACACAGTGGACAGACTTTTCTGGGAGCAGCAATCACAATGCTTGTGGTCCTAACAATTTCCCTTTTTGAAAGACTAAGCTCAAGATCTAGATTCCTAGGAGAGAGACTGGTGGTGTCAACTTGGATAGCAAGATATTTTTACTCCTCTTTTGTTTCATTTTTTTTTCTTGCTGGTATTCTCTCATTAAAATAGAAAAACTGTTCTTAAGACCCAAGAAAGGAAACGGTAGAATTTTGCAGAATTGTCCAGATTTGGGGCCTGATTTAAATTCTTTACAGCCTTAGCGTGTTCAGAGAATTATTTTTAATGCAGACTTTTGCACAACGATAAAATGGCTTAGGTATGTCATTGATTATAAATGTAGTTAACCTTGTTTTTATTTTTCAAGGAACTCAAAAAGACTCGAAGTCAGGAAATAGATGACCATCAACATGAAATGTCCGTTTTACAGAATGCACATCAACAGAAATTGACAGAAATCAGTCGTCGGCATCGGGAAGAATTAAGTGACTATGAAGAACGAATTGAAGAACTAGAAAACCTGTTACAACAAGGTTGTTAGTTGTTTTTGTTTTTGTTTTTTTAAGATTTTATTTATTTATTTATTTGAGAGAGTGAGAGAACACGAGCAGGGGGAAGGGCAGAGGGAGAAGCAGGCTCCTGCTGAGCAGAGAACCTAAACTTGGGGCTTAATCCCAGGATCCGGAGATCATGACCCGAGCTGAAGGCAGCCGCTTAATCAAGCTGAGCTACCCAGGTGCCCCATGGTTGTTAGTTTTATTAATTTAATGGATTAGATGATGTAATTAAATGACAAACCTAGTACTGTAAGACCCAACACACTGATGTAAACTTGGGCTACATTCTAAAGAATGAGCGAATGACTAGTTCTGTTCATCTGCCTGAAATTTGCAATGGCATCACTGTTTTGAGATTATGCAGAAATGGAAAGGTCCTTTTGCAGTTGTGGCAAATAGTTATAATACATAGATTTCTTTGCAATACATAGATTTCTTTGCATTGTTCGGTGACGATACATTGGTAATACATGACTAGAAATATTTTCACTTTCTTTCAAACTCATATACATGGGTGTTTTATTTAAAATTGCTTTATTATGGGGGTGCCTGGCTGGCTCAGTCAGTGGAGTGTGTAACTCTTGATCTTAGGGTCATGAGTTTGAGCCCCACACTGTGGATAGAGATTACTTTTAAAAAAATCTAAAATAAAAATGCTTGATTTTGGTAATTTAACTTATTAAAAAACTTTCTTTTCATAACAAAATTGAGAAGGAAGTACAGAGATTTCCCATATACCCCTGCCCTGACACATGCATAGCCACCGCAACTATTACCATTACTCATCAGAGTGGTGTATTTTTTACCAAAGAGGAACCTACATTGACAGATCATGATCCCTCAGAGTGTGTACTTTACCTTAGGGTTCACTCTTGGTGTTGTACATTCTCTGGGTTTGGACAGATGTATGATACATATTCATCATTATAATATACAGAGTAGTTTCAGTGCTCTAAAAATCCTTTATGTTCTGCCTACTCACCTCCCACCCACCCTCCCCCACAATCTTTTTATTGTCTCTATTGGTTTGCCTTTTCCAGAACGTCACAGTATGTAGCCTTTTCAGATTGATTTATTTAACTTAGTAATGTGCATTTGAGTTTCCTCCCATGTTTTTTCATGGCTTGACACCTCAATTCTTTTTAATGCTGAGTAGTATTCTGTTGCCTGGATGTACCACAGTTTATCCATTTACCTACTGAAGGACATCTTTGCTTCCAAGTTTTGGCAGTTACGAATAAAGCTGCTGTAAATATCATTGCTCAGGTTTTCATGTGAGTAAGACTTTTCAGTTCCTTTGAGTAAATACCAGGGAGTGCAATTGCTGATCATATAATAAGGGTGTGTTTTGTTAGAGACTGCTGAATGGTCTTCTGAAAGTGGCTCTACTGTTTTTGCATTTTGCCAGCAATGAATGGGAGTTCTTACTGCTCCACATCCCGCCAGCATTTGGTGTGTGAGTGTTCTGAATTTTGGCCATTTTAGTAGGAGGGTAATGATCTCATTATCAATAATTTATTATTTATTATCAATTTATTATCAATAATCTCGTTGTCTTAACTTTTTAAGATATTTCACGTTCTCGAGTCTGTTAAATCTCTTAGTTGTGTATAGCAAGCTATTTAACTCTCGGTAGTTGACATTTGCTGTCCTTGATTTTCTGTTTATGTTCTAGGTGGCTCAGGAATTGTAATAACTGATCACTCGAAAATCCATGAGATGCAAAAAACCATACAGGATCTACAAAATGAAAAAGTAGCATCTGTAAAAAAAATTGAAGAACTTGAGGATAAAATAAAAGACATAAATAAAAAATTATCTTCTGCAGAAAATGACAGAGATATTTTGAGGAAGGAACAAGAACGCTTAAATGTTGAAAACAGACAAATAACAGAAGAATGTGAAAGCTTGAAATTGGAATGTAGTAAATTGCAGCCCGATGCTGTGAAGCAGAGTGATCCTGTGACAGAAAAAGAACGAATCCTTCCCCAGAGTACGTTGGTGGAAGAGGAGGTCCTCAGACTGCAGCAAGCACTGTCTGGTATAAAATGTTTAGAACTTATTTATGATTGGTGGTTTATTGCATATACTAGTTCTTAGAGACAAACAGAGTACTTATGGAAATGGAGTATTCATGTAATTGACTGTGTAGAAGTTGTATAGAACTGTTTGGTTTTGGATTCAGTGCCATAATTAATGGGGCACAAATAGGGATTTTCTACTAAAAAGGCTTCATTGTTGGCTGGATGTCTCTCAACCTCCCTTTCTCATCCTTTAAGTAGTTACATGGAGTTCATTGATGTAGGAAGCCATGTAGATTTCTGAGAAATGTATATGTAGCTATTTATTGGGAGGAGGTATGGGCCTACTTCTGTTAGTCTGCATAGAACCAGATACTTTCTGGAACTCTAGGTTTCAGACTGTCCGATTAGGGAATGCAGCCTGCCTTTTTCACAATTCTGTATTCCCTTTTGAAATGATGTCCTCTATCTAAACAGACATGAGAGTGATAAGAGCCATAGGTCCTTCACCATTTCCCATGCTCAAGATGATATTTAGTTATCCGTGTTCTGTGTTAGAAAAAGCAAGTTCATAAAGGAAATAGGCCAAACACTGGTGTTCATTCATGCTAGGAAAACATAATGGGAGCTCTTAGCTGTGAAGATGTATTTTATTTTATACTTTTGTCTTCTCACAATATAAAGTCTCACTTTATAAACTGATTCATTGCTGCCCTGGAGGTTTCTAGCCCCCCACGCCCTTGGCTAGTTGTTTATCGTGAGCTCCTGACCAGAATGGCCAACTCCATAAACTCCTATTAGAATTAGGTTCAAAGTCACCATGTCCTCCTCCTCCTCCCTTCCTCTCCCTACCTTGGTGATTTACCAGTCTGCCAAAACAGAAAATTTGAAGCATCACCTAGCATGTCCTTTATTTATTTATTTATTTTTAAAGATTTTATTTATTCATTCGACAGAGACAGAGACAGCCAGCGAGAGAGGGAACACAAGCAGGGGGAGTGGGAGAGGAAGAAGCAGGCTCATAGCAGAAGAGCCTGATGTGGGGCTCGATCCCACAACGCCAGGGTCACGCCCTGAGCCGAAGGCAGACGCTTAACCGCTATGCCACCCAGGCGCCCCACCTAGCATGTCCTTTAGGTTCTATTTCCTTAGTTTCTCTGGTTCAGTAGTATTTCAGGATTGTACCCCAGAGGAGCTCTCTAGGGTTTCTTAGAAGGGCCTCAGTCCTGGGAGTTGCTATGAAGGCAAAGAGAAGGCAGTTCACTAGGGTTCTAGACTTCTTTTTCATTTGACTTCCAAGTAGCTCTGCCCCTTTCAAAATAAATTTTTCCATTTATTCAAAATATTGGATGACTCATGGGTTTATTTGCTTTAAAAACAAACCTACTGCCCTAGTCCTTCCTCTTTTTCTCATTTGCATTGCCACTGAATAACTTCAGCCAGTTATAATTTCTTTTGCCTGGTTAACTATAGTTGTTTTCTTCTCTTTTCTTTCTTTCTTTTTTTAAGATTTTATTTATTTATTTGTCAGAGAGAGAGAGAACACAAGCGGGGGAGTGGTAGGCAGAGGGAGAAGCAGGCTCCCTGCTGAGCAAGGAGCCCTATGCAGGACTCCATCCCAGGCCCTGGGATCATGACCTGAGCTTAAAGCAGACACTTAACCCACTGAGCGACCGAGGCACCCCGTCTATAGCTGTTTCTTTATGGAGCAAAGTAGTGGAGTGGTTAAGAACATGACTGAGTTGGAATCCAACTCCATCACTAATTAGCTGACCTTGGGCAAGTTAATTAACATCTCTATGCTTTGGTTTTTCCATCCCTATGGTTAGGATACTTATATCTTCTTCATAGTTGTAGTAGTAGTAATGGGGATTCTACTAGTTACTAGCTGCAGAGTTCTCTGTAGAACAGGGGCTGTCCCATATAAGCATTATAAAAGTGTTAGCTGTTATTATTCTCTGGTCTCCATGATTCCTTCAGTTTTTTTTTTCTGTCTATAGCTAGAAAGGTTTTTCAGAAACACAAAACAGGTTTAAGTGTCCTGATTGTGGTACTTTGTGGCTCCCTGTGAACTTGAGGATAAAGTCTAAACTTCCTGTTGGACATATAATGTCTTTTACAATCCGGTCCCTCTTTCCCTCTTCAGTTTCACCTCCTCCCATTCTCTCTAACTTGCTAAGCGTTGGCCATACTGAACTTTCTATGTAGCTCCTTAAGACAGTGACTTTGTCTGTTACCTCTGTTGTCTTTGCATTTGCTGCTCTGTTTGTGTGGAGTGTGTCTGTTTCTGTCTGCTAACTCTTAAGTATATTACGATTCACTGCAGGTATTATATCTACTGGGAGGTACCTATGCTACTGTTTTCCTGGCCCTCCTTAGCCCCCACCCCCCAGTCTGGAGTAGGTGTTTGCCCTTTTTGCTCTAGTAACACCTCGTGTTCCCTGTATCATACCATACTGTAGTCATGTGTTTCCTTTCCCTCTGAATTGAAAGCTCCTTGAGAGCAAGCAGGGACTAAGTGTTTTCATCTTGTTGCCTAGCAACTAACTGATCTCATAGCAAATGCTTAGTATTATTTGAATGAAAGTTGAATGAGTGAATTCAGCTGAACTAATGGTATTCTGTCTTTGTGTTCTTCTAGTATATGGATCTATCTTCTGTATATGGATCTATCTGCAATACCAGCTCGAATGGTCTTTTTATCTGTTGTCATGTCTAAGTCACTTTAGAGAACTGAGAGATTACTGTATCATTGTGGTATAAATACACATTTTTGTTTTTAACCATTTCCCCCAGTCTCAGTCCTTTTTACTGTTTCCTGCTACACAAACTAATCAACTAATTTTGAAACTTTGTTATTAATGTTTTTATCAAGACAATAACATGACTCATCCAGAATACAATTATAATTCTTTCTTCTGTTCCATAGGACTACATTTTAATGGAGTGTCTAACTGGCATTTATATTATGATTTCCTTGATACAGTCAAATAGAAATACAAAACAACAAAGTGCATTTTGCTACAAACCATTTGGGCTTGCTGATTGTGCCTATAAATACACTTTATTTTAATTGGGTTTTATTCCTGAGTTTAATGTAGGAGGTAATTATTAAGTTGAAGAATTTTAATATCAGATTCATTGTTATTTTTCCAGATGCTGAAAATGAAATTATGAGACTGAGTAATTTAAACCAGGTAAAATAATTTTAAGAGAAAAAGCATTTGGCTTTGTTTTATCAAGATAAGGTATTTTGATTATTGTAGTTGCTTGTTTTGTGTTTTTTACAAGTTCACATGAACTTATCCTAGGAACTTGCATCTTAGTAATTTTATGTTTGATTAATAACAAACTTTTTGAATCATAAATTGACATAATTTTAAAAGTTACATAATTTAAAAATGCAAGTATATCACTTTCAAGATTAATTTGACAGACATTAAAGCAGATTTTCTACCACAGGGAGGAATGCATTTTGATTTCCCTTAAGGAATTCAGAGAGTTGCTTCTATTACTAATTATTACAGGCTGTTTTGTAAATGTATTTATATATTTCTTGAAATATAATTTAAAAAATTCTTTATAAAATGAATGACTGGCTTTCGATGGTCCAGTGTTGCATGCCTGTAATTTTTATGTATCACTAGAGAAATGCTGACTACAAATGCACAATAGTACAGCTTGCCTACTTTTTTGTAAACTTGAAATTTATCTGAAAACACACTGTTTTAACATTTTGTAGGATAACAATCTTGCTGAAGACAATTTGAAACTTAAAATGCATGTTGAAACTTTAGAAAAACAGAAGTCCTTATTGAGTCAAGAAAAGGTGGGTACGGTAAAAATGGGGGCAGAATTAAAATGTTGTGTGTATGATAGGTCACAGCTAAGGGCCAGTTTATAACAAAGTGGAATGTTTAGGTCTTGAGAGTCCTGAGGATCAAACTGTTGTCATTGATGCTTGTCAGACCAGGATGAAGTATTTGGGCAAAGTGCAGAGTATGAGAGGCTGGCCAGAGTTCACATTTACAGATAAGCCAGTAAGCATACAGATACGGGCAGAAAAAATAGGTGAAGACTCTGTTTGGGTTTCCGATGAAGTCCTGACAGCAGCAACAGGCACAGGTGGTTCTAGAGTCTGGAGTGGCTGCAGTGGCGTCCTACAGCAACTATTAACTGCTTTTATACCCCGGAACACATCTGGTGGTGTGGACAGGAACTTCTTAGTGGTGAGGGGTGAAGAGGGATGCTTCTCAGTGGTAGAGATAGTGTCTTTGTGTATATTAGTAGCAGGGTTGGAATAAGGTTCTGTAATGCAGTGTTGGGTATGGGGAGAGGTATTTTTATGTCTGTACTACTCGGGGATAATTCCTTGGCTAAGACAGGTACTTATATACAAGATAGTTGTAAGCTTTTATTAATTAAGTTATAGGCCAGTGTCTTAACTCATTTGAAAGTCTTAGTTTTTAAAAATCAATACATATTCACTGGTGTACAAATTCAGTGTTGCATATGGAAACCTTTAGATGGTACAAATGGAATATCCTTTGCACCTCTTTTGGTTGGCCTCTTTTCCAAAGACAGTCTTTTTTTTTTTTTTTTTTTTTTAATTTTATTATTTGAAAGAAGAGAGAGAGAACACAAGTAGGGGGAGGGGCAGAAGGAGAGAGACAAGCAGTCTCCCTGCTGAGCAGGGATGTGATGTAGGCCTCCATCCCAGGACCCTGAGATAATGACCTGAGCTGAAGGCAGATGCCACCCAGGCACCCATAAAGGCAGTCTTTCCTACCAGTTCCTTGTATGTCCATCCTTCCAGACTACACTTATGTATGTATGATTATATAAAGAGCTTTAAAAAAATACAACTGTTAGCATACTATACTATTCATATATACCTTAACATATTTTCAGCATTCTTCCACATTAGCATGGAAAATTCTTAGTTTTGTGCACTGTCATATGCGTTGTGGTATCCTTGCCCCCACCCTTTCTGTCTATTAAAAGCCAGTGTTTCCTGCTCTTTTAATTTCTATATTATATATATTTTCTCAGCTCTCTTCTGCTCCCTTTGCATTCTGCTCTTTCAGTTACTCCTTTCTCTAACTGGCCTAGGTATACTTCATAGTTTGCAGATCTCTGCACATACTTGATAAGATCTGTAACCTTCCCATGAATTCTGCAGCCACTCCTGATAGCTGTTGCTCCTTTCTTTTGATGTTAAGTGAAACTTGATAACTTTCCCTTCAATTTTCTCTGATATGAGTCTGCTCACTGCTTAAGAATGCCAGAGGTTCCTGCAAGGCTGTGTATGTTCTTTGTTTTTTTTTTTTTTTAAGATTCTTTTTTTTTTTTTAAGATTTTATTTATTTATTTGACAGAGATAGAGACAGCCAGCGAGAGAGGGAACACAAGCAGGGGGAGTGGGAGAGGAAGAAGCAGGCTCATAGCAGAAGAGCCTGCTGTGGGGCTCGATCCCAGATCGCCGGGATCACGCCCTGAGCCGAAGGCAGACGCTTAACCGCTGCGCCACCCAGGTGCCCCAAGGCTGTGTATGTTCTTAACATCTACCTGAAAAAAAAAAAAAAAAAACTTGTGGTTCTCCTGATTGAACATATAACTTTATTTTTTTTAATTTACTTTATTTTTTTAAAGATTTTTATTTATTTATTGGAGAGAGAGAGACAGAGATAGCGAGAGAGAGAGCATGAATGGAGAGGTGAGGGAGAAGCAGGCTCCCGCTGAGCAGGACCCTGGGATCATGACCTGAGCCGAAGGCAGACGCTTAACCAACTGAGCCACCCAGGTGCCCATTTTTTTTTTTTTTTTGTATTTAAATTCAATTAGCCAACATATATGTCATTAGTTTCAGATGTAGAGTTTAGTAATTCATTAGTTGCATATAACACCCAATGCCTATCACATCATGTGCCCTCCTTAATGCCCATCACCCAGTTACCCCATCCACCCACCTACCTCCCCTTATACATATAACTTAAGAAAGGCATAAGAGAATGCTGTTTCCATCAACTGTAGTTCAGAATAAACTTTTGAATTGGAATTAAAATAAGAATCGTGAGGCAGATGTTCTAGTTTTCACTGTTCTCTTTGTAAGGTATGTATAGTCTCTTTATTTGTGGAAATTTAAGATTCTTATTTGCTTTAAAGTAGATTCGTAAAACTTTGATTTTCTCTATCAGTGAAAGAAGGCTTTAAACTCTTGCTATATCACAGACATCACAATCAGAGATTGAAACAGTGTCGGAGCATAGAGAACTGTCCCACTTCTGGAGTTTGGAGGGAAAGCATTAAATACCAGTAGAACAGAACATAAAATATAGTTTAAAAATCGTAGATAGATAGATAGATAGATAGATCTTTAGGACTGTTAGAGTCGAGAGAGGGGAACCTAGTCTCTGCTCAGGTTGGATGGCGAAGGACGGAGTCTACTTTCTTGGGTCAAAGAAAAGTTTCATGTGCTGACAGGAGCCACTGATAAGGGAAATTCCTTTAATGAGGGAAAAGAAGCCTTTTATTTTCTAATTAGAGAATGAACGAATGTTGATTCTTATAGGTGTTTATTTAGTTTATGGCTGTTGGTGACTGGACGTTAGGGAATGGAAGTACACAGAGCCGGGAGACTTGGGACATTTTGAAGAGTGCTGGGGGCGAGCGAAGGGGCAGACAGAAGGGAAGCAGCTGTGGGAGTGGGATCAGGAAGGCTCCCAGATGGGAAAGTTTTTGTATAAAGAGGTGGGAGCTGGATGAACTTTACCAGTCACTCCATCTTGTCTGGTGTTACAGAAATGTTTTTCTTGAAGCTACACTTAAAATCGCACATGAGTGAAGGCTGTGATATGCTGAATTTTATGTATTGCTATGAAAGTTTCCGCCACAGGTATCTGAGAATATATTTTAATCTTTTAGTGTTTTCTTCCAATTGACAATATATGTTGTTTCTTCCCCTTCTTATTATTTAAGGAAGAGCTTCAGCTATCACTGTTAAAATTGAACAGTGAATATGAAGCAATTAAAAGTACAGCTGCAAGAGACATGGATTTGAATTCAACATTACATGACTTAAGATTGACTTTAGAGGCAAAGGAACAGGAACTCAGTCAGAGTCTCACTGAGAAGGAAATACTGGTAGCTGAGTTAGAGGAACTGGACAGACAGAACCAAGAAGCTACAAAGGTAACACGATGTGAAAACCCGAGTGGCACACATTCTTCTCACTACACTGAACACTGGAGTAACAAGTGAAAGTGATGGGTGTGATTTAAATGTGTGATTTAATCAATATTTTGCTTCATTGATAATCTAATCATAAAGGTTGGCAAACTTTTTCTGTAAAGGGTTAGATAGTAAATATTTTTGGCTCTGCAGGCCTTACAGTGGTCTCAGTTGTACTCACCTCTGCTCTTGAGATATGTAAACAATGAGCGTGGCTGTGTTCCATTAAGACTTGATCCACAAAAATTGGTGGCAGGCCTGATTTGGCTCATAGGCTGTATGACTCCTGCTCCCATGTTGAAGAGTAGAAAATGAACAATGTATGTCCTTTACCTTCTCTGCTTTTAAGTTCTAATCTCTAAAATAATGAAGTAGATTTGCTTTAAGATATTAGTAGTTTTGTTGGGATTAGGTATTGGGACTTTTTTTTTTTTTTAAGATTTATTTATTTATTTTAGAGAGAGAGGTAGTGTGCACGCAGAACAGGGCAAGGGGCAGAGGGAGGAAGAGTCTCAGGCCGACTCTGCACTGAGCACGGAGCCTGATGTGGGGCTTAATCCCGTGACCCTGAGATCATGACTTGAGCCAAAAGCAAGAGTTGGACGATAACCAACTGCGCCATCCAGGCGCTCCTAAATGTTGGGATTTTTTAAAAAGTGTTGTTTTAAGAAGGATTAGAAGTATCTGAGGATTATTCTTCTATTATTTATCACATTTTACAAAATTTTCATTAGGTACTAAAATGAGAGAATGTCTTAAAGTTACCATGCAAATTATTTTTCTTTTAGCACATGATTCTGATAAAAGATCAGCTATCAAAACAACAAAATGAGGGAGACAGCATCATTAGTAAACTGAGAGAAGATCTAAATGATGAAAACAGGAGAGTCCATCAACTTGAGGATGATAAAATGAACATGACGAAAGAGCTAGATGTGCAGAAAGAAAAGTTAGTTCAAAGTGAACTCGTCCTGAATGATTTGCATTTAGCCAAGCAGAAGCTTGAGGAGAAAGTAGAAGATTTAGTAGATCAGCTAAATAAATCACAAAAAAGTAATTTAAACATGCAAAAGGAGAACTTTGGACTTAAGGAACATATTAAAAAAAATGAGGAAGAGCTTTCTAGAGTCAGGGATGAGTTAACTCAGTCTCTAAATCGAGACTCTGGCAGTGATTTTAAGGATGACTTACTTAAAGAAAGGGAAGCCGAAGTCAGAAACTTAAAGCAAAATCTTTCAGAAATAGAACAGCTCAATGACAATTTAAACAAAGTTGCTTTTCATCTCAAAATGGAAAATGAAAAATTGGTTTTAGCGTGTGAGGATGTAAGACATCAGTTGGAAGAATCCATTGCTGGTAGGAATCAGATTTCTCTGGAAAGAAGCGCTATTGTGGAGGCTCTAAAAACGGAAAAAGGACAGTTAGAAGCAGAATTGAGTCAGGCAGAACAGAGGCTATCAGAAGAAGCCAGTAAGTACGAGCAGACGATTAAAGAACTATCGAAGGCACGTGACTTGAGTGCCTCTGCTTTTCAACTGGAACAGCAGCGTTTAACGAAACTCAGTCAAGAGAAAGACTTTGAAATAGCAGAACTCAAAAAGAACATTGAACAGGTGGATACTCGTCATAAAGAAACCAAGGAAATTTTGTCCTCTAGTTTAGAAGAGCAGAAGCACTTGACACAACTTATAAGCGAGAAGGAAATTTTTATCGAAAAACTTAAAGAAAGAAGTTCAGAGCTTCAGGAGGAATTAAATAAATATACTGAGGCCTTAAGAAAAAATGAAATTTTAAAACAAACCATGGAGGAGAAAGACAGAAGTCTTGGGTCCATGAAAGAAGAAAACAATCATCTAAAAGAAGAACTGGAACGGCTCCGGGAACAGCAAAGTCGAACTGCGCCTGTGGTGGAGCCTAAACCCCTTGATAGTGTTACAGAGCTAGAATCTGAGGTGTTGCAACTGAATATTATAAAGGGGAATCTCGAGGAGGAAATAAAACATCATCAAAAGATTATTGAAGATCAAAACCGGAGTAAAATGCAGCTGCTTCAGTCTTTGGAGGAGCAGAAGAAGGAAATGGATGAGTTTAAGTGCCAGCATGAGCACATGAATGTCACACACACCCGACTCTTCTTAGAGAAAGATGAGGAGATTAAGAATTTACAGAAAACAGTTGAACAAATCAAAACCCAGTTGCATGAAGAAAGACAGGGCGTTCAGACGGAGAATTCTGAGATCTTTCAAGAAACGAAAGTACGGAACCTTAATATAGAAAATGGCAGTGAGAAACATGATTTATCTAAAGCTGAAACTGAGAGATTAGTAAAAGGAATAAAAGAACGAGAATTAGAGATTAAACTTCTAAATGAAAAGAATATATCTTTAACGAAGCAGATTGATCAGCTGTCCAAAGATGAGGTTGGCAAACTCACTCAGATCATCCAGCAGAAAGACTTGGAGATACAAGCTCTTCACGCTAGAATTTCTTCAGCTTCCTACACCCAGGACGTTGTCTACCTTCAGCAGCAGCTGCAGGCCTACGCTATGGAGAGAGAACAAGTATTAGCTGTTTTGAGTGAGAAGACCAGGGAAAATAGCCACCTGAAAACGGAATACCACAAAATGATGGATATCGTTGCTGCCAAAGAGGCAGCTCTCGTGAAGCTGCAAGATGAAAATAAAAAATTGTCCACCAGATCTGAAGGTGGTGGCCAAGAGATGTTTAGAGAAACTGTTCAGAATTTATCACGCATCATTCGAGAAAAAGACATTGAGATAGATGCGTTAAGTCAGAAATGCCAGACCTTATTGACGGTTTTACAAACGTCCAGCACAGGGAATGAGGTTGGAGGTGTTAACAGCAATCAGTTCGAGGAGCTTCTACAGGAACGCGACAAATTGAAACAACAAGTAAAGAAGATGGAAGAGTGGAAGCAGCAGGTGATGACCACGGTCCAGAATATGCAGCACGAGTCCGCCCAGCTTCAGGAAGAACTCCACCAGCTTCAGGCACAAGTTTTGGTCGACAGCGATAATAATTCTAAATTACAAGTGGACTATACTGGCCTGATCCAAAGTTATGAGCAGAATGAAACCAAACTCAAAAATTTTGGGCAGGAGCTAGCACAAGTTCAGCACAGCATAGGGCAGCTGTGTAGTACCAAAGATCTTCTCTTAGGAAAACTTGATATCATTTCACCTCAGCTCTCGTCTGGATCATCGCCTCCTTCCCAGTCAGCAGAGTCTCGTGGAACAGCTAAACCCGATACAGCGAGGGAGTCTTCTAAACAGGAGCTGGAAGAGCTAAGAAAGTCACTGCAGGAAAAAGATGCAACAATTAAAACGCTCCAGGAAAATAACCACAGATTGTCTGATTCGATTGCTGCCACCTCAGAGCTAGAAAGAAAAGAACACGAACAGACAGATTCAGAAATTAAGCAGCTAAAGGAGAAACAAGATGTCTTACAAAAGTCACTTAAGGAGAAAGACCTCTTAATCAAAGCCAAAAGTGACCAGTTACTTTCTTTAAATGAAAATTTCACCAACAAAGTGAATGAAAATGAACTTCTGAGACAGGCAGTAACCAACCTGAAGGAGCGGATATTGATTTTAGAAATGGATATTTGTAAACTTAAAGAAGAAAATGAAAAAATAGTAGAAACAACCAGGGAAAAGGAAATGGAATATCAAGCATTACAGGAGACTAATACGAAGTTTTCCATGATGCTTCGAGAAAAAGAGTTTGAGTGCCATTCAATGAAGGAAAAGGCTCTTGCGTTTGAGCAGCTACTGAAAGAAAAAGAGCAGGTATGTTGGGGATGGAATTTTATACAGGAAGATTGGGGTGGAGGAGATTTTCCAGTGGGTTGGTTATATATAATTGTGTTCAAAGGGAAATGTGAAGTTGTTTATTCAGAAATACTCTTTTCAAGAGTCTTAGGATTTCATTCTAAATAAATTTTCCTCAGAGGTACCTGGAGATTTCTCCCCTAAATTACTAGGTCTTTCCAGACATTTTTAGCAACAGATTAACTTAAATAGAAAAGAAGACTTTAGTAGCAATTACTGTTTTTCTTTAGAAAACAGAAGTGTTGAAATGACTTCCTTGTCTTTTCTTTGCCAGTGACTCATACTTTCTATGGAACAGTTGTGCATGCCTGATGAATGAATGCACACAATAACTCCATCTCATACTCTTTTGACTGACTTTGGGATCTGTGAACACTTTGTTGTACAGGGTAGATTTGAAGAGATTGTATCTTTTGAATTCTTTTAAAAACATTTTTTTAAAAATATTTTATTTTATTAGAAAGAATTCTTTTAAGAACATTTCTAATAAACTTTTTCTTCCCGAACAGTTTATTTGAAAAGTTGCAAAGATTTAGTAGAGTTCCCATATGCCTCACACCCCGTTTCCCTTGTTTGGTAACATCTTGGATTACTATGATACATTTGTAACAACTAATTCATCAATATTGATATATAACTATTAACTTAAGTTCCTACTTTATTTGAATTTCCTTTATTTTTCTTTTTTACCAACAAAATTACCAAATGTCTTCTTTCTGTCAGGAGGCCATCCAGGAGAACACATTATATTTAGTTGTCATGTCTCCTTAGGCTTCGGCAGTTTCTCAGACTCTGTTTTGATGACCTTGATTTGGTTAACTGTACCTCAAAATTAATTATTTAATGAAGAAAATGTGTCTTTTTAAATGTATTTTTCTTAAAGCTAATGTTATTTCTTTCCAAAAGGGCAAGACTGGGGAGTTAAATCAGCTTTTAAATGCAGTTAAGTCAATGCAGGAGAAGACAGTTAAGTTTCAACAGGAGAGAGATCAGGTGATGTTGGCCCTGAAACAGAAACAAATGGAAAACAGTGCTTTACAGAATGAGGTATGCTTTTACTTTAAAGAAATTGATTCAAGCAATAAGTTTAATAATTGTTAAGAAAACTAAAATGATTTATTAAAATTAATTTCTCTCTTAGGTGATTTTTTCCCTCAGTCTTCCTCCAGTGTGCTATTGTAGGATTTTGACCTCCCAGAGTATAAATTATTTCAGTTTTCAAAAGTGAAAACCATGGTATATCTTGGGTATAAAAAAAATTTCCCATTGATGCAACCACTGTGGAAAACAGTATGTAGGTTCCTCAAAAAATTAGACATATAATCCAGTAGTCCATTACTGAGTATTTACCACCCAAAAATGAAAACACGAATTCAGAAAGATATCTGCACCCTTATATTTACTGCAGCTTTATTTATAATACCTAAGATAGGGAAGCAACCTAAGTGTCCACTGATAGATGAATGGATAAAGAAGTGTATAATTGGAATATGACTCATCCATAAAAAGGAATGAGATCTTGGCTATTTGCGCAACATGGATGGACCTGGAGGGTGTATTATGCTAAGTGAAGTAAGTCAGACAGAGAAGGGAAAATACCATATGATTTCACTTATGTGGAATCTAAAAAAAAACAGTGAAACGGAGACAGAATCATAAACATGGGGAACGAACTGGTGGTTGCTGGAGGGGAGGGGTTTAGGGACGATGAGCAAAATAGGTCAAGGGGATTAAGAGGTACAAATTTCTAGTTATAAATAAGTCACAGGGATGAAAAATACATCATAGGGAATATAGTCAGTAATATTGTAATAATGTATGATGACAGATGGTAAGTACACTTACCGTGGTGGGCAGAACATAACATAAAGAGTTGTTGAATCCCTGTGTTGTATACTTGAAACTAGTAAAACATTGTCAAATAATACTTCAGTTAAAAAGAAATTCTCACCCATAACGTATGAAAACATGAGGTTTTTACTGAAAAAGTGGTTTGTCATAAAGAGCCTTGTACGTGGTACAATTCTATTTTCCATCATAGCCGCAGGGAATGAGCTCTTACAAAATAAAACTTCCAGATGAATAGTCAGGTTGATTTTCGGAGACTTTTTTTCTAATACAAATGCATCTTCCATATGAGAAATTAGTATATAATTAATATACTTCAGTAGTGGGCAAAAGATTTGATAACAAAGTGGCTTGTAGAGGGGAAAGGGGAACATTTTATAGAAGAAAAATAAAGAGGTGTCCTCTGCCTAGGTTCAACATTTACGCGACAAAGAATTACGCTTAAACCAGGAGCTAGAGAGATTGCGTAACCATCTTTTAGAATCAGAGGATTCTTACACCCGCGAAGCTTTGGCTGCAGAAGATAGAGAGGCCAAACTGAGAAAGAAAGTCACAGTATTGGAGGAAAAGCTAGTTTCATCTTCTAATGCAATGGAAAATGCAAGGTAACTTTTCCCTGTTTTTAGCACTCACGTTAGCTAAACAATTCTTGAGTGTCAGAATTATCAGTATGCATTTTTCCTGGCTTACCTCATTTTACTCTTATGATCCATTGTCGCCATATGACAGATGAAGATACTGAGGGTAAAGAGGTTTAGTAAGCTGCCCAAGACTCAGAGAATATGTGTGGGTTTCACATTCGGGTCTGTAACTCTTGACCAGATCTGGCATTCAAACAGCTCTCTCTGAATTTTTTTTTTTCTTTTTTCCTTTTTAAAAAAATAATTTTTAAAATTAATTGATTAATTAATTAATTTGTCTATTTATTACCATAAGTGTACTAGCTGTCTCTGAATCTTAACTATCACCCTAGATGATTGCCTCTCATTGTTTTAAGAGTTTAGACTTAAATTCTGACTGATTTTCTTTTTTATTTTCCTGATGGATTTTAATTAGCTTTGTCACGCTCCCAAAGAACTAATTAGACTTCTGTGATTTTATTCTTGATCAGATGAGCTGAGGTTGAATAAAGTTTGGATGTTAGAAGGGGGAGAGTAAAGGAAGTAGCAAGGTGAAGATACAAGTCAGTATGAATTAATTCTTGGTTTGTCGGAACTTCAGTTACTAGGTCCCTACTTATATATTTTTATTTTATTTTTACTGGAATACTGGTTGATTATAAAAGGCTTTAACTCAGGAACAGCCAGATGGAGGAGATCTGTAGGGCAAGGCATGGGGTAGGGGTGCAGAGCTTCCAGCTCCCTCCCAGCAAGCAGCTCTCCCCACATCTCCCAGTGCTCACCAGCCCGGAAGCTTTCCAAACCCTCTTTGTGAAGTTTTATGGAGGCTTCATTCCAGAGGCATGATTGATTCCCTGCTTATATATTTTAAAATTTTATTTCTCTCAATAAAATGTATTTTCTTGGAGTGCCAGGGTCCTGGGATTGAGCTCCACATCAGGCCCCCTGCTCAGCAGGGAGCCTGCTTCTCCCTCTCCCTCCCCCACTCCCTCTGCTTGTGCTCTCTCTGTCTCTCAAAAAAATTTAAAAAATCTTTTAAAAATAATGTATTTTCTTATTTTTTTCCATTTTTATTATAAAAACCTATTTTGCACTTCAGGAAAATTACATAAGTTAAAAAGAACAGTCCCACCCAGAGATAATCCTTTTATCTTCAAAAGCGTGCCTTTGCATGCTTCTTATATATGTATGTATGTATTATATGTGTTTTTTTTTTTTAATTTTATTTATTTATTCGACAGAGATAGAGCCAGCGAGAGAGGGAACACAAGCAGGGGAGTGGGAGAGGAAGAAGCAGGCTCATAGTGGAGGAGCCTGATGTGGGGCTCGATCCCATAACGCCGGGATCACGCCCTGAGCCGAAGGCAGACGCTTAACCGCTGTGCCACCCAGGCGCCCCTATATGTGTTTTTAAGTGGGCCCCAAGGCAGGGCTTGAACTCATGACCCTGAGATCAAGACCTGAACTGAGATCAAGAGTTGGTTGCTCAACCAACTGAGCCACCCAAGCTCCCTGTATTATATGTATTTTTAAAAGCAAAATTAAGGTCACACTGTTGATACTGTTTTGTAGTCTGCTTCCATACTTAATAATATGAGTATCAGCACATGTTAAACCATGTTTCTGCATTATTTTGTGGCTACATAGAATACCATTATGTGGATTTTCCATAACTTCTTTAATCCAGTCATGTATAATTGGACATTTAGAAGTGTTTCAACTTTTCAAAATTACTAAAAATGCTGTCATGATATCCCAAGATAGGTATTTTTGTGTTGATGACAAATTATTTCCTTAGCTTTAATTTTCAGAAATGGCAGATCTGATTCAAAGGGCATTTTTAAAACTTTTGAGATGTACTTCCAAATTATCTTCCAGAAAAATCATGTCCATGTACATTTCCATTAGTGGTATGTACATTTTTCTGTTTTTCACTGTATGATGCTAAGGGAGCTGTAAGGACATAGTAGATATTACCTCTGTCTGCAAAGAGATTATAGGCCGGTGGAGACCCTATTTCTGAGGTGAACTCCCCCTGCTTTGCAGGGCATATTATTGTACCTTCAGTCTCAGAAAGAAAACTTGTTTAAAATGAATGGTCATTTGTGTATGCGTTTCACATTGGCAGAAATGCCACAACGTTCTCAGGCTATAAAATTAGATAATCTTTCCTTTGAATTTTTGGGTCCTTATTTTCTCATCAAAATAGTTTCTGGGCTCTTTGCACCCTCATTAGCCTTATTTCGCACTCTCACTTATATCCAGCCAGACTGTCTTACTCAGTCCTTTAGCTAGAGCTGCGTTTTCCTATTTATTCTGCTTTTTCTTTTCTTTTCTTTTTTAAGATTTATTTATTTATTGGAGAGAGCATGCGGGGGTGTACGTGTGAGCAGCGGGGTGGGGGCGGGTAGCAGAGGGAGAGAGACAATCTACAGCAGACTCCCCACAGAGCCCCATGTGGGACTTGATCTCATGACCCTGAGATCATGACCTGAGCCAAAATCAAGAGGTGGATGCTTAACCGACTTGAACCACTGAGGCACCCCATCTTCTACCTTTTCGTTTCATATTCTTCTGCCTAGAGTGGGCCTGATTCCTAACAGTTTTTTTGTTAGCCCCACCTTCTTCAAATAGCATTTCCTTAGTAAAGAATGCTTTAGTTAGCATCCCACTGCTCAAATTCAAAACCAAACCCTGGTGTGATGTTTTTCTTTTGAACCTGCATAATGCTTTGTTTGAGTCTTTGATAGCGCACTTATATTTTAGTTTAGGGTGTAGAAGGAATTGTTGATGCATCTTGTATCTTTTCCCATCCAGTGAAATATAAGGTCACTGGAAGTGGGCTTGATGCCATTTATTTATTCATGCATTCATTCATTCATTTAAAGATTTTATTCATTATTTGACAGAGTGAGCACAAGCAGGGGGAGTGGCAGGCAGAGGGAAAAGAAGTAGGCTCCCCATGGAGCAGGGAGCCTGACACCATCATGACCTCAGCCGAAGGCAGACACTTAACTGAATGAGCCACCCAGGCACCCCAATGCCATTTATTTTGTACCCTTCCCACAGCATATATTCTTACACATAGTTAATATATGTTCAGTAATATTTTTGAACTTTTTAAAAAAGATTTTATTTATTTGTCAGGAGAGAGAGAGAGCACAAGCAGGGGGAGAGGCAGGCAGAAGAAGAAGCAGGTTCCCCGTTGAGCAGGCAGCCCAATGTGGGACTTGACCCCAGGATCCTGGGATCATGACCTGAGCCGAAGGCAGACGCTTAACCGACTGCGCCACCGGGCCGGGTGTCCCAAATGTTCAGTAATATTTTCGAATGAGTGACTCAGATGTACAAACCAGATTATAGTGTCTTGAGCCCTTAATTAACTGTAGTAATACCTTGTGTTTATTAACTTTTTGAGTGACATCATAGCTCATTTCATCCTTGCAATCACCCATGTTCAGTGACATACTAACCAGCAAGGTTGCATAAAATCCAGAAACATTTGAGGGCAGAGTTGTCTCCTGATTATCAATTTACTTCTCTTCCCACAAGAGGGTGCTATTGGGTAAAGTTTCCTCAAAGTTTGCTGTGCTTAATGGGCTTTAATGGACTGCTCTTGGATAAGACTTTATTAACTGCATATTAAAAACCCAGAAAAAGCTGTTGCAATATTTTGTTTGTAAGCATTATACATTAAGGAAGTACATCAATGATATAAGCCTGGGTAAATGAATCTCTAAGGGATCTCTGATTTATTATTTGGGGCAGATGTAGGGGTTATTGTATTTAATGTAAAGGGAAAGAAAGATGATCATGAAAGGTAATTAGTAATTAGAGCATTTTGTCAGTGGGCTAGCCTTTGGAAAGTTGTGAGTCCACCATAGTTGCAAGTGTCAAAATCCAAGGAGGTTTTGGAATAACCCATTGCTTATTGGGTTGGAAGCTGGACAAAATGACTTCCACGGTCCTTGCAATTTACATTTTTATGATAAATTAAATCTTAGCATTTTAGCCTGGAAACATGAATGTTGCAGGCTGTTTGTAAATTTTTATTATACTAACATTTCTTGTTTAGTTCAGCTTTTAATCTTTAAAATGACTGCCATTTGTTCAAAGTCACTTTCTCAAGAAGAATGAATTAACAAAACAGGGAGAACAAAGATCAGAGGAACTCAAGTTTCTTTGAAATGTAACTTGAATTTAATGCAGTGAAATGTAAGGATGGTCAAATTCATAGACACAGAAGGTAGAATAGTGGTTGCTGGGGGAGTTATTGCTTAATGGATGTGGAGCTCCCCCTTGGGAGGATGAAGTTCTGGAGATGGACTGTGGTGATGGTTGTACAACACTGTGAATGCTATGTATATATTTCCACACACACACCCAGAAACCGTAGGGAAGAGGTTTCATCTTGTTAAAGTAATAGAAACAGTTTGACTTTTATTCTTTTTCTTTTTGGGTGGGGAGGGGCAGAGTGAGAGCATCTTAAGCAGGCTCCATGCTTAGCACAGAGCCTGATGTGGGGCTCGATCTCACAACCCTGAAATTACGACCTTGAGCCGAAATCAGAAGTCGGATGCTTAACCGACTGAGCCACCCAGGCACCCTGACTTTTATTCTTTTTGTTGGAAGCCATCAGGCCAATTTGCAGGTAGAGTCGCTGCAGGAGCAGTTGAATGTGGTCTCCAAACAAAGGGATGAAACCGCACTGCAGCTTTCTGTCTCTCAGGAACAAGTAAAGCAGTATGCTCTGTCACTCTCCAACCTCCAGATGGTGCTAGAGCACTTCCAGCAAGGTGAGTTGTATGGTCAGTCTCGATTAGTGAAGAAAAATTGGCGTAGTTATTGGGAATTCTGGCTTATTTCGGTGCTATTTTGAAATAGGCAGGGGGAAATCTTTGAAAGATTATGCACTTGTAGGAAGAAAAGATAAGTAGCCATCAACAAGTTAATGTAGACTCCTTTTATAGTTAAGACTAGAGAATGTGATACATAGGAATTATTAAAGATATGTTTTAGTATCATATGACCAATGAAGGTGAGAATTGGGGAAGGATAAGGATAACATCGGAAGGATGATCACGTGATAAAGAGGGGAACATGTAGAAGCAATACTTAGGTTTTGAGATTTAGGTTAGAGGTTGAATCTACTTCAGAGAGTTAATCATCAGTGATTACTGTACTTTGAAATATCGATAGACTTGTTCTTAGCTGCTCATATACCTTGAGGTAACTACATTTTCTAGTGCAGGTAGAAAATATTTTCCTGGAGCCACAGTAACGATGACCAGAGAGCAGTATTACTCTGATAACCAAGTATGCTTTTTCACATCTGCCTCCCATCCTCACATTTACCTCCTTTAGGTCATTCATTTTACCCAACTGTTTGTTTATTCGTACATTCAGTAATGATTGGCAGTGAATTGACTGCGAGTAGGGGGCAGGTGATTACGGGATATGAGGGTCATGAAGTAGCAGGAGTTTCAATTTTGTACCTAAGCAAAACTTTGAATTTGTACAGATGCTGACCTTCAGGTTTACTCATGGTTGAAATCTTGAATTTTAAAATAAGAATTCTCGAGGATCGTTGTACATAATACTTATTAGAACGGACAGGGGTCCGTTGGTGTCCAATGGACAGGTATGGCCGTAGGGAAGGCTTTGCCGAGGAGGAAGTACTTGAGTGGAGTTCTGAAGGGAGGGAAGAGTTTGCATGATGAACAAGGTGGAAAAGGATTTAGGAAGAGGAAACTAATCTCTTTAATTCTAGCTCACATGATCTAAGGCGCATATAATTTTCTTGCTGAGAGATTTGAACTGTTTCTGTTGAATTGTTAAAATTTCAAGTGGTATGAAATTCTAATTTTATCACAAAATTGCAGAATACTAATGTAACTTTGTTTTCTCTTTAGAGGAAAAAGCTATGTATTCTGCTGAACTAGAAAAGCACAAACAGCTTATTGCTGAATGGAAGAAAAAGGCAGAAAATCTGGAAGGAAAACTGATGTCATTACAGGTTGGTCAAAGTAATTTTCTCTTGTAGATATTATTATTTATGAACAATTACTTTTAGAATCTTTATCTTGGAATAATTTCCTAAACAATTAATTTTAGTAAATACTGTTTGGTTACTTATTACCCTATTCTGGGATGTAATGGTGAACACGATCTTCAGGACTTTCCACATGTGGCTTATAGTTTAAACACAACAAATATGAGATAATTTTAATTCTTTAGCACAGCAGGGTGTTTTAGGGGCCACTTAAAAAGTTAATTTACACTTGTAACTAATTTCTCTTTTCAACAAGATGTATTGGGCACTCTCACATGGATTAAAATAATGTATATTATCCTTTAGATCTTTTCTTCAGCATAATCCTTTAAAAATATGTTTCTTTGTTATAGTTGTCATATGTCATATGTAGAAAAATTATATATAAAATATAAATAAAATGAATCCCCATGAAGAGATGTGACATGAAAGTGACTTGCTCTTAGAATTTAGGATGAACTTCTCTAAGTAGACTTTGTTGATATTAGATGGAAAGTAATAAAATTTGTTTACCTGTTGTTAGTGGTGACTATGCTGTTCAACCCTGTTAATATTCCTAATAAAAGAAGACATATTTCCTTTAAAGTTTTGAAATTTTTATTAGTGGCTGTAAAACAGTATTTAGATAATACATTTAAAATAAAAGTTTAGCAGTATAGCAGGTATCCTCATGTTTGCCCCACCCAGTGTAAGAAGAAGAATGTCATCTTTGGAAGTCCTGATGTGCCGTCTGTATCTCATCCCCTTCTTTTTTTTTTTTTTTTTTTTAAGATTTTATTTATCTGAGAGAGAGGGAGAGAGAGAGAGAGATATCATGAGCAGGGGGGAGGGACAGAGGGAGAAGCAGACTTCCCACTGAGCAGGGAGCCCGATGCAGGGCTCGATTCCAGGACCTGGAGATTGTGACCTAAGCCGAAAGCAGACACTTAACCAATCAAGCCATCTAGGCGCCCTCTCATCCCCTTCTTATCATTTCATAGAAAACCAGGAATCCAGAATGTTAAGTTTATCACTCCTTGTTTTTCTTTATGGTTTTATCACATATATTTGCATCTCCAAACAATACATTGTATAGTTTTGCATAATTGTGAACTCTTACGTAGATGTAAATTCAATAATCCTCCTGAAACTTGCTTTTTTCACTTAGTATTATGTTCATGAGTTTTAGCTGTATTACCGTATGTTAGTGTGTGTGCATAACTTATTATTTTCACCACTATTTATTGCATGAATGTATAATTTATTTACCCATTTTACTGTTAAAAGACCGTGTCATTATCTGCTATATAAACAATGTGGTTCTGAACTTCCTTGTTAACATCTCCTGGTACACATGTATGAGAGTTTCTTCCAGGCATGTATCTGACCGGAATTGCTGAGTCCTGAGATATATATGGGCGATTTCAACTTTATTCAATGATGGCAAGTTGTTTTATAGCAGTAGTGCTAATGTACTCCTACCAGTGGTGCATAAGAGTTCTTGGTCTGCATCCTTGGCAATACTTGGCATTATTAGAATTTTTAAAGTTTTTGCCAGTGTAGTGAGAAGGGCTGTCTTCTTATGGTTTAATTTGCATTTGTCTGACTGCTAACAGATCAAGCATCGTTTAACATATTTATTGACCATTTATGCTTACTTTCTGGTCAGCTCATTAATATGTTTGAAAAGATATTTTATCCAGCACTTTTAGTTATTTCCAGTGAGTCCAGAGTATGTTGTCTGCCATACTGTTAGAGGTCCAGATCTTCTTTTTAAACTAACTTTATTTTAAATTTAAAATGTAACATATACTTAAAAAACAAATCAGAAAAAAAAACTAAGAGGGAATTAGTGACAATAAAAGCTGAAGTTGGTGAAATAAAACCCAAACAAATGGTGGAAAGAATAATGAAGTCTTAATGTTAATTTTAGAAAAAGTCTTAGTGTAGTTTTGAGATTTAATAATTTTTTTTTAAGATTTTATTTATTGATTTGGCAGAGAGATAAAGAGCACAGTAGGCAGAGCAAGAGGGAGAAGCAGGCTCCCCGCTGAGCAGAGAGCCCCATGGGACTCGATCTCAGGACTCTGGGATCATGACCAGAGCCAAAGGCAGACGCTTAGACAACTGAGCCACTCAGGTGCCCCTGAGATTTAATAATCTCTTAAATAGAAATGCTGTGAGGTTAAAAAAATAATTTGAAGATTTATTTAAATTTCCTTTATACTAAATTTAGTTTTGTAGATTTTGAATATCAAATTTTTTATTTAAAATTTGTTTAAGTCCCTCTGTGTATCAGTTAGGGTTCGGCCTGAGAAGCAGAACCAGTAGGGAGGGGGTGTTGTGTGTATACACACACACACACACACACACACACACACATATAATTGATATATATGACATATATAGATATACATCTGTGAGATTTATTATAAGGAATTGGCAATGTGATTGTGGGAGTTGATAGTCAAAATGGCAAGATCCCATCACAGGCCTGGGCCAAAGCTGTTCTCCACAGATGTTCAAGAAAGAAAATCACAAGCAGGATATACGGCTCCGTGAGAGGGGCTGAAGTTGCAGTCCAGCAGGAATTTTTTCTCTTTTTGGGGAAGGCTCATCCTTGCTCTCAAGGACTTTTAACTAGCTCGGGCAGGCCTACTCGCATTATTCATACCTTCCTTAGATTCAGCGGATGAGGGGCTTTGATTACATTTGCAAAGTACCTTCACAGCTACATCTAGATTATGGTTGATTGAGTAACTGGCGGCTGTAGCCTATCTAAGATGACACATCAAAAAAACTGTCACTTTGATCCAAGTTGGTAAAATTTGACCTAAAATTTACATGGGTGAATACTCTAAAATAGCCAAAAAAATTGTGTGAAAGAACAACAGTGAGGAGCAGCTTGCTACTAAATATCAAAATAGAGCCATTAATCAACAGCATATCGACTAGATTAGTCGAACAGAAGGAGAATCCAGAAATAGAGCCTAGGTTATATTTGAGAATCTAAAACCAAACCCTAAACTAATTTCAGTTTAATGGAAAAAGGATAGATTATCTAATAAATGATATTGCCACAGCTGGCTGTCTATATGGAAGAAAATAAAATTGGATCCCTATCTTACACCATATGCAAAAATAAATTCCAGTTGTATTTATTAAAGCTCAACACTCACCTGGGAGTGGTGTTGGAAATCTGGGGCTATTTTTGCTTGTATCAGTGACTGGATCTAGTGGGCGGGGGCCAGGAATGCCAAAATCACACCCATTGAGAAACCCTATTTGAAAGATGTAAATGTTCAAAACAAAACAAAAAACCTTGCCAGGAAATCTGAAAGAGTACATGTAGAATCTAGAAGCAAGGAGGAGTCTAACCAAGGCTAAAACTCAAGAAGTTGTGAGAGCAGAGGAGGACATGTTTGTATACAATTTAACAACTTTTACACGACAAAAGGTATCGTGCAGGCAATGGACACATGGCAGATCTGGCAAATAATACTTGTTGCACTGGTGACAAAGGGTTCATGTCTGCTCTACAAGGTGCGCTCAGAAACAGACAAGAGAAAGTTCAGTAGAAAAACAGACAAGGTATGCAAAGAAGTTTTCACAGAAAAGCAGCTCTAGCTGTCCTGTAAACATGGAAAAATGCTCAAATTCACTAGTAGTTAGGGAAATAAACATTAAAGTTATAAAGTAGTGATGAAATACCATTTTGTACATCAACTTGCAAAAATTAAAAAGAACATGTTATATTTCTTGACTTTTTGTATCTGCTTTTTGTAGTGTTTATGCTCTTATTATTGTCACTTTTTGAAACTTTTGTCACTGTGTTGTCTTTTCGTAGCATCCTCTTTTTTATTTAGTTCTGAGAGAGACAGTTTTGTGCTGCGAAGCCTGGGCCCTGTCTTTGATACTTACTGTGTGAACTTGCCCAGGGTCGCAGAAGCACAGCGTCATCGGCTGAATAGAAGAGCTATCTGTCTTCCAGCTATGTAGTTTGTAAAATAGTTTTGCATGCTGCTTTTTAATGAACTTTTCTTCCTCAGGAGCGTTTCGATGAAGCAAATGCTGCATTGGATTCAGCATCAAGACTTACAGAACAGTTAGATTTAAAGGAAGAACAAATTGAAGAACTTAAAAAACAAAGTAGGTGTTTCTTTCTTTTCCATGTTTTTCCCTACAACACTAGTGTTGAATCAGATGTAGTCTTCTTCTGTGCTGCCACTCAGTTGAGTGACACCAACTTCCACTGGGTGTGACTTCCATTTCCTTCTCCCGGACCAGCTTGCTTCAATTTTAATATGGTCCTAGTGAAACCAGAGTTGAAAGTTGGCCCTGGCTGTCCAGTTAATTTTCCTGCCTATGGAGGCAATCCAGTTGTGCTGGTTGTCACCCTGTTGACCATCAATGGGAAGTGATATTACTAACCCGACTTTGTATGGTTAGGACTTCTCTCTGATCATTCTGTGTTCATCCGGGATGTATCAGGACAATATTCTCAAGAAAAAGAATAACTTCTTGTGGAATGAATGTCTGGCTATAACTAGCTTATTTTATGATTATAGATGGTGCTTTACATATAGGCACTCAGTATGCAATTGTGTGATGCTTTTAAGATACAAGCCTTGCCAATTCCTTAAGGTGAGTTCTATGCTTAGTGCTATCAGTTGGGCCTCAAGTAACCAGGTGGTTCATAATGCTTTGTTGAACAGCTGACTAAGATTGCATGTCTCTGTCTAATCTCTGATTTAAGTGTCCCTGAAGTTGAGCTATTCTAGAGCTGCTTTCAGTAGGGAATGATTTAAGGTGATCGTGGAACCTAGAAATGTACTACCTTTGGGTATCTGGGTTGGGCACAGTAAGCGCTAGGGCACGTAGTTAAAGAATTAAGAAGCGCCACTTAACGTAAAATAGAAATTAGAAATAGGCAAAATTAAAAACAAATAGAAATAGGCAAAATTAGGAGGAGATGGCACAGCGGAGATGCTGTCAGATGACAGAGATGGTGACTTGGACACTAAGGAGGCAA
Organism: Ursus americanus; assembly: GCF_024610735.1. Lineage (NCBI taxonomy): Eukaryota > Metazoa > Chordata > Mammalia > Carnivora > Ursidae > Ursus > Ursus americanus. The sequence goes on along the minus strand of NC_142152.1, from coordinate 34,155,502 downwards.
ACAAGCAGGAACCACGGAAGATGCATGGGTACCAATGGACAAGCCAGGGGAAGTTGTCCTCAATCTAACAGAAGATGGCAGATGAGAGACTTTCAGGACAAAAACAGTAAGCTACATCATGTGAGGTAGGTGTCCTCAAGATTATTTGATTCGGAGCAAATTAACCGCCCTTACTTGGTAAGACTTGGCCAGCCTTGGAACCCTAAGTCTCGTAGGGGGCCAGAAATGGGCAGCAAGGACACAATTACGTATTGAGTATCATGGGTGTTTTATGTAACATATACTGCATTATATTTCATCTTCTCTTATTTATTCTTCACAAGCAATTCTAGAGTAGGTGATATGAGTTTCATTTTATAAGTCAAAGAGACTGAGATTTGAACTCTGATCTTCTTACCCTTCACCAAAGCTCATGTTGTTTCCATGTTACTTTATTTTGTCCTGTCAGGAAAATGGTTATTTATAGTCTGACTTGTATTTTGTTCTGTGTGTCTCCATCTCCTTTAAAAATAGGGCAGCATCCTTTGTATTATGCCCTAAATGTTGATATGGTTGCTCTTATGGGAAGGCAGTATTTGTTGGGAAAATGCCAGAGCAGCTATAGCATTATCTGCAGATACATGGCCAACCCAGAGAAGATACACTGGTTACCCAAGGAATTAGTCAGAGAATTGACAGCTTAAGGGGTAGCGCTGCACTAATGGAAGTGAAAAGGCAGTATTCTGAGCCAGCTCATTCGTCTGTGACAGCCCAGTGCTCTGTGGCATGCTGCTGTATAATGTTTAAGGCCACGTCCCTTCTTAAGTATCTGCCTGAGTCATTTCCAGTAGATGATGCTAAGATAAAAAATTCTGTGACTTAAATAGTTGGTAAATATCAGAGTCCCCGCACTACTTAGTACTTGTTCAGGCACTCATTTAAACCCCCAGGAGTAGAATATTTCAGATTTAGGTTATACCTTACAAGGCTTAGGTGGCTTAGGTCCCTACTGATGTAAAAAATGACAATTACCATTCAGTGTAAATGTATAGAAACGTTGGACTCATTTTGTGGGTAAATATTAGCTGCAGGAAACTCTGATCGTGCTTACACAGTTGGTGTTTGAGAGGACAGGCAAGAAGCCAGTGTTGCACAGACAGGAAGGGGAGTGAAGAGACCATTCTGTGGTGTCTTTAAGTCATTCTTGTCATTTACATTCTTGTCTCTTCTTACCGATGTTTTCTTTTATTACCTCAGTGCAATACTGCTTTTATATCTATAAACACAAATGTCATTTGATTTTCTCAAAGCTGCAGTCTTGATTTGATAATACAAATAAACCTTGATTAGCTTGGTTGTTTCAAAGGAATCACTGTATATTTTCTTTCATAGATCATTAAGTACTTTAAATGTTGATTGATGTTGTAATACTGTACTTTATTTTTAACACAAAACTTGGCCAGACAGCGAAAATATTTGCCAGGAGAAACAATTTTGAAAAAGACAGATTGGCTTTTGTTGCAGGAAAGTACATAGAGACTTAAAGTGTAGAAGCAAAGTATTGTTTTATTTCTAAGCATCTGTGGACTGATGATTAGTTGATATGCAGTTTCAACATTTAAACAATATTGGGAAACTCACTTTAAAAGTGGTATTTTATTCAAAATGCTTGGTTGTGCTTTTGCTACCGGAGATGAGATGATTCATTCTGGTCAAATGTATGAAAAGGGAGCCATTGCATATAACACCAGCATTAAAGCAGTAGATCATTGATGATTTCCCTCATTCTTAGAGTACACAATTGTGTATGTACGTGGAACTATAGTTCTAGGTCAGGGTGTTTACAGACCTTGTAGGAAAAGTATGAAGATACCTTATCAGACATTAAGTAATTAATGAGAACCGACCACTTGGCCTCATGCTAGATGTTGTGTGAGACTCTAGCTAGATAGGAAGTAACACATGGCGTAGATCCAGCATGGGTTCACAGTGTAAGACAGTGGCGCATAGCAGTGGCCATGAGACATGCATATTTACCTCTCCAAGAATCTCCTTGAGTGTCGGGCATTCCATGGAGGAAAGGAACTTGAGCAGAGCCCTAAACTAGTAGGAAGATTTCACCCCTAAAATGGAAGAACTTCTTTTTCCCTTCCCTGCGTGATCCCCTTTCCCCATATAATAACAATAAAAAGGAAACCCTAAGATCCTGTAGGTGCTGTATTTTAATAGATAATGTGTCTAGCTTTCCTTCTTTCTAGAAATTATTCTTGGAACATTTTGCCTGAAAGCATTTTTGTTCAATATAGTTCCAAAGACTTACTTCACACACCATCCTGTATTACTGATTTTTCAAACTTAAGGTGCTAGTCCTATGTGAAGCAGATAGGAGGATGGAGTCTTTCACTATTTTGAATTGATCGGAGTTAGAATTTCTGTGGAATTGTCATACATGGGAAAATACACACCTATGGAAACCTAGACTACAGCCAGACCATTAAAAGATGTGTCAACTTGCTATATTTATGGCCAGGTTTGACATTTTACTTCTTTCACTTCTTGTTCTCTACCATTGTCCTTAAGATAATTTCCTCTTAAATGAAAATGGATAAAATTGAATAGCACAAAATAGTTCTCATTTTGATAATACACAAAAATAAGTTTTCATAAACAATACAAATTTAGATTCTAAGATTGAGAGTATCTTTTGATATGTCTGCCAGTATAGAGCTGCACCTTGAAGGGTCCCATAACTGATTTTTTGTTTTGTTTTGTTTTGTTTTTTAAGACTCTTTTTAGAGGTGCCTGGGTGGCTCAGTCGTTAAAAGTGTCTGCCTTTGGCTCAGGGCGTGATCCCAGAGTTCTGGGATCAAGCCCCACATCAGGCTCCTCCGCTGGGAGCCTGCTTCTTCCTCTCCCACTCCCCCTGGCTGTCTCTCTCTGTCAAATAAATAAATAAAATCTTAAAATAAAAAAAAAAAGACTATCTTTTTAGAGCAGTTGTAGGTGTGTAATAAAGTTGAGAGGGAGGTACAGACATTTCCCATATAACCCCTTCCTCCTGTTAACATCACTTACCAGAATGATACTTTTTTTTAAACAAGGATGAACCTGCAGTGTGATACATCGTCCTCATCCAAAGTGCACAGTTTACCTTAGGGTTTACTCTTGGTGTTATGTATTCTATGGATTTGGGCAAATGTATAATGAATTACAACATTATGGTGTCATACGGAGTATTTTCACTGCCCTAAAAATCCTCTGTGTTCCTTCTATTCATCTTTGCCCCACCCCCCTCCACCCTCACCTCTGGAAGCCACTGATTTTTTTTACTGTCGCCATAGTTTTGCCTTTTCCAGAACATCATAGAGTTGGAATCAGACAGTATGTAGCTTTTTCAAAATACCTTCTTTCCCTTCATAATATGCATTTAAGGTTCTACCATGTCTTTTCATAGTTGATAGCTCATTTCTTTGTAGTGCTGAATAACATTCCATTATCTGGATGGACCACAGTTTATCCATTCATCTGCTGAAGGACTTCTCGGTTGCTCCGAGTTCTGGCAGTTATGAATAAAGCTCCTGTAAACATCTATGTGCAGGTTTTTGTGTGGACATGAGTTTTCAACCCCTTGTTGTAAATACCAAGGAGTGCATTTGCTGGAACATATGGTAGTTTTGTAAGAAAGTGCCATCCCACGTTGTATTCCCACCAGCAGGGTATGAGAGTCCCTGTTGCTTGTCCTCGCCAGCATTTGCTGTTGCCACAATTCCAGTGAGCCGTTTTCATAGGTGTGTAGTGATAGCTTGTTTTAATCTGCATTTCCCTGATGACATATGGTGTGGAACATCTTTTCATATGCTTATTTGCCATCCATATATCTTCTTTGGTGAGGTTAAGGTTTTGGGCCCATTTAAAAAAATTTTTTTTAAAGAAGTTTTGGTGACTGCTTTTTAAAAAGTCTGTAAGTTGAGAATGGAAAATTTCCTTACAGTGTTTTTTTGTTTTTTTGAAGAAAATCTTGAAGAGCGTATAAAATAAGCCCCAGTAAACCTAGTGTAATATGAAGCATGAAAATATGTTTTAAGACTACAAATATAAAAGAGGTTTAAAATGTTTTTCATGGAACTACCTTTACGGTGCTAGATGGTGGAGTTTTTATTTTAAATAAAGACATTCCGTTTTCCAGGACATGATTTATACAAGAAAACATATAATGTCCTGTTGAACATAAGCCAAATACATTCCCAGACGCTTTGTTACCCAAACCTTTTGAGGGATTTCTTTATAGATGTTTTTGGCAGAAGTGGTGATTTTAGAGGAAACATATAAGAAATACCAGATGCAGTTTTCTGAATTGCCATAAATGGTTAAAAAGTTATTTGTGATGATATAAACATCTGGGTATACTAGACAATGCCAGGACTTTAGTTAAGAAAAAAGTTTATATCAATTAGGTGAATAACTAAGCCCTTTTAAAGTTAATGATTATATTTTAAATGTGTGTTTTATTAATTCTTCTAAGTACAGAAGAAAAAATAAATTATGTGGCAATGGGAATGTTTTGAGTTAATATGTTTTGTGTATTTTCCCTCATATGGACAGAGTAATTCAGAACATAAATCATTTATTCTTTTTGTCCTGTGTTCTGTTCTTCCCATATATTCTCCTTACCTAGAGAAAAATCCATCATTCTTTCATTTACTTATCAAAAATGCATTGTTTCCTGCTATGTACCCAGCACTGAAATAGGCACTGGAGATACAGAGATAGGGGACCAATACTTTCAGGAGGTTTAGCTCAGACAAGAAGGGGAAGATTACATGTAATCACATGCATGCAACCAGTTGTTTCAAAAGGAAAGAACAATTCATTGTATTTGGTGATGGTGATATGGAAGGGTAGAGAAGGCTAGTGAACGATATACTTGACGTCACTTGAATGATGAATAGGTACAGCTAAGCAGGCAGGGAGTTGGGGAAGAGCATTCTAGATAGAAGGATGAATTCGTATGAATCTGTATGCAGCTTAATCTGGAAACGGGCTGAAGATCTGGTGGACCTGGTTGGTAGTGACCAAAGGGGAGGTTGTGGTGGAAGTGGGTTGTTATATGGAGAAATGAAACTATAAGTATGGATCACAAACACGAATTATAAATTGGGGCCCAAGAAATAATATAAAAGAACAAATAGGACCAAGTAGAGAGAGTGGTGAATTGCAGAGTTTCTTAGGGAGGCAGCAAATTCTCGGCTCCACCCATCTGTTGCCATGCAGGCCTGTGGACCCACTGTTGCCAAATCTCCAGATCTTTCAAGAGACACTGGAAATGTAGACTTTTATGTGAAATATTCCAATTTTTTATGTGATACCAAATTTAAAACACGCTGTGTGGGCTGCAAAAACATTTCTTTGGGCCAGATTTAGTCTGTGCTGTTTGCAACAGGGAGCTTTCAGAAATGAGTTGAGGTTCAGTCATAAGCCTAGAAAGCCTTTTGTCATTATTTTCTATAGTGATGATGATATTCAGTAAGTGGCAAAATTATCATAATGGCTTTACTTTTCTCTGACAAAATTGCAGCCGTTTCTTTTGGGATATGGCTGGTCTGTGTGAACATTTTAAAATTAAATATGTAATTTGATTCACAATATTCAGTCTTTTAAAAAAATTTTTAAATTTTTGTTTCGATATGGAAAAATACAGTACAAATTATCTGAATTCATACTGAATGAGGGAGGAGTGTAGAGAGGGTAAATAAATTTAATCTGCTTACATTATTTATATAAGACCTGTTGGAAATGCACATGGTAACTCTAATTTTAATTGTACAAATAATCCAAGAGACCTCAATGTTGGTATTTTAATGGAGTCACAGATTCTGACCTAGTGAAATTGAAATTAATGAGCTTATATTAATAAAGTCTTTTCCTGTGAGTTCATTGCTAGGAAGTAGAATTTCAAAAATTACTTTTCATTCCTCAATTAATAATTATAGTTATGGAATGAGAAAGCCATCACCATAGTCTAGACCTTGAAATTCTGTGATGTGGTTGAAAAGAATTGAGTTAAAAGACAAAGCAGATGTCAGTATGTCTTAACTTCACAGGTTATATATAAGATGCCTTTATTTTTTATTTTTATTTTTTTAATTATTTTTAGAATGCTTCATTTTATTTATGAATTTATTTTAATTTATTTTATTTTATTTTATTTTTTAAATGATTTTTTATTATATTATGTTAGTCACCATAAAGTACATTCCCGGTTTCCGATGTAAGGCTCGATGATTCATTTGTTCTGTATAACACCCAGTGCACCATGCAATACGTGCCCTCCTTACTACCCATCACCGGTCTATCCCATTCCCCCACCCCCCTCTCCTCTGAGGCCCTCAGTTTGTTATAAGATGCCTTTAAAAAGAATTATTTGCTGTTTATAAAGAAAGTGATCTTGTAGAAGTTGATATTCTGTGATAAAAAGATCATCTAATGTCTAGCCTTTGCTTCAATTATATTTAATTAAATGAAGAGGCTAAATTTCCTTATGTTGGATTTAATGTATTAAGATTCACATTTATTTAGGCAGCTAGTGCAAGTAAGACACTAGACCCAGTTTATTTATCAACATATCTGTAAATGAAACAATCTTTCTAACATTTTTTCTTCCTTGGCTCCTTGGTTCATAAAGAGGACAAGACAAAATGGAGGCAAAATTATCAGTGTTAATATTAACTAAAGTGATACGTTACTGGTATTGGTTAGGGGTAGGTTAAAAGATGAATTCTTTAGTTATTTTAAGAAATCAGATGAGCGAGTACTAATGCTTAATATAGCACTTCACTGTTTAGAAAAGTCACATTTAATCAGATTCAAAATCCTTTGAGATTAAGCCTGCATATTTTACAAAATAGGCAACAGTGTCTGGCCCTGGTGAAAGGACTGTGATTCATATGCAGATCTCCTGACCCTCAAGTCCTGTTCCAATCACCTTTCTTTTCTCTGTCAGGTGACTGTTAAATAAATCTGACTTGAGTCTTGTCCAAGGGAGCTAAATCATGCAACAGCCAGATGACTTTGTAAGGAGTGTGACTTAATTTTACGATGTGCTCTGAAGACAGTATTCTAGTGCAGTGTTACTAATCACAGATAAAATGTAAAGTTATGATGGACTTATTTGTTGTAGTCGGTACATTTTATTATGTTCAGTTTTTATTTTAAATCAAGTGGTAAGGGCCACGGTGTCCTCTCTAGGCATTATGGAGAAGAGGCTGTGATACGGCAGGTTTTAGGGTGGCATGTATTTAGAGTAACTCTTACCCTAAACTAGACTAAATCTCAGTTGCTTTATTGCTCAGCTTTAAAGTATATCCCCCTGCCATTTATTTTCTTTTTTTAACTTCCAAAGAATTATTTTGGCATGTTAGATTATTTCACAGGGATATTATATTTGGCTAAAAACCCATTTCTGAATAACCGTTATTTTGTCTGCCCATATAAATACAGTTCTGATTTCAAATTGTGGTTTGAATTAGTGTTCAGTTTTTGTGGAGAAATATTCAGAATCTCTGATGGGAGGAAAATAAGGGTGCCTAGAGAAAAAGAGAAGTCCATGGGGACCTTTGAAGTCAGTATTTGACTTTCTTTTCTAAACCTTTCCTAGTTAATACCATTCTTCCAAGCCCTCCCTCCAAATTCTGAAGGTTTTTTCGTAGACTTTAATACCAGAATATGTTTAAACTACTACTTGAATTTGAAACAGCCCTGTGCATGCCTGAAGGATATGCAGAGTTATCAATTCTCTGTCACATTAGTTTAGAACTAACTTGTATTCTGATGAGTTTAAGAAGTTTTTACCCTATTATTTTGGCCATTAGGATGTTTTGACCCTGCCTTTCAGAACAGAGACTTTAATCAAAATTATACTAATATTAATGAATTTCATTAAGAAAATATCTTTGACCTGAACTTAATTTTTATTTTTATTTTTTATGATTTTATTTATTTATTTGACAGAGAGCACAGGTGGGGGAGCAGGAGAGGGAGAAGCAGAATCCCCGCTGAGCAGGGAGCCTGATGCAGGGCTCAGGACTCTGGGGTTGCGCCCTAAGCCCAAGGCAGATGCTTAACTGACTGAGCCACCCAGATACCCTGAACTTTATTTTTTTAAAAGATTTATTCATTTATTTTGTGAGAGAGAGAAGGAGGGGTCAGGGAGAGAGGGAGACGGGTGGGGGGTGGGCAGAGGGAGAGAATTTCAAGCAGACTCCCCGCTGAGTGCAGAGCTGGATGCGGGACTCAGTCCCACGACCCCAGGATCATGACCTGAGCCAAAATCAAGAGTTGGACGCTTAACTGACTGAGCCACCCAGGCACCCCTTGACTTGAACTTTATTAAGAAGACAGATTTCTTGATCTGTTTTTTATAGAGCAAACTTAAATTTTTGTAATTTATTTTATTAAAATTTTAATCAGAGCAAAATCAAATCTTTGCTCTATGAATTTTACTCTGAAGATGTCTATCATTCAGTTTTATCTTTCTTTTCTTTTTTTTAATAAACGACAATATACTCTAGTGGTTACATTCTGGTTATGCTCCAAAGCAGTGCTATCCAATAAAAATATAATGCAAGCCACATGTATAACTTACTAATGTTTAGTAGCCATGTTAAAAATAAAAAGATACATGGGAAGTTAATTTTAATGACATTTTATATAGCTCAGTATATCCAGAATATTATTATTTTGAAGTATAATCAATATAAAAAATCATTAATTTTAGAAGAAAGTAGATGGAGGTCTGAGAGAAAGGGAAGGTGGAGGTAAATTTGACCTCTGTTTCTCTACTACCCTTCCATAGTGGGGAGGATGAAACAGAAGACTGTGCCCATCCTTACTCTGGCTCTTACTGTAGCTCATGAGTGGGATGGTTAATTCAAAACATCGATAAGAGATGAATTTACTTGCTGTTTTTCCTCTGAATAGTTGAGAATTCTCTTTACATTCAGAATGTAGTAATAGGGAGGGCCCAAATAGCTCCTTGTGTTCATAGTATATATGTGCACATTAAGAATCTAAAATGTCTTTTACTGACTCAGACTTTAATAGTAATCTTGTTCTCTCTCTCTCTCTCTTTTCTTTTAATATCCAAGCTTAAATTCCTTACTGGAAAAACAGGAAAGGAAACGTTTGTAGTAGATTTTCCGAACACAAACCTTGCTTTTATAATATGGTTATGGCAACCATCTCTATTTTGGTAAAGTTAGCCTATTATATGAATTACATTTTGCAATTTAGATTTTTGCAATTTAGAAGAACCACAAGCCATTGCAAACGGTTAAACTGGACATTTTTTGTATACACATTTAGTACTTTAAATCAGAATATTGGGCATGGTGCAAGGCAGATTGAAAACATAAAGCAGATGGACCTGGCCTAATCTGTAGTATTCAGAGAAAACTTGGAGGAAGTGACCTACGAACTTAGATGTGAAGGTGAATAGGAGTTAATAGGTGGTCCTGATGGAAAAGAGCTTTTCAGGTAGAAGAAAAAACATCTGTACAAGTCTTGTAGTAGGAATTGAGAGTCCAGAAATAAACCATACATTTCTGATCAGTTGGTTTTCGACAAGGTGCAAAAAAATAGTTTTTTCAACAATGTATGGTGCTGAAACAAGTGGATATTTATATGCACAAGAATGAGATTGATCCCTTGCCTCACACCAGGCGTGAAAACTAACTCAAAATGGAGCATAGACCTGCATTTTAGAGTTAAAATTATAAAACTCTTAGAAGGATACACAGGAATAAATCTTTGTGATGTTGAATTAGGCATTGATTTATTTGATGTGACTCTAAAAGCACAGGTAACAAAAGAAAAAGTTGGACTTCATCAAAATTAAAAACTCATACTTCAAAGGATAGCATCAAGAAAGCAAAATGACAACCCATGGAATGGGAGAAAATATTTGTGAGTCCTATATATGACAAGGGGGCTTGTATCCAGCTGCCACCAGGAAAATGCAGCATAATTCAAAGAGTAGTTTTGTGGAAAGAGGTCAGAGTCTAGTGTTTGGATTGGAGTGTTTCTTGATTTGAAAAGTAGAGCTCTGCTGCAGAGTCAATCTCTTCATTTCTTTCAGAACCAAACTTGTAATCGAGCTTGGATAAGCATCTCCTTCAGCTCAAATTATCCATTTCTGAGGTGACAGGTATCAAAGGTCTATGGGTCTGGCTGAGAGTTCCTTCGTCTGGGAATCGTTGGCCCCGTGGCACAGTCGGATTTATGAACAGGGTATCTCCTGTTGTAATTCTAGACTTTGCCTGTAATACTGCTTGGATTCCAGCTGTTCCATCAAGATTTTACAGCTTTTGCTTCCTCTTTAAATAAAAATTATAAAATAACATAGTCCAGCATGCTTCTGAATTAATCATATAAGCTATAGTTATCTTGATCAGTATGTTAGAACCAGTGATCTGAATTGGGTTTTGCAACCTATATACCTCAGAATACTTTGTCCTGTGAGCTACATCCGAGCCATGCTCTTAGTTGTATTAAATACTCTTCTTAGCTCACCAAAAACCAGAGTCCAGCCAGGAAAATGGAAAAAGGAAAATCTAAAATTGTCCTTTCCATTTCTCCCCATTAAAGAGTGGCTCTGGAAATGTTTTATGCAAGGAGGCAGTGGTGAAAATCTCTTTTTGCTATCAGGTTTCTGAAGAGAATGAAAACCCTTTTTTGGTTTTTAAATTTTCTATTAAAGAATTGAATACTTTATTGGGGATAAACTGTGTGAATAAAGGCATACTCTGGCTGCTAAGTAATTTCTATACCAGAAAGCCTAGTTCTTGAACCAAAGAAGAGATGGAAGTTAATCAATATTACTAATTAGAATAAGTGTATATATTCAGAATTTGCAGAAAAGATGTTGTAAATCTCATTATATATTCATCCAGGCTATTTTAATCAGTTAATGACCATCTTTATTCACATGTTTTAAAACAGATGAACTCCGACAAGAAATGCTGGATGATGTACAAAAGAAATTGATGAACTTAGTAAACAGCACAGAAGGAAAAGTGGACAAGTATGCTCTACCTTTTAACTTATATGTATTTTATGGATATTACCTTTACAGTAAAAACAGCTTCTACATGTAGATGTTTATATGTGATTAAGCTAAGCCTTTTCTTATATGGTGATGAGATGTAGGTCGTTTTCATGAAGAGTCAGTAGAATAACTTCTCTTGGTTTTTAGATGAATTTTTCCCAGCTCAAATTCTTTTTCTTAAAACCATATGGAGGAGTTAAATCATCACCATAATAGGAAGTACTTAGAAAATAAAAACTTTTATTCTTAGCATTCTTTTTAGCGCTCTTTAGATGTCCTTAAATGAACATACCTTGCTTAAATATATTAGGTCTGAAACCTAGGTATGTATGTAACATATCATTAATATTTTAAAGACTTGGATATTATTAACAAATTTTTAATAAATATGAGTGGGGAAGTGTAAGCATACCTGTGAAGCACGAGAGCTGTCCTCACCATTCGAGGTGGGGAGAGGGACATCGGGAGTGTCTTAAGGCAGAAGCCAGACACACTGAGAGGCACTGAGCACCGTCTCATTTGATCGATTTGGTTGGAGAAAGTGATGGATAATAACTGATGTTTTAAAAGGTATGCATTTTTTAGATTGTTTGAAATGTCTTTGATTAGACTTGTCAAGTACTTTTTAAGTATTTCAAAATATTTCTTTAGTGTTTTTTGGTAACTTTTTAAATAATTAAATATGTATATGTTTAGTGTTTATTGTGTGGGTACACAAAATATGGGGATAACTGTTGAGGTAGCTTGAGCTGTTTCTGCCTTTATTTTCACAGAGTCCTAATGAGAAACCTCTTCATTGGACATTTCCACACGCCGAAACATCAGCGCCATGAGGTGCTACAATTAATGGGAAGCATCCTGGGTATCAAGAGGGAGGAAATGGAGCAGGTAATTAACTGAACGATGGGAAGCTGTTCTGAATATTTTTATAACTCAGATAGTGGCATCATATAAAATTGTCTTCTTTTACTCTATATTATACAGCTTTCCTTTTTCTCAGTAATGTGGAAATGGACCAGTTCATACTACAGTGAAGAGGTGGATTTGTTCAACTTGTATAATACTAGTTTTGTCACTTATAAGCCACCTCTCCTATCAAAATGCTGAAATTTTAGACATGACAGGCCTCAACTCTTGATTTGAGATAGTGCTTGGAATGACATTTTATTGTATTTGTAGCCTCTCCCAGTAAGAGACATTGAATAAGCATTGGACTTGAAAAGCACAGTGCGCTACCATCTGAAATCAAGTAAAAATAGTTATTTTCTCTTTGCTTGTATTGATAATATTTTTCTGTTTTAAAATAATCTTTTAGTTGCTTCACGAAGATCAGGGTGGTGTTACCAGGTGGATGACTGGGTGGCTTGGAGGAGGATCAAAAAGTGTCCCTAACACGCCTCTGAGACCGAATCAACAGTCTGTGCTTAATAGTGTAAGAGCCAATTTTATTCTTGCTCTGAATAGGAGTGGTGAAATGCATCATGCTCGTTTGCAAAAATCAGGTTTCTTTTTTAGGTTATTTTATTATAAAGCCCTTTTATTTTGGAGTTGTGGAAACTGAGATCGAGAGAGGTGATTAGCTTAAGGATAATAATATTTTATTTATGTATGTATGTATTTTTAAAGATTTTATTTACTTATTTGACAGCACAAGCAAGGGGAGCGGCAGGCAGGTGGGCAGAAGGAGAGGGAGAAGCAGATTCCCTGCTGAGCAGGGAGCCCAATGTGGGACTTGATCCCAGAACTCTGGGATCACGACCTGAGCCGAAGGCAGACACTTAACCAACTGAGCCACCCAGGTGCCCCATTAAGCCAGTTTAAATAAATTTATTGCATATATGTTTTATTTTAGCTTTTTGTTTATACGGTACTTTTGTTTTTCCAAGTTTTAAGTATTTTTGTATTTGATCTTGCTGCTATAGGGACAGAGTCATTTGTCTTACTACTAAATTATGAGATTCTTAAAGACAGAGGCTTTATTTTATGCCTGGTTGTGTCTACCTTGTCATTGAGCACTTACTGAGTACCTGCTGTGTACCGACTGTTCTCAACTTCGGGGATGCAGCAGCACACCAGAAGACAGAGTTCCTGCCCTCCACAAACTTACATCTTGGCAGGAGGAGGCAGTTAATAAACATGAAAACAGTGCCTGATAGTCTGAATGAACATTAATAAATTCAGTAGCTCGGGGCACTTGGCTGGCTCAGTTGGAAGAGCATGTGACTCTTGATCTCGGGGATCATGAGTTCAAGCCCCACATTGGGTGTAGAGATTCCTTAAATAAAAACGAAAAGCCTAAAAATAAATTAATTGAGCAGCTCTGTGAATTAGAATGTGGAGTTTCCTTCTTTATTTTACTTTGTTTTTAAGTAAAGAAGAAACTGAGGATAGGTAACAAAAATACTCTATTTTAAACCGAATGGCATGAAATTTATTTTAAAGGAAAGGTCTAGGGGTGCCTGGCTGGCTCAGTCGGTGCAGCAGGGGTTGTGGGTTCATGCCCCATGTTGGGTATAGAGATTATTTAAAAATAAAATGTTAAAAAAATAAAAATAAAGGAAAGGTTTACACTACATTATTTTAATCTGAAAGTATTACTGGTGAGCTTTTGCTGTATTCATTGATTAAATATGACTGTTTAATACTTGTTTTCTATATTGTGTTTTATGTCCATGTAAACAGTTACTAAAATGATTTAAGACTTGATGTCTTAAGTGCCATCGATGGCAAGAAATCTAAGTGTCATCGGGTAGCCAATTATTTTTATTTACTTATTTATTTATTTTAAAGATTTTATTTATTTGACAGAGAGAGACACAGCGAGAGAGGGAACACAAGCAGGGGGAGTGGGAGAGGGAGAAGTAGGCTTCCCGCCGAGCAGGGAGCCCACTGAGGGGCTCCATCCCAGGACCCTGGGATCATGACCGAGCCATGCAGGCACCCCAATCGGGTAGCTAATTAAGACTAAGGTTTATAACAAATGTTGTCATCAAACATTATTGATTATATTGCTGAAGGTTTTATTTATTTATTTTTAATTTTTTTTTTTAAGATTTTATTTTTTTGAGAGAGAGAGCACGAGAGGGGGAAGGGTTAGAGGGAGAAGCAGACTCCCTCCTGAGCAGGGAGCCTGATGTGGGACTTGATCCCGGGACTCCAGGATCATGACCTGAGCCAAAGGCAGCTGCTTAACCAACTGAGCCACCCAGGCGCCCTTGCTAAAGGTTTTAACTGATAAACATAACTAAAGCACTAGTGGTTTTAATGGTTCATAAAGCTTAGTTAATACAGAAATGATTCAGAAGGCATGATTTGTTTTTGGTATTTAATTAGCACAGCTGGTACATTTTCTTGGTTGTAGTGAGTATAATTTAATGTCTGCCTTATATATAACCCAAATATTATTTCCTTAGTCTTTTTCAGAACTTTTTGTTAAATTTCTAGAAACAGAATCTCATCCATCTCTTCCACCACCAAAGCTTTCTGTTCATGATATGAAACCTCTGGATTCACCAGGAAGGAGAAAAGTAGTTACAAATGTACCAGAAAGTTTTAAAGGTAAAACCAGATATTTATTTTTTCTACAATTTAAAAAATTGAATGTTTAATTTTTGATTATGTTTTACAGTGATCTTAACTAAATTTTTAGTGTTTTTGAAAATGTGCAGTGACTTCTTCCAAAATTCCAATAAGGCATTAGATTTTGGCTTCATATATCCTGTAGCGATCTGATATTTAATTAGCTTAGAATAACCTAAGCAATATGAAATATTTTTCCTTTGTACATTGGAATAATTCTTCTCTCTGCATAAGCCACTTTGAATTATTCTTGGAAGTGCTGGTGAACCAGTAAACCTTTGCTTGGTTACCTGTTTTTCTTTCATACTAATGGTGCTTCCTGCTAAATTAGAGTTAAAAGTATAGTTTATATTCAGATTGTTTCAGTTTCTCTGTTATAAATATTGCTATGATGAATATCCTTGGTAAGTTTTTACACGCATCTTTAATGTTGCCCTTAAGATAAATTTCTGAAAGTGGAATACCTACGTGTAGACATTTCTTAAGAATTAGAATATAATGGCAAATTATCCTTCAAAAAAATAAGTGTAGTTTATAGTTAGAGAAAGGTTTTTTCCCTGTGAACATCTGAGTGTTAAATTCAATAACCAAACCTTGGTGTGTTAGTAATATTTGTAAGAGCAGTTTAGTAAACTGGCTTAGACATCCAAAGATGTATTGAAGCCTTCTTGGATGTTAAAAGGTCCACCTGGAAGCAAATGGTTTGGTGGTTCTGTGATCTGTATGTATGGTTTTCTATCCCACTGGGTCAAAAGGGCCTTATTTATATTTATGTCCCCTAAATTATGCAGTAAATTTTCTTGAGTTGAAATTGAAATATAATCCATTAGACTATAAACAGATTCTTTATTAGAAAGTCTCTCTTTGATCTGAAATCTTCATATTTTAATACAGACTAAAATGTTTGCTAGTTGGACTGTAAAAGTGTATGCTATTGTATACTCCCAGGTTTATATCACATCAGATACTTAAATTTGGATAAAATATTAAAGAATTTATATTTTGAAATTTTAAAAAACTCAAAGTCTAATTTACTGAATACTTCTGGTTTCCTGAACTTTCAGATAAAAAGAAATGGTAAAATTTGTTTTGATAAAAGATTTGGCTCCTAAATTTAATAAAAAGTCTCCACTTTATCTAACAGCTTATAGACTATACTAAAAACTTTTTTCTTGGGGTGCCTGGGTGGCTCAGTTGGTTAGGTGTCCGTCTTCAGCTCAGGTCATGTGGGATCGAGCCCCACATCGAGCCCTGCATTGGGCTCCTTGTTCAGCCGGGAGCCTGCTTCTCCCTCTCCCTCTGCCTGCCACTCCTCCTGCTTGTGCGCGCTCTCTCTCTCAGTCAAATAAATAAAATCCTTAACAAACAAACAAACAAAACCACACGTTTTTCTTGCTACACTAGGTTGTAGCATCTGCAAGTGGATTCCGAAATTCGTTACGGCAACGTCACCTGCTCCCTGTCCTCCCTTCCGCCTCCATCCCTTCCCCTTCTTCCCTCTCTTCTTCCTTTTTCTTCCTCTCTTCACTTATCAAGACATGTGCCCAGCTTGGTTCGGATTGATCAGAGGCAAAAGCCAGTGATGTTTTGAGCTGCTACAGGGTTTACATTAAAAAATAACAAAAAAAAAACCCAAGCTTAGTCTTCAGTCCTGGATTTGGAAGTGTGTGGTGAGGGGCAGAGCTTACCAAGGAGCACCAGAAGCCTTCCCAGAGTTCGGAACGTTGTCATTCACAGGGAAGTAAAGGTTGGGGACCCAGGGTGCTCGACTCCATGTTAAGTTGATTCGATGAATTTGTTTCAATGCTCTTTGTTTTAGAGGCTTCTTTTTATTTGAGTTTCCCATTGCTTGAGTGGCGCTTGTCTCTTAACAAGGAAGTTGTTAGTCATCTTGGGTAATAAAGCAGAATTCTATCCACCAGGACATTAGGGCATTAACAGAGACCTATTCCAGTAAAAAAACTAGTTTCAGCGTAACATGATAGAGAAATAATCTAACAGAGAATTGTTTCAAACCTTTGAATGTCTAAAAAAGGAGGGTCAGGTAATGTAATACGAAAAAATTGTTTTTCTTTGGGTAAATTAATATCACATTTGATTGTTATCACTGTGGAATTGGTGCCAGTTTTTTTTTCGTGGCCCTCATAACTATTGGAGGAAAAGGAGTTCTCAAGTCCTTCCATCTTTCAGGTGAGTAGTTAGAAAATTTGCATTGTGACATAGAAGACACCCTTGAAAAGCCGTTATTAAAGTAAGTGAAGTTCATCAGTTATATAATTGGTATTTGAGTATCAAACAAAGTATTAGCTCTGCATACAGATACTGCTCCCTCCCCTGTTCTTTCTCCATTCCTCTCACTTCCTGTCTTGTCTTTTTTTTACCCTTTTTATGTCATAGACCCTGCTTAGCAGATCCAGAACCCAGCAGCATAGGAATTAAATTTATTCAGGGGCCAAATCTAGGACTCTAAAACACATGTATAGTGTTAACTTATTAATATATGGGAGACTGAACAACTTGTATTTTATCATTTAGATACCACAGAATCCAGAACTGGTAGAAGAGCAGATGTGAATCCATTCTTGGCTCCCCGCTCTGCGGCTGTGCCTCTCATTAACCCAGCTGGACTTGGACCGGGTGGGCCTGGGCATCTTCTTTTGAAACCCATCTCAGATGTGTTGCCCACATTTACACCTTTGCCAGTGTCACCTGACAACAGCGCTGGAGTTGTGTTGAAAGACCTTTTAAAGCAATAGATGATTCTCAAGCCAGAGACAACATACGTAGCACTTTAAAAGAAACCATGAACACTATATGTATGTACTTTATCACAAAGTGGCCTTTTGGAAGAAGTCATGTATTTGTTTGCAGTTCTACATTCTCTAAACTTAATAAAAATATTCTTTTTGCTTTAGAAATTGCAGGTGTCACAGGAGGAAGTGTTTCCTATATTATATGCTTTTTTCCTTCTCTGATTTGACCTAATTAAAGCTAGAGACATTTGATCTTTCATCTTAATTTACAAAAATTAAGAAAAGTATAAAGATAAAAATTTCTAGTAGCTGTATATCAGCTCTTTATGATTTTCAAGCTCATTTAAGCTAGAGACATGTGGTTTATCTTTTAAAGATAATCAAGAGATTTACAAAAAGAAGGAGAAAATAATAGTAGTGGCTTATCTGTATGGTGCAAACAATTGATCTGAAGCATATATTGGTCATCTTTTGTTTTTTCCCCCATTAGTCCTGTTGAGAAGACTTTGTGTAGACAGGCCAACAACAGGCTTGTCCCTGGGAGATCACAGGTGTCCTGAGGTGGGATGTGTGTGTGTGTTTGGTTCTATGCAATTTTATCACACGTGTAGATCAGTGTGATCACCACTACAGTGCAGTGCAGATACCCAACGGTTTCATCAAGCCTCTCTGGAGTTGTCCTTTGTTTTATAATTGTGGCCTCCTCCTTCCCATCCCGTACTCGCCTAATCTCTGGCAACCACTGACTGCACTCCAGCTTTGTAATTTGGTCATTTCAAGAGTGCTGTGTAAATGGACTTGTGGAGGATGTAACCTTCTCGATTGGCTTTTTTCACTCAACATAATTCCCTGGAGACCCATCCAAGTTGTTAGGTGTATCGGTAATTTGTTCCTTTTTAATGTTGAGTACATACGGTGGAGATATGATTTAGTTTTAAGAGCCAAGGTATCTTTTTAAAGGTATCATCTCAAAACTGTTTGCTTACACAGATGCACACAGCTTCCGTGTAAGTGTTAAGTCAAACAGCTGCATTTACGTACTACGATTAGCAATATCACGGAACGGGACGCCTCCTGCATCTGTCTGCCGTGTGGTAGAAGAGGAGCGCCGATCCAGGAGGCCCCAGTTCTCATCCTCATGGTCACTGAGGGCAGGACGTCACCAGCGCCAGCACCGGGTGTTTGGAACTGAAGAGGAAGGGAGTAATTCTTTAATTTTTTACAAAGCTGTCCTAATCTTGACCTGGAACTTAATTATATCAGGATGTTCATGTTTGTATTAGTCGTTGGAGTTGTACATTTAAAGACATTTCTTGCGAATTTTGTAAATTTCAGTATGCCTTGAAAATCTGTGTAATAAGGAAAGGTGAAAGATAATACTAATCCAAATATGTAAATAGGCCTGGCCCTGGCCAGGGTTCAATTTGGTTGGTTGTAAATTTTGCTCTGATTAACTGTCTACTGTCTACTGTATTTAGATTGGAAGATTAGAAGTCTTCTTGTGTGGATGGGTAAAGCTTGTTTTTCTGAAATGTTTAGTAGCCGAGACGTCACTGCCTCAGGACATCCCCCGTCTCGTGAGTCGATGTATGTATATTTCCGTTCTTAGTTTAGTCCACTGTACAGGAAGTTGTTGTACAGGTTCTAGATTAGAACTGTCAAACCGCCTCTTGTCCATTTTGCCCATTAATTACTTCTTTATGAAATTATTACCGTTAGGTTTTGTACGATCCTTCCAAAGATGCTTTCACTGGCCATTCTACATTATGTGCTGCTTGCCATTGACATTTCATCTCAGTGTGGAGCATCTGAAATAAAGGTTTCTCAGTTAAAAAAAAAAAAAAGACACATGATCCTTCATTTTGAAGAAAGAGAACATGCAAAAAAAAATTTCATCTTTTAATTTGAAAAGGAGATGCATGCTACATATTTAAGTAGCATATCATCATATTTTAAAGGCCTTTGAGGACATTTTGGGCATCCCCCCCCCCCATAGTTTTATGTAAGTTTGAAAGCTGTTGTGGGTGGATTGCATATCTAAACATCACAGCATGAGCTTCCGTGGCTGCTATTTAAATAAGTATGTGACCTTGTCCTCAAGCTGTGGTACCTAATGTTTCAGTTGTATCATGGTTGAAACTATAGCTCACTGGTATGCATACTAAGTGTTTGTTGATCTAAACCAGACATAACTCATCTACTTTTCTGAAACCAAGTTGTGTCAGAGATGAGCCATCTGCTCAAGGAATCTTAGTAACCATACAGTGATGAAGCATATAATTGTTATGTTAGCAATAGGACATGGCGAACGGTATTTTTACTGCAATATTTTAACTACAGTACTTTTACTGTTTACTTCTCTCTAAACTTACTAGAATTTGTGGTTGAATTTTGCTTTAGCTGCCAGTTTTTCACAACATTCCTAATGTTTTTCAACCGCTATAATATAGTAGAAAAGCCATCCATCCAGCCATTGAATTTGATTTTAATATGATCCTGGGTCATGTTTGGTTGAGTTTTAGTCCCTGCCATTATCGATTTTTAAAAGAAAAAAAAAACGAAAATAACAAAAACATGGACAATTAAAATATTAACTATCCTCTGCAAATAAAGCCTCCCATTTATTGTAACCTTTTAATGGTTAATTGAAAAGCGGAAAAAAGACTCAAAATACTTATCTGATCACTAGATGGGAAACAGACTTCATCTTCAGGGAAAAGGGGAGTGATAAGAATTAGTGGGGGAGTGCCATTGTGCATCAGACTTAAAACATTTGACTCTGATTTTTCAAGCCAATGGAGTTTTTCATATATCAAAGTATTTAAAACGTCTTCCATCCACAAAAATTTCCTTTAATTTTGTAAATATTGAGTAAGTATAACTGATATTTATTTTATATATTCCTATGGAAAAAGTAATGGTATTTAATGTTCTGACATTTGTGATTTTTTGCCAGTCTTTACTTTTTAACTTATTAAGGTTTCTCTAATTAAACTTGGTAAGTTGTCTTTTGGTTTTTAGGGAAATATCTAAATGTGGGACATTTACAACCCAACCTTAATATTGGGTTGTGTTTTATAGAGCTAAAGTCAATGCATTTCTGAATTTCTCAGGAGCACTGCAAGGCAAAAAAAAAAAAAAAACAACTCCAAATAAAAATGATATATGTAAGTTGGCAATGTCTTTATCCACAATAAAAAAATTTTTTTAGCAAACAGCTGCTGACTTTTTCTTTAGAAGGGGGAGAAATGACTTACACATGTTGTTTATAGCAGCAGTTGATGAACTACGGAAGCTGATGTCTTCAAGTGTTCACCGGATGTTGCTGTTCGGGTGTTGGGAGCCTTGGAAATGGGAAGTGTGAACAATTTAATAGATGCCGAAGATTTTGTATGAAAAGAGGATCTGAGAGGTTTTAGTGAGCCTTTGAATTTTCTTTCAGAGGTAATATGCATCATTGGGCTCTTGGTTTTTCAGTAAGATAATCAGTTATGTCTTCCTTTTTTTCTGACATGTGGAACTTGAATATTTTTAACTATTCATGTGATGGTAGTATTGGAAGGAGCATAGTTTTCAGAGTTGGGAGATGGGAGTACTGCTTTTGCTCAATCCTTTCTCTGTGACCTTTAACAAAATTGCCTTCACTGTGGGACTGATTTCTCTCATCTTTCAGCACCCACATAGTAAGTGATCAGATGACACATGCATTCACAATATTAAATGAATAAATGTATCACTTGTGGAAATGCTTTATAAAGCCTATCGTTCTACACAGATTTTAGAAGTTCTGGTTATTACTGCCAAAAAGTGGGTAAGAATGTCAGGGGTGGAGGTGTTACTGAAGTCAAAGGTTGTTTCAAGAAGGTAGAAAGAGGTCAAAAGTGTGAAGTGCTTGTTGCCCTGGCAAGATAAGTTTTAAGAAGAATCCATTGGATTTAGGGACCGGGAAGTTGTTGGCTTTGAGCTTCAGCCGTGTTTGTGGAATGGCAGAAGCAAAAGTCGTATTGTCAAGTGGGTTGAGTCGGTGATGAGCAAGTAAAGATGTGTTTGTAGGCGACTCTGAAAAGTCACACTGTGAGGGGAAGAGAGGACATGAGGAGATGAGGAGTGCGGTGGAGGGAAAGTCATGTTCGGCTGGGAGGCTGAAGCATGTGTGAATGCTCCTGGGAGGACGCAGCTTAGACCAGACCAAGAGGCTGAAGACATTGGAGACAATTCCTGAGAAGTGGGAGCTGATAGAAGCGGAACACAGGTTCGGCCTGGGGGAGGAAGGTGCCTTTCTTGGGACAGCAGTGAGGGAAGAGAGGGCAGATGCAGATGGCAGGTGGATTGGGGTGGAGGGAAGTTGTGGGAATTTAATTCGGTGATGTTGGCAGGGAGTTTATCTGCTAAAAATGGGGGCGTCTGAGGCAGAAGAAACCCAGTCCCGTGGGGGAGACAGACATGGGTGCTGATCACTGGAAAAATGTGAGAAGTACCAAGCGCTTGGAGGCCTCTTGGGCAGGCGGTCACGTGGGAGCAAGGGGAATGGGGGTTAAGCACATCTTCCAGCAAGATTTGAGCACTCTAGAAGGAAGCAAGCTAGCAAATTAAATGTCAGATAAGAGGCAAACAGTTCTTGCCCTTAACCAGCAATCATGGGGTATAAAATGTTACGGACCTGAACCTTGTTTTCCTGTTCTTGGGACTTAGGTCATGTGAACATAGGATATATCTGAGGGGTTTACAGCATTCCTTTGCCGTAATTAATATATCCAGTGAATTAATCACCCATTATAATTACAACAGTATTTGTTTTGGAGATAAAAATCCAAGAATGTAAATAAATAAAAACTTAAGGCAAATATTTGAACCCTTAGTTGGTTTTGTGCCTTGGTTCTTCCTGTGCATCGGTCTTTGAGCCCTCCTGGGGTTAGGAAATGAATGATCTGCTCTATCATGATACCAGAACTGTGATCATTTTCATCTGTGGCTGTTTCATGAGTCCTCTCCTGTTCAGCTCCAGCGTCCTTTGAACCCTCAGAAATGAAGTCTCGATTGAAAATACTGTGAACTTAATGTACGGGTTTGGTAAGGTTGTTTCCTAGCTATCTTTGGCCTGTTCGAAATGTAAGCGACATTATTTTTTCTAAGATATGTGGCATTTGGGGGCGCCTGGCTGCCTCGTCTGTGGAGCATTCGATTCTTGATCTCTCGGGGTCCTGCATTTGAGCCCCACGTTGGGTGGAGAGATTACTTTAAATTTAAAATCTTTAAAAAATAAGTAAAATGCACGGCAATGAGATGTTGAGGGACATTATGTTGCGAGACACTTTTCCTCTAGCGATGGGGACTCCATCTCAAGCCCTCCTTGACCCAGGGCAAATGCAAACACTCCCCAGAGGACAGTCCCTCCCAGACAGTGAAGGGAAACAGGACTTCCTTTCCAGAAAACCTTGGAAACCAAAGTCGTAAATATTTGCTTCAGGTTTCCGGCGCGGCTCCTTCCACCGAGGTGTGTGTCAAGGTCCCGCGCTATCCCCTGGGAGTTAACACGTCAGGCCCTTCCACAAAGGGATCTTTCAGGCGCTCTCCGTGAATCGAGACGGGGACGGTGATGGCGTTACAAGTTCTAGACGACTGAGGTAATTTTTTATTTTTGAAAACTTGCGTGGGCTGTGAAGTCTTTCGACATTGTCGGAATCCTTTCCGAGTCCTCTCCGCAAAGCCGCGTGCGGACGTGTTCGTGGAGCCGCGGGCGGTGCCGGGTTCGGCCCGGGTCGCGCTCGAGGCTCGGCCTCGCCGCCCGTAGCGCCTGCGCTGGAAGACTCGGACGAGCGTGCACGTCATTCTCCGCCGAACTGCCACTCGGGAAAGGAGGACTTCCGTGTTTAGAAGTCTCTTCACTTTTATTCGCCCCCACCTTGGGACATTCGGTTTACTTGGTGAAAAGTAATTTTCTGCTGCCATCCTTTAATATGTGTGTGTGTGTGAAATATTTCACACGTTTAAGAAGAGACAATAAGGATATTTAGAGACATCCGGCTATCACCGTGGGACGAGGTCAGCCCCTTCCTCTAAAAAAAAAAGTAGGAAACGAAAATGGTCAAAAACAACCATTTGGGGCCCTGGAAATCGACCAGAGGCGGGCAAGAGACTGAAAATTGTTGATTTTTGAAAAACGTAGAGCTTCAGGTAAGAACCACAGGACGCCGCAGCCTTCCTGCCTGGGGCTCCCCAAACCTCCCAGTTTTCCTCGTAAGGAGCCCATCCTGAAAAGCCGCAAAAGCTAGTCGTGCAAACCAGCCGCTTTGTTGCCCGAGGGGTGGGCTGCGTGGTGGGGGTGGAGATGATGCACGAACTGCAACTTTGTCCGTTAAAAGTGCTGAACTCGGAAGGAAACGTGGAGAAAACTCAGCTCTGCTCGTCTTGAGATCGCAGTTCCAGAGAGGGAGAGGGGCCGACCGTAGGAAGGCAGCGGGAAGACTCTGGAGCTGAGGAAGCCAGGGAGGGACTGGCCTCAGAGCGCTTCTCAGTCTGTGCCCCGGGGCCACGGGCCGTGGATGGAAGCCACGGGCTCTGCTGACCACGGCGCCACGCAGGAGCAACCTCTGGGAAGCCAGAGCACGAGGTACAAAAAAAAAAAAAAAAAAAAAAAAAAGATGTAAAAACAGCAGAGACACCAGCAGCTGCACTTTCCTATGGGGGAGACTGATTTCCTCGGTTTAAATTGCATCAGGTTTTTTTAAAAATAAGAAAAATACATCAGAATACCTTAGTTGCTCCAATATAATCCAAAGTGTCCAGATTTCAATAAAAAATGGTGAGGAAGGCAAAGAAGAAAGTGTGACCCAGGCTCAGGAAAAAAGCCGTCAGAAGAAACTGTGTTGGCCCAAATGTTGGATTTCGCCCACAAAAACTTCCAAACAGGGATGGCCAGGACAAAACTTGAAGTGTGTTCAAAGGGTACAGAATAAACATTTGCATACTCACTACCCACCTTAATCAAATCTTAGCATTGGGTCATATTTCCTAAAGAATTATACTTTCTTTAGAGAAAGTTTTGAACTTGGACTTCATCAAAGCAGAGAGGGCAGCATCCTGAGCCCATGTACCCACGGCCAGCTTCCACGACTACCAACTCCGGGTTGTCAAGTCTCCACTCTTGTACCGCCTTCTTCCTTGTTCTTTTTCTTTTCTTTTCTTTTCTTTTCTTTTCTTTTCTTTTCTTTTCTTTTCTTTTCTTTTCTTTTCTTTTCTTTTCTTTTTTAAGATTATTTATTTGACAGCACGAGCAGGGGGAGCAGTGGGCAGAAGGGAGAGGGAGAAGCAGACTCCCGGCTGAACAGGGTGCCAATGCAGATCGATCCCAGGACTCTTGGGATCATGATCTGAGCCAAAGGCAGATGCTTAACCGACTGAGCCACCCAGGCGACCCTTCTTGTTCTTTATTTTGAAAGCATTTTCACACAGCGTGTCTTAAAACTGTAACAAGGAGTCAATTTTGTTACTTTTTGGGGGACAACGGAGATGATCAAATAATGCATGCTGCTTCCCTTCCTGAATTCAGGCTCTTTGTTAAAATCTGCCATCCCAGGGGCACCTGAGTGGCTCAGTTGGTTAAGCAGTTGAGCATCTGCTCTGGCTCAGGTCATGACCTCCAGGTCCTGGGATTGAGTCCCGTAAGGGGCTGCCCACTCAATGGGGAGACTGCTTCTCCCTCTCCTGCTGTCCCTGCTTGTGGTCTCTCCCTCTCTCTCTCTCTCTGCCAAATAAACTTAAAAAAAAATATTTGCCATCCCATCTGGGTACATAGGCTTGCAAGGTCTGTCATGTTTGCTATGAAAAGTCCTTTCTTTTGTGCAATATGATGACGTATATGATAGTCGTGTAGATTTTTAATTTTATTTTGGCAAAATTCAAAGTTGACATAATATCGTTCCCTCTAATTTTTGAGGGTGTTGATTTTACTGGTCTGATAGATTGAGGAATTTGGGAACCGCTAATCTTACATGGATTGTGAATAGGAAATGAGATAATTCAAACATCATGCCATCATAAAGTTATATTAAGTTTGCCCCTAACCTCAATTCACATTAAGTGTCGAAAACAGACAAAAACGATACAGGGATGGCAAATAGACAAGTGCCGTTAGCTATTTTCTTGAGTGCAACTCTGGGGCCCCACGGCAAAGGGTGTGCTTGCCTGAAGTCTTTTATAGTACAGATCCCGTATTTTACATGTGGTTATATGCTAAAACCACAGCCAGTTAAAATAATCCATAAGAAAAGCCCAGGTGTTTTCACAATTTGTTGAATTTCCTGAGAATTCCAAGCATGTGCAGAAAATTCTAACGTCTTTGAACAAGTTGGTTAAAGTACAGTTAGAGATCCCATGTCATCAGGGAAGAAACCCTGAAAATCTGGGCTTTAATTTCTATTCTGCCCCTAATGCTCTGATCCTAGGTAAATGAGTCTCTCTGGGCTTTTGTTTTCACATTTGTAAAATTAAGGGGTTACAGTAAATGATTTCTAAGTTTTGGGACTAGGTTCCCTCCTCCAGGCAATGTCCTTTTAACATTCTCAAGACTGGAGAGGGAACATCTTTGTGCCCTCCTTTGACAAATGCAAACTTAATTTGCTCTATAGAGAGATGGTGTGGGGGGAGAAGTTCCACAGCTTTACTGAGGGCCTACTGTGCGCTGGCACTTGCTAGGTGCTTTAGGAACTCTATTTTTATTACAGCACCATGTTATTATTTTTGCCCCCATTTTATAGCTGAAAACCTGAAGCTCAGCAAGGTTAAAAATTTTCTTAGGGTCCTGTATTTGTTGGGGTTCTCCAGAGAAACAGAACCAATCTTTTCTTTTCTTTCTTTCTTTCTTTCTTTCTTTCTTTCTTTCTTTCTTTCTTTCTTTCTTTCTTCCTTCCTTCCTTCCTTCCTTCCTTCCTTTCTTTCTTTCTTTCTTTCTTTCTTTCTTTCTTTCCCTTTCTTTCTTTCTTTCTTTCTTTTCTTAAGGATTTTATTTGTTTATCAGAGAGAGAGACAGCACAAGCAGGGGGAACAGCAGGCAGAGGGAGAAGCAGACTCCCTCAGAGCAGGGAGCCCAATGCCGGACTCGATCCTAGGACCTTGGGATCATGACCAGAGCCGAAGGCAGACGTTTAACCAACTGAGACACCCAGGTGCCCCAGAACCAAGATTTTTAAAGTTCACTCTATGCTTGACATAAGCATGACACAGAGGGCAGCAACCATGAAGGATGGCATTAAGACATCCAAATACATAAAAATGTAAAATGTACATGTTTCAAAAATTTTGGAAGACAAAAAGGCAAAACACAAACTGAGGAAACTGTAACATGAATGACAATGGCGAACTATCTTTACTGTGGGAATAGAAACAGGCAAGGATGTAGAGACACAACTCATGTTCCTTAGGGTTTCTGGCAGAGGCCGCTGCTCGTCCACGGATGTCCATTTTCTGCGTTCACAGCAGGAGAACTCCCGATTCTTAGGTAAGTCGGTTCGTGATCTCTCAGGACACAGGCTACATCTCCCAGCGCCCCTTGCAGCTGGGTGCTATCGGCTTCTATCCTGCTTCCTGCAATGTGAGTGTGGTGGTGCACCATTTTGGACCAAGTAGAAGGAGGTCAACACTCTAGAGATTGCCAAGCAGCAAGACTGATACCCTAAAGGGATCCAGCTGCTATAGTAGCCCCAGCCCACTATCCTACAGGGTGTAATGTGAGAACACGTATCGTTCTGTCACCAAACATAACTTTTGAGGTATTTCTAGTAAAAAAAAAAAAATCAACACAAACTACCACCAAAAACCCCAAACCAAAAACTACCAATAGGATGGAGTCCTTTTGACTTATTTATTAGTTCACAGAGAGTGAACTACTCACCTTGATGTGGTGCCTGATAAGTCAGGAGAGGGAATGGATTTGGGGAAGTAGCCTGTAAGGAGCTGAACATGAGCAAGAGAGAAGCTAGGGATGGCTTTATTCAAGGGTCATCAGCATAACTGACTGTTTATGGGACCTACATCCCATAATAGCTCAGGGACCAGTGACTATGTCCAGGAGAGTAGTGAGAAAGAGTACAGAGTCTGGATCTAATTTGGGGGGACCCTTTGGTTAGTGGGGGGAGAGAGAAAGGGGGCTGGAGAAAATGCAGAGTCACAGTGGGAAAACCAGGATAACTTAAAGTCTTAGACACAAGAGAGGAGAAGATGGTTCGTTAATGGTCAAATACTTCAAAGGGACAGAGGAACAGTTAGGAATGGAGGAAAAGTCATTGCGTTTGGCCATGAGATCACTGGAAAACTGAGAAAGTACCATTTTGGGTGAACGGTGGGGCATGGCCAGAGGTCTGACGGCTGAGGTGGGAGGAGGTGGTGAGGAGGTGGCTGACACACGGACTCACTGAGGAGCCAGAGAGAGAGAGGAGGAGAGCATGAGCCACAGGGACTTCCGGACAATAGAAGTTTCCCCCTCCCCAGGCTGGGAAGACCTGCACGGTGGAGCCAGTGCCCAGCACCTTACCTGGGCGTTGGCAGTTATTTTAGTTTTCTGATTGTTTGGGGCCAACTTTGGAAAATATAAGAAGTGAAAGGCTTTATTCATGCTAAGAAAAGAGGAAGAGAAGGTGATGATGGGAGGACCCAGGGCGTTCTGGAGTGTTTGCAGGGAGCTAGGAGAGAGCCAGCCATGTAACCAGCGAGGTGGAGAAAGCAAATCTTGGCAACTGGAAAGCATGAGGAACCTGGAGCCAAATAGGCTTGGTTTGGGCTGGAATTTGTTTGTTTGGATTTATTGTCTGTGTGGCCCTGATCTCTTTGGGTCTTGTCTTCATCTGCAGAATGGAGGGTTTCCTATTTTACAGAATTATTACAGTGGTCAAAGGAGAGGGTTCGTGTGGAGTCTAGCATGATCTAAACGTTCAATAACATTGTCTTCCCTGTTTTGCTTTTGCTTTCAGAAAGGCATTGTGATATAATTATTTTTGGACAGTAAAACATTAAACAATTTAATATTAATAGTCAAAATATATCATTAAATGTATAATTTTGTGAATTCCCCCCCCAATTTAAATATCATCTTTTTTAAAAAAAACAGCCCATCTGTCTTCCAACCCATGGCACAGTGAAGACCTTGAGCTTCACGGGGCCAGGAAGGTTCATTCAGTAGATGATAAACTCTTAGATGTTCGCTACCATGTACGTTTTGTGAAGTTGTGTCATCGCTCTGATCGTATTTGATTCTGATGATGGCAGGAAGGGCAGATGTTGGGATTTCGATGTAGTAACTAAGAAAGGAAACACACTTAGGGAAGTGATGGTCCCTAAGAAGCCAGCAAGGGTCCCCCAGCAGCTCCTGCTCAGCACACCTCATTCTCTTTTTAAAAACAGAATTGCTAGATTGGGAAATGCTATAGATTACATGCGTTTTGATGTTATTAGGACATCTGACAGAGTCTCTTACCAAGTCTTTGTGGATGGGGACATGTACACTGAGTGGGAGAAGCTGGTGGCATCCCAAGTTAAACAATCAGCAGTGACCCCAAAATGTTGAAGAAGGAAAAGCAGATCAGGGCCAACCTGGACAGAGCACATCACTCCAGCACCTGTCTTGGTCAATGTTTTATTGGCAACTCTGATAAAGTCAAAGAAGTCACGGTCGGCAGACACGTAGTTGTCAAAACCGGGCCCGATACTTCATACTTTACATAGTAACATTCATGTGGGAAAAGATCTTGGACAATGGATGACAGTTTAAGAGGGACACATGGAAGACTTTGTTCTCGGTTAAGGAGGATTCGCAGTCCAAATACGGGATGAAGGAGAGGGTGTTGGCAGCCTGTGTACCACGGATTGTTTTTGTTGATGCCAATTTCATATGAACCAAAGGCTGATGCAGCCACGCAGGAGGAGAGGGAGCGCGGGGCAGCAGAGTCATGTGATGTATAAGGAACCCTTGAAAGAACTAGGGGTGCTCCTCCTGGGGAAGAGGACACCAGCACTGCCAGGAGGGAGAGCTCTTTTCACGAAAAGGAAGCTGGTAGCCATGTAGAGGGGGGAGTAGCCCAGGGCTGCAGAGGGGAGAAGCAGATCTGGGTTCAACTCAGTACAGAACTTTCTAACAATGCGAACTGTTCAATGGTGACCCGGGCTGTTTTGTGAGATTACGTCCCTTTTGTCCATGGAAGTGCATAATTGGCTAGTTATTAAAGATAACTGGAGGGGATTGTATAGGGTAAGGATTTGGACACAGTGACGATCATGAGGATAACCAGCTTTTATTTTATTCGCACAACAACCCTGAGAGGTAAATATCATCTCCCTTTTGAAGATGAGGAAACCGAGAGGCAGAGAGGTTAAGTGATTCACCCAAGGTCACCCAGCAGGTAGGTGGCGAAACCAGGACAAAGATCAAGTCTTTCATTGCAACCCTAACTCTCTTCCCTCTTCCAACCTTGGAGTTTTAAAATGGAAACAGTCTCTGGTCCAAGATGGGTTCCTGGACAATTTTGCTTTCAAGATCCTCAATTTGCTCGATTTGTAAAAAACGGGCATATAGATTTTCTTGCCCTCCTTTTCCTTCAAGAAGGTTGATACTATAAGTGAGGTCTATGGACTAGTCATTTAAAACTCTTCTTACTCCCCAAATAGCACTACGTAAATAGAATATATGTTTATTTTTATTATTATTTTTTTAGAGAGAGAGAAAGAGAGCGGTGGGGGATGGGCAGAGGGAGAGAAAAGAGAGAATCTTAAGCAGACTCCATGCCCAGTGTGAAGCCTGATGCGGGGCTGGATCTCACGACTCTGAGGTCATGACTTGAGCTGAAATCAAGAGTCGGATACCTAACCAACTGAGCCACTCAGTGCCCCTAATATATGTTTAAATTAAAGTAACCTCATATTTTGAATAGATAATACGTGCTCATGGTACAAAATTCTAATTTTACCAAAAGGTGAGAAGGGAAGAGCAAATTTTCTTTTCACTTCTCTTCCCCAGTTGCCTACCCAATTTCCTTCCCAGGAGACAAGCCATCCTAACAGTTTCTCATGTACCCTTCAGGAGAAGTCTTTTCTTTACATACACAAGAAAGAACTTGTATGTGTATTTTTTTCGCAAATGGTGGCCTGCCTACACACTTCTACAACTTGCTTTTACACTTATCAATATATCCTATGGGGCTATGTGAAATTACCAGTATTCTACCATTTTGACTGTGCTGGAAATCCTTCAGTAGCAAGCACACAAGGAGCTAGTTTGGTCCTTTTAAAAAATATATATATAACATAAGATTTCATGAATCCTAAGTGGACACTCCTCTGTGTAACCAGGACCCAGATTGCTAATTCGAATGTTATCAGCATCCAGAAGAGTCCCTTGAGGGCGTGGTCCCGGCGTTCTGGGATCGAGCCCCACATCGGGCTCCTCTGCTATGAGCCTGCTTCTTCCTCTCCCACTCTCCCTGCTTGTGTTCCCTCTCTCGCTGGCTGTCTCTATCTCTGTCGAATAAATAAATAAAATCTTAAAAAAAAAAAAAAGAAGAGCCCCTTGAAGCC
Organism: Ursus americanus; assembly: GCF_024610735.1. Lineage (NCBI taxonomy): Eukaryota > Metazoa > Chordata > Mammalia > Carnivora > Ursidae > Ursus > Ursus americanus. The sequence continues at coordinate 34,124,530 of NC_142152.1, read as the reverse complement.
ACTACCTCATTCAGAATTCTATATAAAAGGAGCCGTTTGGTATGTACTCTGACGTGTCTGGCTTTTTTGGTTGGTTGCACAATAGTCCAGTTTTGGAAATCCTCTTCTTTATTTAACCCTATTGGTGCCCAACTGATGGATGTTAAGGCAGTTTATAAACTTCTGCAATTGGGGTCAGTGAACAACCTTGTAAATATAATGTGTTTTTAAAAATGTTTTATCATAGGAGATTTTCAGCATATACAAAGTAAATAGAATGGTACAGTAGACATTCGGCTTTGACAACCACTAGAATTCTGATGTTTTTGTTGAATGCATTTTTTTATTTTTATATTTTTAAAAGATTTTATTTTTATTTAAGTAATCTACACCCAACACAGGACTCAAACTCATGACCTGGAATTTAAGAGTAGCATGCCCGTCTGATTGAGCCAGCCAGGTGTTTCAAATGCATTTTTATTTTTATGTATTTATTTATAAAGATTTAATTTTTAAAGATTTATTTATTTATTTATTTGACAGAGAGAGAGAGCCAGCAAGAGAGGGAACACAAGCAGGGGGAGTGGGAGAGGAAGAAGCAGGCTTCTAGCGGAGGAGCCTGATGTGGGGCTCAATCCCGGAACGCCAGGATCATGCCCCTAGCTGAAGGCAGACACCCAACGACTGTGCCACCCAGGCGCCCCTCAAATGCATTTTTAGAGTAGGATTTCATTTACTTACAAAAAAGATGGCCTTTGAGAAGGCTAACTATGTAGACTTTGGCGTCTCAATTGTGTCAATGAATAGCTGTGTGACCACGGGGGAGCTACCTAACCTCTCTTAACCCCACTCCAGTAAAATAGAGATGGAATTCCTATTGCACATAGTTGTGAAGAGACAGGACCTCATCAGGGCCTTTCCAGCTGTAGGTAGGTCTTTGTTGATGGGACCAAGGGAAGATGCAGGTAGGGAAGGAGGGGCTTGGACTACTGCCACTCTCACGATGGTCTTTTCTAGAATAGTGCCTTTGGTAAGACGTCATCTCACGAAAAGTTTCCAATGCTTAAAAACAGAAAGAAAGGAAGAAAAAGAAATAATTTGACGCCCCCCCCCCATACAATGAATGTGAAACACTGATCATAATGCTTTTAGGTTCTTCTGCTTTCCCCAACTGTCCTTTTTTGTCTTTTCAAATCACCATTTCACTTGTTAAAATCCCTTTCGAGCCAAGGAACACTTAAAAAAAAATTAAAAATTTTTCCAGCTTTATTGAGATATACTAGGACATTGAGTCCGTGTAAGGCAGACGGCGTGTGGATCTGTGACTGGACACTGTTTAATTAAAGCAGGAACGTGCCCCCGAGAATCAGGGGACGAGGGCGGGGCGGGCGCGTGGCCTCGGGAAGTTTGCTTTGCACAAGCTGATGTCTTGAATTAGCCTCCGCCAGATTCCATCCTCCTCCTCTTCCCCACCCCCTTGTGCTCCCCACCCCTTCTAGAAAACCTGAGTCTCCCGTGCCTTCCCCCAAGCCTCTGCTTCATTGGGTCTGGCTCCCCGAAGATTCGGGTCCCGGTTTCGCTGTGTCTGTCCTGAGTTCAAGTCGTCCCTCTCCCGGAGGGTGACTTTCGCGGGCGTCCCCAGCCTCCCAAGGGCTGGGGTGCAGGATCCTCCTCCCCACGCCTTGGCCTCACCGCCCGCCCCGCCGCGGGCAGCGCGGTCCTTGCTGGGTGGGAAGTAAAGGGTCAACGGGCCCTCCCAGCCCCCCGCCCCCTTGCACTTGCCCGCCAATCGCCTCCGGTAGAGATGCGGGGAGCGCGAGTGCGGCTGCTCCGGCCGGGCGGCGGGCCGGGGCTCTCCTCCCAGCCGAGCACTGGGTCCTGGCAGACGCCCCAAGATTGTTGTGAGGAGTCTAGCCAGTTGGTGAGCGCTGTAATCTGAACCAGCTGTGTCCAGACTGAGGCCCCATTTGCATTGTTTAACATACTTAGAAAATGAAGTGTTCATTTTTAAAATTCCTCCTCCAATTGGTTTAATGCTGAATTACTGAAAAGGGCTAAGCAAAACCAGGTGCTTTTTCTGTGGGCTCTCCAGTGGCTCGGAGGACCCAGGCTCTCCCCTTGTCCTCCCCACGACTGGTTCGTCCCCCAGGAATAAAGTAACGGCGAGCCCCAAGGGCCCAGAGGGAGCCGAAGTTCACGGCCGGCTCCGAGGTCCCGGCGCTGCCAGCTCTTTTTCTTTTCCCCTTTGCCGCCCCTGCTCACACATCTTGGACATGCCAGGATTAAAAAGGTAGGTTCCCCCCCGCTCAGGACTTTTTTCCTCCAGGGTCTGGAAACCTTACTAAAAACCTGATGGGTGGAAAATGGCTATGGCTGGGATTCAGGCTGTGTCAGGATATTGGAAAAGGCATTAGCTAGTGATGCAATGATATTGTTAATTATAAAAAGCTGCGCCTCTGTAATTTCCATCTTGAAGCCTTCTTTTGGGAGTGGGTATTTTATAATACGGCTTCAGAAGTCAGCATCCGGGAGAAGTCTGCAAAAACCTCAGAGCAGCGTGACGCGCGCTCTTTCTTTTCTTTAAGGGCAGCGAATTTTTGTGCCATTTTAGAATATATATATTATATATATATATATATATATATTTCTAACGTTGGGAGACCAATTACGAGTTCTCTAGCAATTACTAGCCATTATTTTGCTGCATTGGCTGTCGGACAAGAGGACGGGCTAGCTGAACATCCCGAAATTGGATTTGCTCTATGTCTGTGTGGGATTCACAAAGGGCATGCGACCCAGAAGTTTCAAGCCAATGAAAAGTGGGGACTGCAGACAGAAATACATGTAAGCAAACATTTTGCTGTTCTTTAAGAAAATTGCAATTTCAGTCAAGGAATCCTTAAATCTTGAAGAACTTTATCTAGATTATATCTGCACAGTCTTTACCGAACTCTTGAAAATGTAGCTGCTTTAGACAGATGAACTGCGAGCCTGTACTGGGAACAGGCACCTCTCTGACAGATAGCCCTGAGACTCAGTGGGCCCCTCTGGCTTTCCTTACACTGCAGGCTGGTGCACAAAATGGGTGGACCCACCTGTTTTTGAAAGCTCCAGGGGCGAGTTATGAGCATCCAAGTCTCCCCTAGAATTTCTATAGTTCCTTTATTTTTAGAGTTTTCTGGAGTTCTTTGTGACAAGGTGTACTGTTTGTGAGACCGTGAGAGTAACAGGGCGTGGGTTCCTTCATTTTCGGAAAACTCTCTGGATCGATCGGCCTGAAACTTACTTGGCCCCCAGGACTCAGCTGTGGCTCATCCAGGAGGCCAGGCTTCAGGCTGGACCTTTCCGAGGAGACCTGTCCCAGGGCTGCCCTCCAGCCAAGGGGAACTGGGAGTAGGGGAGTCGGGGGAGAAATGGGGTTAGCATGCCTTTTCCACTAGCTCTTGGAGCCCACTGCATTCAGTCAGGCTGTTCTGTCTCCAACATAAACGAGACAGGGTTTTATAACCAAGCGAAAGGAAACTTCATGTGAAGAAACAGGAAAACATTGAAATTCATAATATACAGCTTGGAAAATAAATTTGTTATTGTTCTTTCATTCCTTCCAGATATAAATCTGGCCGTCGCAAGTATCAAAAAGCCCTGGGATTTGGCTCTGCACTTTATAAGGTCAGAGCTGTCTCCGGCGTTCTAGAACCTGGCTCACACAGGCGCTTAGATGAAATGAAAATGTGTGGACTCGCAGGGTCTTTATTCTTTGGATCGGGGACTAGATGAAGAAAGTGGGCCTGTGTCTGTCTCCTAGCACAACGTCATGGTTCTGTTCTCCCTCGATGGCGGCTCAATTCCAGGGCCCTGCAACTACCCAGGGTTGCTAACTCCAATGAGCCTTGTGTCATGGATTGAGTGAGCTTTGTCATCTATTGAACGTTCTTTTTCTGAAGGGAGGGATTGTAAAGTGGAGGTGTGTGTTGATAGTAGCAAGTCTCTAAGATCACCTCCTCTGGGAAGCCTTCTCTGACCTTCCTGCCCCTGCCTCCAGCCTGGCTCTCACGGTGCTCACTGGGTATTTCTCTCAGTGCTCTTACCAGTGTGTATCAACGTTATCAATTCAGGTGGCTCTCCAGCCAGCTCCCCAGGCACCGGCTGGGTTGTAGTTTTGTTGCTCTTCTGTCCAGGGTCCGTGCTTGCAAGTAGTAGTTGCTCAGATAAATTGCTATTGAACCGAACGATAATAGCACTAAATAGCTCTTCATTTACAAAGATTTTTTTTAAACCATTGTAATAATTTTTTTAAAAGATTTATTTATTTATTTATTTGAGAGAGAGAGAGAGTGAGTGAGCAGGGGGAGGGGCAGAGGGAGAGGGAGAGAATCTCAAGCAGACTCTCCACTGAGCACGAAGCCCAGCTCAGGGCTTGATCCCACAACCCTGGGATCATGACCTGAGCCGAAACCAAGAGTCAGACACTTAACCAACTGTGCCACCCAGGCGCCTCTAAACCATTATAATCATCTTTAAAATTTTTTATTAAATCTTTTTTTTTTAAGATTTTATTTACTTGAGAGAGAATGAGAGAAAGAGCACAAGCAGAGGGGAGGGGCAGAAGGAGAAGCAGGCTCTCCGCTGATCAGGGAGCCTGACGTGGGACTCGATCCCAGCACCCTGGGATCATGACTCGAGCTGAAGGCAGACACTCAACCGACTGAGCCCCCGAGGCACCCCCGTAATCATTTTTTTTTTAAGATTTTATTTATTTATGTGACAGAGAGACAGCCAGTGAGAGAGGGAACACAGCAGGGGGCGTGGGAGAGGAAGAAGCAGACTCCCAGCAGAGGAGCCCGATGTGGGACTCGATCCCGGAACACCGGGATCACGCCCTGAGCCGAAGGCAGACGCCCAACGACTGCGCTACCCAGGCGCCCCTGTAATCATTTTTAAGTGTGAAGTTCACTAGTGTTCCGTACATTTCATGTAGTTGTGCAGTCAGTCTCTAGAACTCTTCTCATCTCGCAAAACTGAAACTCTGTCCTCATGAAACTCCCCATTCCTTCTTCCCCTCCGTCCCTGGCACCCACCATCCCACTGTTTGTCTCTACGATTTTAACTGTTCTGTGACCCTCCTATAAATGGACTCATGCAGTATTTGTCCTTTTGTGACTGGCTTAGTTCACTTAGCATCACGTCCTCGAAGTTCACCCACGTGGTAGCTTATGCCAGAATTTGCTTCCTTGTTAAGACTGAATAATACCCCAATCCACATTTCGTTTGTCCGTTCATCTGTCGACGGAGGCTTCGGTTGTTTCCACCTTTGGGCTGTTGTGAAAAATGTTGCTGTGAAACATGGGTGTGCAAACAATTCTTCATGTCCCTACTTTTTTTTTTTTTTTTTAAGATTTATTTATTTATTTATTTGACAGAGATAGCCAGTGAGAGAGGGAACACAAGCAGGGGGAGTGGGAGAGGAAGAAGCAGGCTCATAGCGGAGGAGCCTGATGTGGGGCTCGATCCCATAACGCCGGGATCATGCCCTGAGCTGAAGGCAGACGCTTAACCGCTGTGCCACCCAGGCGCCCCCATGTCCCACCCAGGCGCCCCCATGTCCCTACTTTTACTTCTGGGTGTTTCCCCAGGAAGGGAGTTGCTGGATCGTATGGGAAATCCATGTTTAATGTTGTGGGGCACTGACACATGGCTGCCCCATTGTACCTCCCCACCAGCCCTGCACAAGGGCTCCAATTTCTTCACATCCTTGCTAACACTTGTTGCTTTCTGCTCTTTTGATTATAGCTATCCTGATGGATGTGAGGTGGTATCTATATTGTATTTTTAAAGCCTATTGGCAACCACGATTTTATTGGCTAGAAGCTTGTGGGTGATGAAGGATGAAAGTCACGAGGTTCTGTGGTCTGTGAATGGTGAGCCAGCCTGACCCAGGGTTTCTGGACTCGTCCTTCGAAGCTTTCCCTCTGCGTCCATTCTTCTCCTGGGTGCCCAGATCCCCTGGCCCCTCTTTGCCATTGGGGCCTATGTGAAGCGTACTCTGGGATTAGGAGACTTGACCAAGACACCTCTCTTCCATAGAACTCAAATGCTGCATGTTGTCACTTTCCTTTCATCTTTTGAGGGTGCTGTGGTCTCATTCACTCTGTTACCATTTCAGAATAAAGACATTCAAAACCTTGAGAGAAGTAAAGACAAAGCAGCTGGTCCATACATTGGTCATACCACAGCGGTGGGTTTTAAATTTTGTCTTTGAGGCAGCAAAACCTTTTATTAAAAAAAAAAGGCATACAACACATTATCCCAACATATAAAACCAATAGAAGAGGCATGGTTTTGTTTGGGATGGTTAGGGGTATCTGGAGTCCGCTTTGACCTCTGGAGCACCACAGCACCCCAGACATATCCACAAGGTGGAGTCACCATTGTAAACGCGAGGGCAGCCTGAGGTCCCCGTTTTCCCCAGACCTGGCTTCTGGAAGTATCTTGGGCATTTATATCTCGACTTCTTGCTCCTTGCAGGATACTCACCATTACCATTCTGGCTCTCTGTCTTCCGAGTCCTGGGAATGCACAGGTAGGATTTTAATGTTGTTTCTTATCTAGAAGCATGTTAAAAATCAGGGTGAGGGGCTCCAGCCACGCGTTTTAGAATCCCAGGATTACAGTTCACCGAAGCTGAGCTCTGCCCCCCACCCAGATGAAGACCGGGCTCAGAGAGGTTGGCCCTCGCCCCAGGGGCAAGGGCTGGGACTTCAGTGTTCTGATTCCCAGTCCAAGACTTTGAATAATCAGATCCGATGCCTCATTTGTAACCTTTGGGGCTGATTTATGGTAAATGTTAAAAAGTTTGAGGCGTTCTAGGGCTTCTGGGCAGTAGTGCCCTGCATGCGCGTGGCCCACGTGGGCCTGTGTGTCTCCGCAGACACGCATCTGGGCTGGAGGAGGCAGGTCCCACCTCTGGGCCCAGCCCCTGGCAGGAGTGTGGAGAGGGAGCAGGGGGAGTTAGGCTCTGGCTGGGGTCTGGGAGAGGTCTGCAGCGCCCAGACTTTACGAAGCCACGTTTGTGTCAGCCTTTGAGAATGTGGGCACATCCCTCCTGCAAACTTGGAGCGGCCTCTCCGTCTCTGGCTCACAAATGAGTGAGGCCTCACCTTGGAGCTGGGCTGAGGGGCCACAGGCGGGTGGGGGAATATTTTTTCCCTTCATATTCAGAATTTCGAAATGGATTCAGGCTATTAGGGATAGAAAAGTTCTTGGGAAGAGTAACAGAGACTTAGACCTTGGAGAGCCCTTGGAGTCCTCTGATCCAGCCTCACGGTGACAGATGGTGACATCCGGGCCCAGAGAGGACAGTGGTCCTGGTCCTGTGTTCATGGCACATTAGGCACTCCGCATGTATGCACACATCCCGTCCTTGCAGCTGCCTGGGACTAAGCACTGTCACCCCCGTTTTACAGGTGAGGATAGGGAGGCATAGGAAGCTGCGAGCGGTGGCTGTGCTGAGGAGCTGAAGCCAGGCAGGCTGGTGGACTTGAACCCTGGCTGGTGCTTAGTTGGTGAGCCAGGCCTGGACTCCAGTCTCCTGGTTTCCTGAGCTTTGTGGCACAGCCTCCTGGCTCATTTGCTCCCTTTCTTTTGCCCCAAGGCCCTAAGACTCCTGAGTCCACTCCCATGAAAACAGGCTGAATCTATCATCTCCAAAAATCAGCCCAGAGCGCGGGGAAGCCGAACCCTGGACCCCGGGAAGACCAGGGACAGGGTTCTCATAGTCAGAAACATTCCTTCTCCACCTAGTCCTATAAAATGTCCATCTCCAGGGTCTTCCCCAGAGGTCCACGGACTGTCGGCAGCCATGACATTTTTCTGAGACCATAAAGTTGTGAACTCAAGTTGCACTTGAAGACCACAACCCTCGGGGACTCTTGAGACCTATCTATTTCTGGAAGCGTCTTTGTGTAATTGTCTTGGCGAGACTGAAATGGGGGGATTTCCTGAATTCTACTTTTCTTGCAGAACAGGCTGCATTGCCGTGTAGTGTTTAGGTTAGAGGGTTAGGTTCGGGGACTTCGCGGTGGAGAGGGCACTCCAGGGGGCCCTGATGAGGGGAGCTCAAATGGCACCCAGAGCAGGGAAGTGATTGCCCTGTAAAGCAGTCATACCCACTCCCAGGAAGAGACAAACACAGGCTGTCCCTCATCATCGTGCGGATCAGATGTGACTATTACTGCCCTTCGCAACCAGGGCAGGAAACAGCCCCCAAATCTGCTGAAATTGGGAGTTTTGAAGCAATGGTGTGGGGGAGTGTAAAGCGTAATGCTAAGTGTAAAATGATTATAAGAAAATGCTAAAAAGATGGGGGGCAAATAGGCCTGATAATACAGGTGTTGGTATTATGGATCCTTTTTTTATTTATGTCAGTTCCCCAACTTTCTGTGTTGTCCTTATAATACTTCTATAGTAAAAAATAAATAAAGTAAGGAACACGAGCTTACCTCTTTCTCCTCTCTCCTTCCCTGCAGCAACAATGCACTAACGGCTTCGATCTGGACCGCTCGTCAGGACAGTGTTTAGGTACGAGGCCACCGAGAATCCTGCGCTGGGTGGGGACAGCACTGAAGCTCTCGCGTCCTTGCTGGTTGTCAGTGGGCACTGGGTGGGGGTGTTGAGGGATAGACCGATGGTGGGGCCATCTCTTTCCCAGCTGCTGCTTGATGTTCTCAAATCTGTAATGGCCTGGATTATGGAAGAAAACAGTGTCAGAGAATGTCTGACGTCAGTAATGCGCTTTTATCAATCACCTGCTTTGTGACCAGCCCCATGAGGGGGCAAAAATGAGTAAGAATGGACCCATGCCCCCAAGGGGCTTTCCGTCTGTATTAGTTTCTAATGGCTGTTGTAACAAATTGCCACACACCTAGTGGTTTAAACAACAAAAATGTATCTCACAGCTCAGCTCAGAAGTTATCGAGACATCATTATCTCTATTATTTGTAGGCTGGGAGTTCTGTAGGGGTCTCCCAGGCTAACATCAAGGGGCCAGCAAAGCTTTGTTCCTTTCTGGAAGTTCTAGGGGGGAATTCTTGCTTGTGGGTATTGTTGGCAGAATTCACTTTCTTTTTTAGAAAAATTGAGATATGACTGATGCACAACATTGTGTGAGTTTAAGGTGTACAACTTGTTGATTTTATATACATATATATATGTATACACATATATATGTATACACATATATATATCAATCACAATATGACCACCACCGGAACCTTTGCTGACACCTCCATATCACATAGTTACATTTCTTTTCTTACAGTGAGAACATGTAAGATCCACCCTCTTAGCAATTTTTAAGTGTCCAGTACAGTACTGTTAATGATCTGCACCATGAGGTCCATGAGTTCCCCAGCATTTATTCAACTTGCAACTGAAAATCTGTCCCCTTCACCAGCCTCTCCCCGTCCCCAGCCCTTGTCAGCCACCATTTCACTCATGGTTTTTATGAGTTTGGCTTTTTTGATTCCACATAGAAGGGAGATCATACAGTATTTGTCTTTCTCTGTCTGACTTATGTCATTTAGCATAACGTCCATCCCTGGTGTTGGAAATGGCAGCATTTCCTTCTTTCTCTTGGCTGAATAATATTCCATTGAGTGTGTGTGTGTGTGTGTGTGTGTGTGTGTGTGTGTGTATCTTGATACAAACACGTCTTTATCCACCCGTCTGCTGACAGACACTTCGGTGGATTCCAAGTCTCGGCTAGTGTGAATGATCCTGCAGCGAACACAGGAGGGCAAACATCTCTTTCAGATTCTGTTTTCATTTCCTTCGGATAAATACCCAGAACTGGGATTACTGGATCATAGGGTAGTTCTATTTGTAATTTTTTGATGAACTCCATACCATTTTCTGTAGTGGCTGCATCAGTTTATGATCCCACAGAATCCTGTTTCTGGTGGTTACAGAACCGAAGCTCCCGTGTCCTTGCTGGCTGTCAGTAGATGACCTTTCCCGGTTTCTAGAGGCTTCCTCATTCCTTGCCTCGTGGTCCCCCTCCCCCCATCTTCAGAGTCACCACTGTGAGTTAAATCCCTCGTGGGCTCTGGATCTCTTCTTTTTTCCATTGTCACATCTCTCTGACCAGCCCTTCTTGCCTCCTCTTCTTCCACTTTTAAGGACTTACATCATTACACTGGGCCCACCTAGGTAATCCCCCCCCAAACCCCCATCTCAAGGTCACCTGGTCAGCAACTTTAATTCCTTTCATTCTCCTTCACCTGGTAACCCAATGCAGTCACAGTTTCCGAGGATCAGGACTGACATTTGGGGGCTATTCTCCTAGTTTGTCATCTAGTGGCAGAGGTAGACCCAGAGTGAGGTCTGTACATGGTGGAAGTCGTTGCCAAGTTGAGGTGATAGCCATGGCCTCTACAAAAGTAGGGGAGGGAGTGATGTCTTAGGTCAGGGGTCAATAAAGAAAGCCTTCATGGAGGCTGCATTTGAACTGGGCATTGAAGGATGAGTAGGATCCTGAGAAATGGCATTCCAGGTGGAAGGAACAGCAGAAGTGAAGACCAGGGGTGGAGAGGATGTTTAGAGTATAGAAGAGTTTGTTGTGGATGGAGCATAGCATATATAAAAAGATAATAAGGCAGCCGCACTTGCTCCCACCTTGGGGATGTATCTAGCTTTTTGAGTATATTTGATTGAAACCAGATCAGTTGTCTTCCTGAGCTCACATCAGCTAAGAACAAGAGGGGAGATAGATGGTTCCAAAAAATGACAAGTGCTAAGGAACCAAACCCTGCCATGAACAGTCTAGACTGGCACTTAGATTTGAAGTGCTGGGGGATGAGGATGGGCCAGGGAATGAGAGGGGGCAGCGACCATTGTTTTCTGTCCCACCAGATGTCTGGAGGGTCTCAGTCTTACTGCTAGAGAATGGGGCGTCTGAGCCTCAGCATTTCCCTTTTCTGATGTGGGAGTTGGGGTGCATGTCTCGGATGAGCTGGCTGGGGTGAGCATGTCTCCCCCAGCCTCCCATCCCCCGTGGAGTGACCCCAAGCCTGGTGAGAGGCCCCAGGGTGTGGGCTCAGGCAGTGGGCTGCTTGTGCTGGAGCCAGAGTTCACGTGTCCTGCCCCCGACCCCCTCGCAAGGCTGGTTTTCTAGGGCACCTACCTCCCGCTCCAGGCCTAGCAAGCTGAACACCAGCCTGGCCGGTCATGGGCCTGTTTGCTGGCACAGCGTGAGTTGACTTGCAAGTAAACCTCCATGTTCTTAACAACCTCTCTGCCAAGCCTTGTCTTCCTTGGTGCAAGGGACTCTCTCCCCTGCCCAGCTGTTATTTGGAGTAGAAGTGGGAATAATTGTGAGGTCCACCCCAGTGTTTCCTGAGTGTCCTATGGGTACATGGGAGCACCTGGGATGGTTTTAGATGGTATACTCACAGATAAACACTCTATTTTAGTATGTATCTATTCATTTTACTCTTACCTTCTATTATGTACATTGGTAGTGTTTACTTGGGCTTCACATGTGGGTGATAATACGGGTTTTGTGGCTATCTGGTCTCTGATGGCTGATGTTTGGGTGCTGCTGGTCAATGTGATTCAGTTTCGCCAACATTCTAGAGTACCTGGAGTGATGAGCCGGCGACTGCCCTCCGTGTTTGGGACCAGATGCTGGTAAAGAGTGCTTTGGGATCCCTGGCTTAAATATGCACCATGCACGGTGTGGCCACCGAGCCGCTAACACTCATCCTTTCTGTGGCGTTTCCAGATATTGATGAATGCCGGACCATCCCTGAGGCCTGCCGAGGAGACATGATGTGTGTTAACCAAAATGGCGGGTATTTATGCATCCCCCGCACAAACCCAGTGTACCGAGGGCCCTACTCGAATCCCTACTCGAACCCCTACTCAGGTCCGTACCCAGCAGCGGCCCCACCGCTCTCCGCTCCAAACTACCCCACGATTTCGAGGCCTCTCATCTGCCGCTTGGGATACCAGATGGATGAAGGCAACCAGTGTGTGGGTGAGTAGCCCAGTGTCTCAGGGTCCTGTGCTCTGGGGATGTCCTCATCCAGCAACGATGAAGTCCTATCCTGTGAAGCAATGACGTGCTTTCTATAGAGTTTCTTCCCACTTAGCGGCCTGTGTCTCCAGGAACCCTCCCACCCAAGAGCAGCTTAGATTGCTGTCACGTGATGGTTCTCATCCAGAAAGCCGACTTGTTTTTTCTTTATTTTCATCTGTCCGTCTATCACCTATTTAAAGACGAAGCTTATATTTTTTCCGTTCAATAATAAATGCATCTGGTTTAACTTAGTGAATCTCAGAGAGAAGATCTAGAAAAGACCAGCACTTTCTCTTCAATACTCTTCACCCTTGAATGGAATGTATACTCTTGAAATAAAAGAAGTCATGAAGGCCATGGCCAACTGTTCTGGAAAGAAAGTGGGTTCCTTGGGTGGGTGCCGATGTTCTTTTGGCTCAAATGAGCCTCACTGATGGGAACTCACAGCAAGAGTAGACCTCTGGGAAGAAGGTGACACCACATGGTGTGAGGCCCCAAGGGGGTTGGCAAGTGGTTTGACTGGTGCCCTAGTGAGCTTTGGTGTCTGTTGGCCAGTGTGGCCCTGGCGGAGGGTTACCTGGGATCCCTCGTTGGTTGCTCTTATGGTCGGACCAAAACATTTGTAACTGTTTCCAGCTTTGGCAAATGGTCTGGAGTGATGATGGCTCCAGACTTTTTTGATCATGCACCCCAGATCCAAGATCTTTTTGAGCCTGGAGCCCCATGATATGCATTTTTATAAATTACATGCATATCCTGTTATACTAATATGGTTTGAGGAGTGTAATGCATACATTCAAAACTAGAACATTTTAGAAGATGTGATAAAAATAAATGTGCATTTGTGCATTGAAGTTCTGATACTTCCTTCCCCTACCCCGAAAGTTCTGGAGACCGCTGGTGTACTTAGTGAGGTTTGTGTTGGTCTCATTTCAGGGCTCTGAAGCATTGAGCTGTTAGAGAGACTGGGTTGGTTATTTCATAATGTCTTCTATATGTTCATGGAAATGAGTGTGCATTTCCATCTGGATACAAGGAAATAGTATGCAAACAAGTGTCCTTCAGAGCTGCAAGGGGAAACTGGATGCACCTGGACCCAAACTTCTCCATTCTTACTGGTCACAAGGCACATGGTGTGTGTGTGTGTTTGTGTGTGTGAGAGAGAGAGAGAGAGAGAGGTGCAGGAGGGAAGGAGGAAGAGAGGGAGGGAGAAGGAGGGGCGGGGAGGGAGGGGAGAGCTGGTGGATGGTCACTCTGAATATAGATGACTGGGCAAAGGCAAGGAGTGTGAGGTCCAGTCAAGCCATGGACGCAGTTTGGCGGAGAGGGAGGTAGTGCACTTCCTTGTAACGAGCCTCCAGCCTGCTGTAACTGGAAGGGACTGACCAATTGAACTTTCGCTTCCTCATCTTCTAGGAAAGGGAACATGGACTCCAACAAGTTAGTAATGGCAGAGGTAGGATGGGGGGCCCTGGCCTGACTACCAGTATCTACCTTCCTAACTCGGCCACATGACCTTTCTTGTCTGGTAGAAAAGAAATGATCCCCAAAAGAAAGGCAGAGAAGGAGAGATTGGGGGGCTCCTGGGTGGCTCAGTCATTTAAGCGTCTGCCTTCGGCTCGGGTCATGATTCCGGGGTCCTTGGATCGAGCCCTGTGTCGAGCTCCCTGCTCAGTGGGGAGTCTGCTTCTCCCTCTCCCTCTGTGCCTCCTCCCTGCTCGTGCTCTCAATCTCTCTCTCTCTCTCCCTGAAATAAATAAATAAATAAATAATCTTAAAAAAAAAGAGAGAGAGAGATTGGGGTGGTGCTCCTCTTCCAGGATGTCCTGTGGGGCTGGATGGGCCGAGTGCATGACTGGAAGTGAGGAAGCCGGTGTGATAACCCATCAAGATGCTCCAGGATTTCGGGGGGTAGGGGAGCCTCAGGGTGCTCTGCCTGCTATCAGGGGCCATCCACAGGCCCTTTTGGGGAACAGCTGGGAACTACTGCACGGCTCCCTGCAGCAGCTCCCTCCCTCCCATAGACGTCTTTCCAGGATCCCAGGGCCCTTGAGAATAAGGACGGGGCTGGGAAACCTATTCATCTCCTGGTCTCCGAGAGGTCACGTAGTTTTACTGCTCCCAACCTGTCACACGGGAGATGCGAAGCCTTCATAATGGCCCTTTTGTAAGAAGAATAGAATTAAGGAACCCTAGTGAGGCCTGGCACCGGGCCTGTCCATTTCCAAAAGTTCAGCATTATGCATTCATAAGTCGTGAGTTCTTTCTAACTTCCCTTCCCTGCACCCCACCGTTTCCTGATGTACAGAGGTCCTTCTGGGCATTGTAAGAGGTGGCGTCACAGGGGAGGGGCAAGAGAAGGGACGAGGAAGGGAGTCTGCTTCCACCCACTGTTCCCTCCAGGAACAAGGATGCGAGAGGTGGGCTTGAGAACAGGCGGAAGGGAAGCTAAGTGCAGAGATGGCCGAAGAGGGGAAGGCACCAGGAGGGGACATTGTTAATAAAGGAGGAGGAGGTGAGCACAGGGTTCTCACCACCTGGAGAAGGAGAATGTAGGTCTGAGCTTGTGGAGGAAGCGTGGAACCAGCAATATGTGATCGGGAAGAACTGGGAAACATTTCTGAAATTTGGGTGTCCTAGGAGGGAGGACAGCCTCTCCAAAGGAGTCTTCTCCTCCTCCCCATCAAGATGAAACTAATGAGCAAGAGAGATGACAGCAGTGGTATAAGAGCAAACGCTTCCACAGGGCTGGGTGCCGGGATATTTACATGTGAATTAGCACGCTTGCTCCTCAAGGTGACCCTGCGTGGTAGGACTATCATTATTCCTGTTATACTGGTAAGGACCCGGAGCCAGAGCCATTTGGAGAGGTTAGGAAATCTGGCCGAGGCGAATGGGGATGAGCCAGGATTTGAACCCATCAGGCTCTGGATGAGGCTCAGCAAGTTTAAGGTTTGTTCAAAGCCTCTGAGAGAGTCTGTGTTGGAGCCCTGATTAAACACAAGGGCCTTCTCTTGCCTTTTTTTTTTTCTTTTTTGGTAATTAACATTTTTGTCCTGTAAAATTCTGAACCTAGACAAAAGCGGAGAACATAACAAACACTACCTACTTATCACTCAGTTGCTGTGATTATCAGCCCAGACCCAGCCTTGCTTGTCCTTTACCTTCCCCCAGTGGATTAATTAAAGCAAATCTCAGGCATCATATAATTTTATCCTTAAATACTTCAGAATGTATCTCCAAGAGATAGATTCTTTTAAAAAAATAGTCCCAACACCATTATCAAACCTGCAAAAATCAACAATAATTCCTGTTTATCGTTAAATACCCAGGTGGTGTTCAGATCTCCCTGATCATATCATAAATGTCTTCCTTTTTTCCCCCTGTTGGCTTGTTAGAATCAGATCTATATAAGGTCTACAAATTGCATTTTGTTGACAAGTCTCTTAAATTTCTCTTAATCTTTTTTGTTTCTCTTGCCACATACTTGTGGACGAGGTGGCGTTGTTTGTCTTTTGAATTCCTTACATTTGGGATTTTGCTGATCACGTTTTTGGGGGTGGTATTTAACATATTCCTTCATGTCTTCTGTTTTTCTGTAAACTGGTAATAGCTAGATCTAGAGACCTGATCCACTTCAAATTTAATTTTTTTGGCAGACTGCTTCATAGATAACACCCTTGCTCTTTTGTCCTCTTTATGCCTTGCTTTCTCCTCATGAACTTTAAGACAATCTGCTTAAAGAAGCAAATGGACATTTTCAACATGGCTTTCTTTTTCTGAGTTTTGGACCCAGTTTCAAAGAAGCAGTTTCCTCGCTTGTGTCCAAATTAGACTGTGGCCCATCTCTGCAGGCCAGGCAGGGCCAGGCTCAGTGCACAGTTCCCCGGTACCCCTGAGTTTCCTTCTCGACTTCTCTGTTGTGGGTTCTGCTTTGGAGGTGACTAGACCCTGCTCCTTTTGGAACAAAATTTGGCCTCAGGTTTGAGATCCCCCAGGCCCTAGATAAAAATTGGTGTCACCTGGGACACTTACAGAGTGAGTGGTGACCTAAGAGTTACCATGAGTGAGTGGTGACCTAAGAGTTACCATGAGCCAAGAAAGTTTTGTGTCATCTAGAAAACTGACATCTTGGCTGGTGGGTGCTCAGCCCCAGGGCCACCTCCACGAGGGTGGTGGGATTCAAGGCTGATTAGGATGTGTCCTCCAGATCCTGGACCCATGGGAGATCGGTGGCCAGCTTCTCTGGCAATGGAGAGCCAGCTGGACATGGTTAGTTGTCAGGAAAGGGCTGCTCCAGGGAAGTCTTACCCACTTAGATGCACCCAAAACACAGATAAAGGTAAAATCAAATTCATACCAAGGGGTCTGAGCTGGTCAAAAGATCTCACAGAAGCAGGATGCTGTGGGGTTAACAGTGTGGGTGCTGAAGGCTCAGGAGGAGGGGAGCTGAGCTGAGGTGCTGGAGCACCCATTGTTTGAACCCCAACTCAGGAACCTTCCTATCATAGCACATTGCCTTTAAGAACAGCACCTTTGGCCAAGGTCACTGCATGTGGATGTCACTTGTATATAAGTGTTGTCCCCTTTAGGGCTCAGCTGTCACCTCTCTGGGTAGACTTTCTTAGTTCTGGCTTTGCCAGTCAGCTTGGCTTAGTGGCAAATTTAGGGACTCCACCAGTGACAACTGTTCATGTAATGTTCTGTGGTTGAGCAAGCAGTCTTTTGCTAGGGCCCAGGGACTGCAGATGCTCTTCTGGTCATTTGTGAAATTATGAGCAATGCCTTTATTCTCCTTTCTGGCCCGGGGACTTGTCATTCATCAAAGCGTTTCAGCAGTCAGGTAGGCACAGATATGGATCCTTCTGGAAGGTGGGTGGTGCTGGCCTTAGGCTTTCTCTTGAGTTATTCCTTCTGAAAGCCAGCCGATTTTTATTCAACCACTGTTGAATGTAACCAGTGGAAACCGAGTGCCTGTTGGTGCCAAGCTCTGGCCTGGGCACGGGGGGGCGGGGAGGGCAGAGTGTCTAGGCATGGCCATGGGACTCTGTCCAGAGCTCACCGTCAAGGAAGAGAGATTAGACACAAAAGCAGCTGAAATACTAGGTGGCCTGAGATGGATCCCTGAGATAGCGAAGAGAAGGCAGAGATGGGAAGGCCGTGCATGCTGGAGTAGAGAGGGCTGGAACTTGAATGTCAGACTGGCCTTGATTCCCACCCTGGTTTGGCCACTTCCTGGCTGTGAGCCTTGGGTCTCAGTTTCCTCATCGGTAAAATGGGCATAACAAGGTCTAACTCACAGAGAACGTGGGAAAATACCTTGTCCAGTGTCTGCGTGGAGTATCCCACAGAAACTCTTCATCAGGAAAGACTCTAGGGTCTTGCAATGACAACCTGTAGAAAGATTCATAGAGCCTGAAAATGTACTGAAAGCCTCATTCTTTAAAACTCTCAAAATGACCTAAAACTGAGCTTGGTACACACCCACCTCACAGACTTTTCAGGATGTTGCCCAGTTCCGCCCCTCATGAGATTTCAGTCAGATTCTGCTTCGAGATGCCAGCAAAGCCTGGGTTTATTTAAACTGTGAAACAAAATAGTGAGAAGTCATTTGTTCCCAGCAGATAAGGCAGGGACAGGAGCACCTGGAAACTTCACTTTGCCCCCCATGTGGAGGCTCCAGCGGGCTTTGCTCCCTATTTTTTATAAAGGCTTGGGCTGTGACTTGAAACCGCGTCCTCAGAGATGAGACCAGAAGGAAAATGCAGGAAGCACAGGCCACTCGGTTCCCTCGGCTGCTGAGGGCACTGGGACTTGGCCAGCCTGGGAGGAAATAGGATGAGACTTGAGGCCGGGGCTCCACAGTTAGGCTTGCTTCCGCTGTCCTTGTGAACTGGGCCGCAGCAGGCTTGTTCATGGGCAGCCCCTCTTGCTTCAAGTCTTTCCCGGTCATTGGCTGGAATAGGGAGCGAGCCGCTTAGCCTCTCTGAACCTCAGTGTTTCCATCTGTAAACTGGGGAGAACAGTACCAACTTCCACAGAATGTTTGTGATAATCAAATGAGCTGTGCACATAAATGGTCTAGCCTGGAGGCTGGCTTGTGGTAAGGGCTAATAATTGGTTTTTATTATAATTATTGTTTTAATTATTTCAAGTCCAGTCATTCTATTGTGAAGTCTCCTGCTCCGAATCCCTAGGCCTGTTATTCTATTAGCGTTTGTTATTTCCCCTGGGAATTAGGTTTACTAGCGCATGACTTTTGGAGGGTTGAGGGTTGGATTCTAGCCCCTGGTTGGCATTAGGGGTCTCCAAGGAGACCTTAGCAGAGAACGGACTCCGGGAAGTGTCAGGGCAGCTCTTCTCCCGGGGAAGTGCAGGTTCTGCGTCGGCAGATCTGCAGTGCAGCCTGGGGTTCCAAATTCCTCACAAGCTCCCCAGTGACGCGATGCTCCTGGTCCCAGAACCACACTTTCTAAGCAAGGCTGTAGTCCATCTGTCTCTTCTTAGATAGAACTGCATTTAAAGAAACATTAGGGGCACCTGGCTGGCTCAGTCAGTAGAGCATGTGACTCTTGACCTCGAGGTCATGAGTTCGAGCCCCATGTTGGGGGTAGAGATTACTAAAATAAATAAATAAAAACTTAAAAAAAATAAACGTTAAAACTTAATTTTTAAAATGTAATTCCCATATTGTTTGAATCTATTAGAAGGATGTATTATTTTTGTTTAAAAACAAAATCACCTCACCCCCCCATTTTTTTGTAAGCCTAAAGTGAGGCAGACCGGGTGGGAAAGGGACCAGATAGGACATTGAGAAGAACTGAACAGATTTGCTATTTATTAGCTGTGAGGCGTAAGAAAGTCCCTTGGGATAAGAGGATAGTAAGGGTCTTAATTTGGGGTCTGTGGCTAGAATTCAGGGGATCCACTGTCACTTTTTTTTCCCATTAACGTCTAGTGAAATATGTCATTGTCGTCCATTATGTAGGCAATAAGCTGTATGACTCTTAGCGGTCCCTGTGACAGTATTCACCTGAGAAACACAGATATATATACACCACGGTACAGCTGTAACAGTTACTTTCAAGTGTCTTGCAGTATTTGGCATCTTGTAAAATATCATTCTCACTAATCGCTACTTCAGAATTGAACAAGATATTCCATCTTGTTATGTAATGCGCTGATAAGGAAGCATATATATTCCTACATTACACGTTTGTTTTAAAACTATTTTTTTTTAAAGATTTTATTTATTTATTCGACAGAGATAGAGACAGCCAGCAAGAGAGGAAACACAAGCAGGGGGAGTGGGAGAGGAAGAAGCAGGCTCATAGCAGAAGAGCCTGATGTGGGGCTCGATCCCAGATCGCCGGGATCACGCCCTGAGCCGAAGGCAGACGCTTAACTGCTGTGCCACCCAGGCGCCCCTAAAACTATTTTGTTAACTGCCTTTTAATATAATGGGTCTTCTTGGCAATCCTGTGAATTTAATTCCATGCAATTCAAAGCATTCTTCTGAGAAGGGGTTCATGGACTTCATCCATCTATAGAACGGGTTCATGGCGTGCACACCAAAGGCTTAAATTCCCTGGAGGAGATGATCTCTTGGGTCTCCTCCAAGTCAAGAATGTTCTGCTTTTCTAAATCTTCCCAGTCCTTAGGAAGACAGTCTGGGTTTTCCGTTCGTGTGTTCTCATCTGGATTGCTCAGTGACATGGGCCTTTTCGACGTCTGGGTTTCAACCAGCACACGTGCTCAAGGACATCTGCCAGGACTGTGTCTATCCTCCGTGCATGAGGAAGTCCCTCCCACCCACAGCTGCAGCTGCCTTTGGGACCCGGCCCCGGTCTGTAGTGGCGAGGAGGTGCCAGTGCGCCGACTGGCCCCCACGCTGGGTGGTTACCCACGCTGGGACCCGCCCAGCCCTTGGTGCCTTTGTGAAGTAGGCACGTCCCCGGTGCCTGGCATAGCAATTTTCTCAGTGACCTACAAATTTTTCTTGGCTCTCACCTTATGTTCCTTGGTCTGGTCCTGTTTCTTTCAATTATGTTCCATTCTGGAATTAGCCAGTTGTGTGTGACAAGCAAGTGGTGTTGCAAGAGAATGGAGCAAGTGTGAACATTCAACAGCGGGATGATTCAGCTCTGCTCTTGATGGTTGTGGCTAAGGTGGGTGTATGACCGGCTCTGTGGAGAGGGTCTGCTGGAGGGCAGGAGGGCACCATTACCTGTCAGGGCCAGGGCTGATCGGACTCTGCAGCCATGTGTGTTTGAAACGAGTGGGAGGTGCTTGCTGTGGTGCTTCCGTGGAGGCGTGATGCTTCCAAGTGCGTTGAAATGGTAGAAGGTGATCGTGTCTTCTCTTTTGTCTTCAAGGCTAGTGGTAGATTTCTTCTCTAATGTCCTTTTAATGGAAATGGATTGAGTACACCACTGGCCAACTCTAGAACAGAACCACTTGCATAGGTTCTGTACCTATGTTGGCAGCTTCCGTAGATGTTCTCCACGGCTCTTATCGGCTTGTGTGCCTGGTGTCACAAGGATGTCTGTGACTTCTGCCCCCGCTCCAGCATGATGCAAGAAACAGAGTGATTTGGGAGCTCTTTGTGCTATCAGAAATGGATTAAATGAGATAAAGAAGTAAAAATAACATAGGAAATGCTAAGTATTAGTTTTATAGAGAGTACGCATGTGAGTACAAGAATACATTAGTAATTGGATTTAATGTTGTTGACAACAACCTCATGTAAATATCGTCCAAGAGGCTCAAGTTATAATACATGCTGTTAGGGAAAGAAAGGAGATCTTCCCTCCACTCACTCAAAGGACCTGGGGGGAGAGGTCATCAGGCCGAAGAGCGGTGGGAGTTAGTAAGATGTGGGGGCGAAGAGCATGGGCTGTAGATTCAGACATTTGGGGTTCAAATCCCATCCTTGCACAGTTGCCGGGCTCAGGGTGTTATACCCTTTGAGGGTCCCATGTATAAGATGGGATAATAACACCTTTGTTGTGGGGTTGTTTTGAAGCTTACCAAAGGAATGTGGAGTGTCCCATAGTCAGGTGCGCACTCCCTAAACAGGTCATTGCTGTCACTCCATCACCCTCTGCTCTGCCTGCAGGAAAGGCAGCTCTGTACCAATCCTTCCCCGGTCACAGGGGAAGACACGGGGCTGCTTATCCCAGGTGGGGAAGTTTGGGGAGGGAGAGTTGAAGAGGAGGGAGATGGAGAGGGACTGCCTTTCAGACTGTGACCACTGATACATCTCCCCCTCTCCACTCTGACCCGACTCAGCCAGACAGGCTGCCTCTGATCCTTTCTCTGGGGCCTTCTCAGCTTGGGAGTGCCGAGGAGGAGTGACATGGGTACATGGGTTCTCCTCTCTCTTTGGCTGCTGGCTTCTCTGGACACGTGGACACGCAGACAGAAAGACGGACTCCAAACCACACTGGCTGGTAGGCTGTGACTGGGGCAGTGCTGGTGGGCTGAGCCAAGCCCTTATCAGACAACCTTCCCCAGCAGGCCACCTGTCCTCCTTCTTGATGGCTTCTGGGCAGCCCCCAGGTGTGTGGCAGAGGGCAGGCAGGTGTCCATGTGCCCTCCTGAGGATGTGGGTGTAGGGGGTTGGGGCCGTGGGTGGGGTGTCTGGAGGGGACTGTAAGGTTTCTTGGCTCCAGACATGTCCCCA
Source organism: Ursus americanus (assembly GCF_024610735.1). Taxonomy (NCBI): domain Eukaryota; kingdom Metazoa; phylum Chordata; class Mammalia; order Carnivora; family Ursidae; genus Ursus; species Ursus americanus. The sequence goes on along the minus strand of NC_142152.1, from coordinate 34,102,790 downwards.
GCATCCATTGTTGATTTACAGCATCTGGCAGAGTGAGCTCTCAATAAATGATTGTCGAATGAATGAATGAATGAATGAGTGAGTGGAGGGAAAGGGAGTGTGAGCACTGTTAAACCCAAGCAATGAGAGAGGAGCCCTCACTCATTTCCTAACTCAACCTCTCATCGCTCACTCAAGCACACCCCCTGAGCCCAAGGCTCCTGTTTGTCTTGGAAGCAAAGGAGCATGCTTGGGGAGGGGTCTTGAGGCCATCTCCTTGGGGGCTGGCAGGGAGAGGACATTCACAGGATTCCTTCCCTCCAGAGGGCCTCAGACATCAGACTGGATGTCAAGGACTGACCTCCCATTCCCCTCTGGCTCGTCGGAGCTGGGCCAGAGGGGAGATGGGGACAGCCAGTGCTGGGCCCTGCCCCAGGCAGCCAGCATCCACAGACTCCAGGGGATGGTGGGCGGATCAGGGCTGGGGAAGCAGCGAGGCTCGGGGGAATCGTCAGATCCGTCTGATTTTCCCTCAAACTAAGATGTTTGCAGAGCGCCAGCCAGAGTTGATTCATGAGCTTTCGCATATTTCACAGGTCTCAACACATCCCCCAGGAATCAATGAGGTCAGACAGAACAGACTTTGCATCCGGAATCAGTATGAAATTGGCATCTTCAACAGTTCCCATGGGAAGCAGGGGATAATAATTTGGGGGAGATTATATTAAGCAATGCAAAGACACAAAAAACCCGACTCTGCTTCATTCCCAGTGGGGAGAAAGACAGGTCATCTGTTTTCTGCATCTGAGCTGGGTGAGGGGTGGCCATCTCTGCTTGGGCCCCCGTGACCACAATGAAGCAGGATGGGACAGGGCCACTAGGGCGAGTGATGAACTCAGGGCGAACTTAGCAGTGACCGCAGCATCCCGTCCTGTGTCCTCTGGCTCATGCCCCGTAACTATGATACATAGACATTTGGGGTTATTTATTTAATCCTCTATCCATCCTCTATCCAGCAGGAACTTGTATTTGTTGCGCCTGATAAATATTTGTGGAACAAGCGGAAAAGCTTACACGGTGAATTGTATGTATATGATTCCGATGAGCAAGGGAAATCGGTTCTGTCTCAGTTGTCCAAATAGGTTAGGTTTATCACTAATGGACTTTATTCATTCATGTATCATTTATGTGCTGGGATCTGTGCTGTGCAACCCAAGACCCATCAGGCACCATCACCGCCCTGGGGAGTGCACACTCTGGCCAGGAGTTGGGTTTGGATGGCAGTGGGTTAGTAAAGAGGGAGCCCAACATGTGCTAGTTGATTATCGCCCAGTGTCATGGGACGACATCAAAAGCAGGTTGGCTGTGTTGTGCTGGCCCTGGCTGGGGGTCACGGAAATCTTCCGTAAGGACAGGTGTGACACATCTGTACATTCCTTTGATTAAACAGATAGTCACTGAGCACTTCTCTGGGTTGGGCACTGCCAAGTGCTCAGAGGGGATGAAAAGATTAATAAGACTCTATCCCTGCCCTCAAGATCTCACAGCTGAGTGGAGATGAGCGGGGGTTGCGGGGGGGGGGAGGTACATAACCCATGAGAATCGTTACATGAGCCCAAGGGCGTGAGAGGTGCTGGAGGAGTGCCCACCAGGAATAGGAATTCTGCTCTGGGAATGGGTGTGATGCCCTTTAGGAGAATTTTTGGAGGATTGAGTAGGGTTTTCACGTGGGAGATGGGAAAAGGCTTTCTGGGTTGAGGAAACAGCATGGGTCCAGACAGAGAGGCAGGAATACAGGTGAGGGCCAGCCTTGGTCACCTGCCCATTCTTGATACCCAGTGCGTGGCTGCAGCGTGGACATGGGCTGGGGGTGGGGCAGACATAGAAGGTGAGATAAGGCTGAGAAAGTTGGCAGGAACTAGATTCTGGGGGCCTTGAATGTCATGCCAATGGCTTGGGCTTTGTTCTGTGAACACGGGTTTTTGAGTGGGGGAGGGGTGTGGCTTCTGTTTGAAGAAGCTTCTTGGTTGAGGTGCCTGGTGGTCTGGGGTCTACGTCTGATCCTAGTCCTGCCACAAGTTCCGTGGGTGATGGCAGCTCCGTCCCTTCTCTTTCTGGGCTCCGTTTCCCCATGTGTATGAGAAGGCCTGGACCAGTGTCTCTCTCCAGCCCTGATCACTCAGGCTAACGAAGTGCTTACTTATAACAACGAGGTGAAGAGTAGCTTCTGGAAGCAGGTAGATTCTGGAGACAGTATTTTCTACTTGAGGCAGTGATTTTGCATTTAGCCTAAGCTCAGCGGAGGGGGGACTCATTACTGGGCCATCTCTTAATGCAATCACCTCCATGTTTTCAGAGTCCTGGTTGGAGCCTTCCTGTAGCAGGAGGTCGAGGTGAGCCCTTCTCCGAGTCCCTCCAGAAAAGGGGCATCCAGGGATGGCGATGAAATTGGCTCTGACCGTGATGATAGCCTGTGGCCCGGTTCCGTGGGAAATCTGGCAGTGTCTTTGTAACACCTGGGGCGAGTTTGCAAGCAGCTGGAGTAAAACACAAGCTCCTCATGAAGCCAGGCATCCTCTTAGATTGACCAGTGGGGTGAAGATGTAAGAGTTTCACAATCAGGCCTTTCTGGGAAATCCCCACCTCAGCCCTCCGACACAGACCCTTGTTAGAGAACCATCTCGATCTTACTTAGCTCCAGAGAGCAGGCCTTGGCCAGGGACCAGGTTGGCTTCTTGCTGTGGGAGGCTGGATCCTGAGGTTATATCCTTAATCGACTCCCTTAAATGTGATAATTCCCACTTGAACACTGCCTCTCGCTTTTCCAAATGCTTTCCCATCCACTCACTCACTCACTGAATTCTTGAACAGCTCAGTAGGCAGGCTCAGGATTGTTTTCCCTGTATTACAGAATACTCGGAAAGGTTCTGTGACTGTCTCCAGTACCCCTCCCTTCGTCTGTGGGAGAGGCTGACTGGAGTGTGGGCTTGCTGACTTGCAGACCCTGCTCCTCCCATAAGATGCCCCAGATGCTCTTTGTTTTGTTTGTTTGTTTTAAATTTAAATCCCCGTTAGTTAACATCCAGGGTGATGTTAGTTTCAGGTGTACAAATAGGGGTTCAGCACTTCCATACATCCCCCAGGGCTCCTCACAAGTGCCCTCCTTAGTTTCCATCACCTATTTCCCCCTCCCCTCCCCCCTCCCCCCTGGGAATCATCGGTTTGTTCTCTAGAGTTAAGAGTCTGTTCCTTGGTTTGCCTCTTTCTCTCCCCTCCCCCACTTTGTTCATTTGTTTCGTTTCTTGAATTCTACATAGGAGTGAAATTGTATGGTGTTTGCCTTTGACTGACTTATTTTGCTTAGCATTATACTCTCTAAACCCATCCATGTTGTTGCAAATTGCAGGATTTCGTTCCTTTTTATGGCTGAGTTTTATTCCATTGTATATATATACACCACATCTGCTTTATCCATTCATCAGTCAATGGACACTCAGGCTGTTTCCATAATTTGGCTATTGTAGATACTGCTGCTATGAACATTGAATCCCTTCGAATCTGTAGTTTTGTATTCTTTGTGTAAATACTCAGCAGTGTAATTGCTGGATCCTATTGTAATTTCATTTTCAACTTTTTGAGGAATCTCCATACTGTTTTCCAGAGTGACTGCCCCAGTTTGCATTCCCACCAACAGCACATGAGGGTTTCCCTTTCTTTTCTTTTCTTTCTTTCTTTTTTTTTTTTTTTTTTTAAGATTTTATTTATTTGACACAGAGAGAGACAGGAAGAGAGGGAACACAAGCAGGGGAGCGGGAGAGGGAGAAGCAGGCTTTCTGCTGAGTGGGCAGCCCGATGCGGGGCTCAATCTCAGGACCCTGGGATCATGACCTGAGCCGAAGGCAGACGCTTAACAACTGAGCCACCCAGGCGCCCCAAGGGTTTCCCTTTCTCCACATCCTCACCAGCACCTGTTGTTTCCTGTGTTGTTGATTTTAGCCATTCTGACAGGTATGAGGTGATATCTCATTGTAGTTTTGATTTGCATTTCCCTGATGGTGAGCAATGTTGAGCATCTTTTCATGTGTCGGCCATCTGTTGTCTTCTTTGGACAGGTTGTTCTTTGTTATTTACAGGCTACACTGGCCCTCCTTTCTCTTCCTCAAACATATCAGGCTCTTCCCTACCTCAGGGCCTTTGCACTTGCTGTTTCCTGTGTTGAAACTCTCTTCTGACTCTTCACATTCCTGCTCATTCTCCTCTTTTCAGGTTTCAGCTCAGCTTATAGGTCATCTTCTAAAAGAGCCTTTCCTTGACCGCTGTGTCCAAAGTAACCCTGCATTCACTCTCCATCACAGCCCTTATCATTATTGTCTGTCACAAACCTGAGTGTGCGCAAAATCATCTGGAAGACTTCGAACAGATTGCTGGGTCCCACGTCTACTGATTTAGTAGGTTTGAGTGGTGGCCTGGGCTTTCAAGTGATGCTAATGCTTCTGGTCTGGGGACCACACTTTGTGAGAACCACTGATTGATAACTATCTTTTAATTAATTAATTAATTTCTGTTGAGGTGTAATTGACATGATATGAATTTTAGGTGTGCAGTATAATGATTCCGTATTTGTGTATATTGTATCCCCATGTCTAGTTAACACCCATCGCAACACACTTACAACATTTCTTTCTGGTGATAGGAGTTTTTAAGATCTACTCTCTTAGCAGCTTTCAGATATGCAAGGCTGTGTTATCTGTAGTCACCACCCTGCCACGACCTCCCCAGGACTTACTTATTTTGTAACTGGAACTTTGTACCTTTTGACCCCTTTACCCATTTTGCCCATCCCCTGACACTGGCAACCACCAATCCATTCTCTGTTTCTATGAACTTAGGTTTGTTTTTTTGTTTAGATTCCACATATAAGTGAGATCATGTGGTATTCATCTTTCTCTGACTAATCTCATTTGGCATAATACCTTCACCGTCTTCCATGTTGTTGTAAATGGCAAGATTTCTTTTTTCTTGTGGCTGAGTAATATTCACATACATATATATTCATATACATATGTGTGTGTATATATATACGCATATTTCACATCTTCTTTGTCCATTCATCCACTGATGGACATGTAGCTTATTCCTGTGTCAGGCTATAGTTATTGCTTCATTACCTGTCCCACCTCTTACTTTGTTTCTGCTGTACCCCCAGTACCCGGCCCATCATTGGTGCTTGATAAATATTTGTTAAGTGAGTGCTGACGGAAGACACAGTTAGGACTCCTTGCTTTATAACCTAAGAAGGAAGAAAGCTAAGAAGGAAGAAAGTCAAACATTGACAGAAACCCTGAGTGACTCAGTCTGATCGCTTCTCTTCTGTTACCTTTTTCTGTAACTTTTTCATGCTTGAGCTTTTTCTAAAAGTCAATATGAATTTTTAGTACAGATTGCTTGTGGACAATTAAAATCCCAAGTGAATGAATTGGATTCTCTGGGCTCAAGGAGGGTTGTCAGAAATCCAGCCAAAAGCCACAGGACATCCAGCCAGGTGTGGGTGCCTGAGTCTGCCCCTGTTGGGGCTGTGCTTAAACCTTGACGCTCAGCTCACCTGTCGTCAGGTGGGGAAGAGCCCACATATCCTCCCTCTTCTGTCTGGAGGCAAATTACAGGGGAGCAAGCCATGGTGAGGCTGAGTGAGGGAGAGCAGACTCTGACTGTGGCTCGGGCTTTCTTCTGTGACGAGCAGATTGGCACAAAGGGAAGAAACCTTGATCTTGGGCTCGTCAACGCCATGTTCTCACAAACGATGGGCCCCAGCCAAGGCGCCACAGCTGTGAGCCTCTTGGGAACTTGCTGAGTAAGTGAATTAAAATTTTATGACTGATTTGCACAGAACACTTCTCATAATTCCCAAATTGGTACTTTCAGAACCCTCAAGTGTCTGAGGCCTCCTCCTACCCTTTAGTTTCAAAAGAACAAAGTTGAGATGTTGCCAGATTGGAATTGGGTTTTAACTGTAAAATTTGATCTTTGCTGGCAAGGGGAGCTGGAGATGAGATCTGAGGTGGTTATAGACTCCCCGAAGGTATTACTGGGACCCGGGGAGTACCGAGGGTGGCCTTGGGCCCAGCTGGCTGACACTTCATCCTCCAGTTGGGGGCAAGGCTCTTTCGAGGACCCACAGGAAGTAGAGTTATATGGGTGGGTGTGTGGGTGTGTTTGGGGGGCAGGTTGCCAATTCTTGGTGGGGGGCACCGCATGGCCATCCTGGACTGTGTATTGTGGGTGCAACTAATTCTGCTCAAGGGAGTCAACAAAGTCTACACAGAGAAGGGACATTTATGGTTCAGTTGGGAAACCGGGAGACCAGGGATGAGATGTAATTTGCCCAGGATCTTCTCTCTCAGGTCATTTGCAGAGCTGGGATAAAGCCCAAGGTCTCTGGGTTCCTAATCTCAGGAAACAGTGCTTAGCTGCAGAAAGAGGCTGGGTTTGGAAGCTGAGTGACCTTGGGCAGGTCACTTCTCTGTGGGTTTTTTTTTTTTAAGATTTTATTTATTTATTCGACAGAGATAGAGACAGCCAGCGAGAGAGGGAACACAAGCAAGGGGAGTGGGAGAGGAAGAAGCAGGCTCACAGCAGAAGAGCCTGATGTGGGGCTCAATCCCACAACGCCAGGATCACGCCCTGAGCCGAAGGCAGACGCTTAACCACTGCGCCACCCAGGCGCCCCTTCTCTGTGGGTTTTATCTCCTTTAGGAGGTGGGTGATCTCTGAGGTTGGTTCAGGGAGTCACATGTGCTGAGGTACTGGGGATAACAAATGAACAAGGCAGGATCTCTGATCTGGTTGCCTGTGTTCCCTTTGATATTGAAAGCAGTTTGGTCAGGCTAGTGCTGGTCAGGATAAGGTGAGTGAGGGCACAAAATGAACTCTCTTTTTTAGATGAGCTCATGGCAGACGCCTCAGCAACCTTTTTTTTTTTTTTTTTTTTAAGGATTTTATTTGTTTGACAGAGAGAGATACAGCGAGAGAGGGAACACAAGCAGGGGGAGTGCGAGAGGGAGAAGCAGGCTCCCGCTGAGCAGGGAGCCTGATGCGGGGCTCGATCCTAGGACCCTGGGATCATGACCTGAGCCTAAGGCAGATGCTTAACGACTGAGCCACCCAGGCACCCAGGTCTCAGCAACCTTAACCAGAGTCTGGTTTCACAAAAATTTGCCCCCAACCCAGCTACATGGATATGCCATACTTAATCTTCTTTGTAAGTCATAGATCTCTGTTCTTTCCACATTTAAGCTCCATAAAGAGTTGTAAATAGAACAAATTTATCTGCTAGCATTATCTCCTTCTGAAGATGGTGGAGGGGATAAAAAGGCAGGAAACCCTGGTCCTTCAGCAGGCAGACAAGCCACAACGGGGTTAATCAAACAAAAAGTATTAAGACAACAGTAGATAGTACAACTTGGCTTTTAGCTCTCATGAGGAGGGAGGCTTGCCAGGATCACATTCCAGTGCGGCCTACTGACCACGAAGAGTGTGTGGGGTTCTAGAATCAAGCGCAGTGAACCACATGGACAGTAATAGGGTCTCATCAACAAGAACCCTGAGACCACTTAGGGGAGGGAGGAGCGCGAGGCAGTCCAGTTCCCTTTGGGAGGCTGGGGGGCAGTCTCCAGCGTGGGAGATGTTCAGGGACAGGGGAAGCACACAAAATGAGAGAATGTTCTTGGGTGGCCATAGCAAGTACCACGGACTGGGAGGTTTAAACAACAGACATTTCTTTCTCACAGTTCTGGAGGCTAGACATGTGTCAAGTCTGATCGAGGTGTCCGTAGAGTTGGATCATTCTTTGGACTGTGAGGGAGGGATCTGTTCCAGGTTTCTCTCTTTGGCTTAGAGAAGACTATCTTCCTGTCATCTTCCCTCTATGTGTATCTCTGTGTCTGAATTTCCCCTTCGTATGAGGATACCAGTCACAGTGGATTAAGACCCACCTCATGACCTCATTTTAACTTAATTACCTTTTTAAAGACCCTGTCTCTGCAACTGGTCACATTCTGAGGCACTAGGGGTTATGACTTTGGTATATGACTTTAAAATATGAATTCTGGGGGGATATAGTTCAGCCCATAACATGACAGAGTCCTGTTCCTTCTGCAGGACCCTTGGAGGGCAGAGACCCCTGGAATGCCATTCTTTTCTCCTTTTCTTTTCTTTTTTCCTTTCTTTCCTTTCTTTCCTTTCTTTTCTCTTTCTTTCTTTCCTTCCTTCCTTCCTTCCTTCCTTCCTTCCTTCCTTCCTTCCTCCTTTCTTTTCTTTTTTAAAGATTTTATTTATCTGAGAGAGAGTGGGAGCATGTGTTTGTGTGAAGGAGTGAGCATGAGTCGGGGGAGGGGCAGAAGGAGAGGGAGAAGCAGACTCCCTGCTGAGTGGGGACCCCCCCCACACAAACGGGGCTTGATCCCAGGAGCCTGAGATCGTGACCTGAGCTGAAGGCAGCAGCCCAACCAACTGAGCCACCCAGGCGCCCCTGCCACTCTTTTTTCCTGTCCTTAACGACCAGCCCATACATGATTTCTTCTACCACCCCATCCATCCCAAGCCTATTGCAGGTTCCTCCCCAGCCTGCCTTGAGTTCCCAGAACACTGCTTGTACCTCTGTTGGGGCATTTATCATCATCTACCTTAGACTTAATTAGAAATGTGTCTGTGCTCCCTACATAGTAAAGCCTCATGTCTTAGGCATCTTTGTATCTCTCTCATACTCCTTACTTCCTGTCTTGCATAGAGAGCCGGTTCAGTGATGTTTGTTGATCTTGTTGGTGGGTCAGCTGTCCAAGACAGTTGGGTAATAAGTGCTGGATAAACAGAAAGATGTTGCTCTTAATACAACAGCAACAGCAACGTGCCTTTCCTTGGATTCTGTGTACTCATCGGCAAAGTCAAGCTCCTGGATTTATAAAGAAAAGAAGCTCTTTCACCCTTCTATCTTTGTCTGACCACAATGGGTCAACGGAGGAATCTGCAGGCTGGGCGCTCAGCATTCTCAAACCCCCAGAGTTCAAAGAGAATGACTCCTTTGGCCAGTCTTGAAGAAACTCTTCAATCATTTCTTGAATAATGGCATTCTTTTGGCCCAGCTCTATGGATACTCCTCCCTCCACCCCCAAGCCAGTGACCTTCTGTCCCCTTGTTTCTTGGCTGCAAGTCTGGGTCTGCTGTAACGAGCAAAAGCAGTTTCAGCAGAGCGAGGGGTCCTTCCCACGAATCCGCAGCCGCACACCCCAGAAAGCCTGACTGTGCAGAAACAGCTGGGTGTTGGCAGGCGGATTTCGAAAAACAACGCTAATAATGTAAAAGCATTTTGTTCCAGAATGGTGTATAGAGGAAGAAGAACGTACTGTCCGATAAGGCGGGTCACTCATTTTGATAAGAGCAGACTCACTTGAGGATTTGCTCTGAAGCATGTTCCCCCACTTTCTGCTTTTACTTTCCTCTAGTAAGTCTTCCCACCCAGCTCCTGGGAGATAGGTGTGGCTGGGGATTGGTCCCCTCAGCTTTTGGGATGGTTGGCAGGGACTTGGGGTGCCTGAATCCTTGGACCAATCACCTTCGCTCTCCCCATTGTGCCTTACATACTTCTAGAATTTTCTGTGTGCCTCGACCTGGAAAATGTTGGGAAGAGCTACTTTAGACTGATGTGTTCTGCAGAGATTTCTAGGAAACACATTCACTTTCTATTACTCTTGGTGCCCTGGCTTTTGACAGTGCATGCCAGTATCAGGACTGTGGTTCAATAAAGCTGTAGGGCAATTTGATTACACTAAGTGTATTAATTGTGGTTCCAAGTAACAGAGATCCAGCTCCAAGTGGTTTAAGCAAAAAAATAAAATACCAAAACACATACACACACACGTACACTCCTCCCACATGCCCATATCATTTATTTTTTTCATAACTGAAAAGTCCACGAATAGAATTAGCCTCAGACATGGTGGGATCCAAGGGTTCAAGTGATATCATATGGACTTGGGTTTTCTTCTCCCTTTACCTCCTGCCTCCAAATACGAAGGTTTCTAGGATTCTTCATTCTCAGGGAAGGCTCTCTCAAGAAATAGCCCCTGGCAGCTGCAGGCTTTTGTTTTATCCGCTTAGGAACCCAGAGAGAATGGCTCCATCCCTAGAGCTCCAGCAGAAGGATGTGGTCAGACTCTGGTAGCCAACCTGGCTCACGTGCCCATCCCTGAGCTCATCACCGTGGCCGGCAACACGGGCGGCTTTGATTTACCAAGCTCATGTCACAGGAAGTCCCACCCCAGAGCCAGAAGTGGATCGAAAGCTACCTGGAACGCGTGCACAGAAAGGGGTTTCTCGAAGGAAAATTGGGGGGCCGTTACCACATGAAGGGAGCTTGCATGTTGAATGGGCAAGAGCTGTACCTGGGATCCTGGCTTCCACGTGGAAACGGAAGAAACCGAAGACCCATCAGTTGTTGTGAGCCGACAGTGATAGATAACGGAGGATGTGCTCTGCAGCTCGTTCTGCATATGTTGTCCATGCACCCTTCTGTGACACCGGGGGATGATCACTAGTAAGGAAAGAAGGGGACTTGAACTGTCATCTGTGAGACCCACCTGTTCTCAGGGACGCGGGTACCCACGCTGCCCCTCAGAGACAACTAACGCTCCCTTTCGTTAAAAGTTATTAAGGAAGGACACCTGGGTGGCTCAGTCGGTTGGGCATCTGCCTTCGGTTCAGGTCATGATCCCAGGGTCCTGGGATTGAGTCCCGCATCGGGCTCCTTGCTCCGCGGGGAGCCTGCTTCTCCCTCTGCCTTTCTCTGCCACTTCCCCCGTTTGTGCTCACTCTCTCTCTGACAAATAAATAAATAAAATCTTTTTTTAAAAAAAGTTATTAGGGAGATGATACCTTGAATCCTCTTTATAGAAGTATCAGGCTGTTACGATGCTTGAGTTGAGAAATGCCTAGTGCCTTGCTTGAATCTTCTGTGCTGCTGTCTTTTGCATCCTGACCTTAGGAGAAACAAAAAATAAAAAACAAACAATGGTACATTATTATCATGTATAACCATCATCATCATCATCACCCCACATCAAAGCACTTGTGTGTTTCTGATCCCTTTTATTTTAACGTGGTGATCCCACTGGTCGTGCCCTCCAAATGCCTCTGCTCACATGTGCAAAGCCATTGGTCCTTCTTGATCTCCTGGCCTCTTGTTGTAGTAAATCTTGGGAACAGCCTTGGCTTTCTTATCTGTAAAATGAGGATAATGCTTATCTCAGCAATTTCTCTGTGAGAATTAGAGGAGAGAATGTATACAGAACGTGTGATGTTAGAAGGTGTTCAGTAGGTAGGATGCCTAGCTATACGTAGCCATATATTCCTTGAGATGTGTTTCATTAGAGTCATTAACTTCTGCCCTTTAAAAAAAGTCCCATTGGTCACTTACAAAGTGCAGGATAGCTTCCAAGAGCTTTTGAAACTGGAGTGATGGCCCAGGGATGCACCACTGCCCCCTAACTGAGGAAGAAAACCTTAAGAGCAATTGAATAACACTTTTCTGAGAACAGACCAGTATCATGTTAGGAGTGCAGTACTGAGGTATCAGAAATAGACTAGAATCTTCCCTACAAGTGTTTAAGGGAGAAGCATCCACAGAAAGACTTCAGGGCCAGGGCCAGGATATTTGGGTCTGACCCTAGTTCTGCCCCTCTACTGCTGTGTGACCTTAGACAAATGTCTTAAACTCTCTGAGGCTCTGTTTTCTCTTCTGTAAAATGGGAATAACAACTCTAGCCCTGCTTATCTCACAGTATTAGTAGTATTAGTAGTGATGAGCCCTTAGTTCTTATAAAATGGACAGGACTAGAGAGGCAAACCAAGAAACAAACTTTTTTAAAAAAGATTTTATTTTGAAGTAATCTCTATACCCAATGTGGGGCTTGAGCTCAGAACCCCGAGATCAAGAGTTGAACACTCGACTGACTGAGCCAGCCAGGCACTCCCAAGACTCTTCACTACAGAGAACAAATGGATGGTTACCAGAAGGGAGGTGGGTGGGGGGATGGGTGAAATAGGTGATGGGGATTAAGGAGGGCACTTGTGATGAGAGCACCAACTGACGTTTGGAGTTGTTGAATTGCTATATTGTAAACCTGCAACTAATATTATACTGTAAGCGAACTCAATGGAATTTAAATAAAAACTTCACAAAAATCTATAGGACTAATTGTTTCCAGGGCATTTACAAAAAATTTGGTCCATTATTTATCAGAATGTATCATAGCTGTTGTCAGTCTTAGTAAACCACAAGCTGAATTGTGGAAGGGATTTATGCAATATTTGCTATATACACAAAATTATATAACACATGTAAGCCAGAAGCTTATTAACTGTGCACATGGGAGAAGCCAGCACCCAACCTAAGAACCTGCGGGCTTCTCCACCATCACCCGCCCACATTTCCTTCCAAGGTCTTCGGAGACTTGTTTGTTTCATTTGTTTGTTTCCTGTTGTTGTGTGTAGCTGCAGTTTATTTTTTGCTTTGTTTTGCTTCTTCGCTGTGAGACCATACTGTAGCACAATGTATTGATTCCCTCTTTTGTCAAAAGACATTTGGGTTGTTTTTAGTCTTATTACAAAGAATAATGCTATGAATATTCTTCTGGATGCCATACAGCTGTGCTGTAAGGTTTGGAAATGTCAACTTCACAAAATAATGCTTTATTGTTTCTCAAAATAGTTACACCAGTTGACACACGAATCAGCAGTGATGAGGAGTTTCTTTTGATCTACAGTCTCACCAACACTTGGTATTGACAGACTTATTCATTTTTTGCCAATCTATTAGTTGTAAAATGTTTTATTCCTCGTGCTCTTAATTTCATTTCCTAGGCTACTAATGAGGTTAATCATCTTTTATTTGTATTATTTATTTTTATTTTTAAAAAAATTTTATTTAAATTCCATTAGTTAACATATAGTGTATCATTAGTTTCAGAGGTAGAGGTCAGTGATTCTTTGTCAGTTGCTTATAACACGCAGTGCTCATTACTTCAAGTGCCCTCCTTAATGGCCATCACCCAGTTACCCCATCACCCCACCCACCTCCTCTCCAGCAACCCTCAGTTTGTTTCCCAGAGTTCAGAGCCATAATCTTATCATTTGTTTCCCTGTTAATCATCTTTTAATATATGTATTGGCCATTTGTGTTGCTTCTTTTGTGAAATTGATCCTATCTTTTGCTCATTTTTCTATTGAATTCTCTTTCCTTTTTCTACTCGTGATTTATATGAATTCTTTATATATCTGGATACCAGTCCTTTTCCAATTGTATAAGTTGTAAATATCTTCTCCCAATTTGTGGCTTATCTTTTCAGTATCTTTATGGTGTTTTTTGAGCAACAGACATTCCCAATTTTAATGTAGTTGAATTAATCTTTTCTTTTGTAGTTCGTGTTATTGTGAGGGCTTGTTTGAGAAATCCTTCTCCACCATACAATTATAAATATGTTTTCTTATAGTGTCTTTCAAGAGTTTTAAGGCTTTGCCTTTCACATAGAAATCTTGAATCCATTTGTTTGTTTTTTAAGATTGTATTTATTTATTTGACAGAGAGAGGAGACAGCGAGAGAGGGAACACAAGCAGGGGAGTGTGAGAGGGAGAAGCAGGCTTCCCACTGACCAGGGAGCCCAATGCAGGGCTCGATCCCAGGACCCTGGGACCATGACCTGAACCGAAGGCAGACACTTAACGACTGAGCCACCCAGGCGCCCCTTGAATCCATTTGAATTTATTTGTGTATGTGGTGGGAAGTGCAGATCCAGTTTCATTTCTCTCTGTATGAACAATGACTAGTTACCTCAACACCTTTTATTGGATAGTTCCCCCTCTCCACATTACTTCGTAATGCCCCTGTTTTACCTATCAAGTCTGCACCTGTGTTGTATTTTTTTTAGGGTAAGGGGCAAAGGAGAGGGAGAGAATTTAAGCAGGCTATACTCAGTGCAGAGCATGTCATGAGTCTTGATCTCATGACCCTGAGATCATGACCTGAGCCAAAATCAAAAGTCAGATGTTTAACTGACTGTGCCACCCAGGTGCCCCACCTGTGTTGTATTTTTCTGTTCTCTCTGTTCTTTTAAACTGACAATTTGTGCACCAGTACTACCCAGTGTTAATTATTATGGCTTTATAATAAGTCTTATTTTCTAATAAGACACGTTCCGGTACTTTTTTATTCATTCCTAGGAATCTTACATTATTTGTTGCTATATGAATGGTGTCTTTAAAAAATTCAGTGTTCCTTTTTGTTGCTAGTATTTTGGAAATGCAATTTTTTTTGAATATTGAACTTATTCAGATGGATTGCCAAGCTCTCTTATTATTTTCAGTCTTTGTAGACTCTTTTTTGGGTTATTTTGACAATCACACTGTCTATGAATAATGGGAGTTTTGTTTCTTCTGTAATTTTTATATGTTTAGTATATTTTTCATGTCTTACTGCACTGGCTGCTTCCTTTAGAATAATGCTATAAATGTAGGTGTGACAGTGGGCATCCTTGTCTTTTTCCTGGTAGTGTAAGGACTGTGTTTAATGACCTCTCATTAAGAATGAGTTTTGTTGAGTTTTCTTTCTTTTTTTAAAAAAAATCATTAGTGGGTGTTAAATTCTATGAAATTTTTTTTTCTACAACCACTGAGATAATTATATGCTTAAAAAAATCTGCTTATGTTGGGAATCCTTTCATTCATGCCTAGGATAACCAACTTAGTCATGATATAGTATAATTTGCTTGAAATATACTGCTGGATTTGTTTGGCTAATAATTTGCTTAGGGTATTTTCCTCAATGTCTATATGTTAAAATGACCTGTCGCATTCCTTTTCTTTAATTTAGGATTTTGTTTGTTTGTTTGTTTGTTTAGAGAGTGTGAGTCGGGGGAGGAGCAGAGGGAGAGGGAGAGAGAGAATCTCCAGCAGACTCCTAGCTGAGCTCAGAATCCAACACGGGGTTCATCCCTTGACCCCGAGATCATGACCTGAGCTGAAATCAAGAGTCAGACGCTTAACCAACTGAGCCACTAAGTAACCTCTGTCACATTCCTTTTTAAAAAATTATTTTGCTGAGTTTGGTATCAACATATTAATTTGGTAGAGTGAGATATTCTATGTTTCTATTCTTTGGAAGGCTAGAATCATCTATTCGTAGGAAGTGTATTGGAATTTGCCTTAAGATCATCAGGGTCTCTTGTTTTGTTTTTTGACTTGTTTTTTTGTTTTTTGTTTTCTTTGTGAAGATTTTTAGGTACTGATATAATTTCCTTAACAGTTATGGGACTATTAGAACTTTTTATTCCTTCTTAAGTCAGTTTTGCCAAGTTATGTCTTTCTAAGAATTTGTCCTTTTAAGTTTTCAGATTGATTTGGATCTTTTGGGACATTCTTTGTATTATCTTTTGAATCTCAGCTGAATCTGTAGTTCTCGTTATTTTCACTCATAATATTGTGCTCTTTTTTTAAAAAACGCTAAAGTCATATTCATTTTATTGGCCATTTTCAAAAAACCAAATTTTGCTGCATTGATCTTCTCTACTTCTTTTATCACTTTTTGCTTTTTATTTCATCGTTAATTTCTGCTCTTTTTTTTTTTTGTTACCTTCTTCTTTCTAATTTTTTGGATTTCTTTGTTCCTTTCCAAACTTCTTAAGCCGGATGCTTAGCCCACTAATTTTAGATTTATTTATTTATTTATTTATTTATTTATTTATTTATTTATTTATTTGACAGAGAGAGAGAGACAGCCAGCGAGAGAGGGAACACAAGCAGGGGGAGTGGGAGAGGAAGAAGCAGGCTCATAGCGGAGGAGCCTGATGCGGGGCTCGATCCCATAACGCTGGGATCACGCCCTGAGCCGAAGGCAGATGCTTAACCGCTGTGCCACCCAGACGCCCCTTAGCCCACTAATTTTAAACCTTTCTTCTTTCCTAATTTAGCGTTTAAGACCATCTGTTTCTCTCTGTGTCCTACAAGTTTGGATATGTAGCATTTTCACTGCTATTAAGTTCTAAGAATTTTCTGGTTTATTGTGATTACTTCTTGTGGTCCATGATTTGTTTAGTGATGAGTTTTAAATTTTACACATTTACGGGTATTGGGTTTTTTTTTGTTATTGATTTATACTTAATTGCATTGTCAGTAGGGAATATGATCTGTGTGATACTGATTCTGCAAAATTTGTTTGGAATATGATTTATTCACTCTGGTATCTACAGTGCCTAGCATAATGCCAAGAATGTAGAAATTGTTTGGTAAATGTTTGCTGATCTAATGAATGGAAATCAAATGACTGTCTAGTGACCACGCATTCAAGGGATTACCTCTTTCTCCTCAGCCAGTTTGTCCATTCCAAAGTAGGCTTGCAAGTAAGCACCAGAAATTTAATGGCCCTCCAAAATTGTCTTCTGTCTTACTCACTCCCTTCCTCCTTTGGGCTGGGAAGCGGACACTGAGTGGGTGGGTGAGAGGATGCTTGCAAGATCGGTAGTGTGAGCCCATCAGAGCTAGTCTTAAATGTACTAGAACTAGGTAACTGTTTTCCCATTTGTTTCTCCCGTGACCTGGAGGAAATTATTTCCTCTCTGATGGTAAGTCTCTAGAAGTGCATGTAAAGTGACATCTCCTCCAAGGGAAATTCTTATCTCATTGAATCCCAGAAAGGAAATAGGCATGATACCCCTGTTTTTTTTTTTAAAGATTTTATTTATTTATTTGACAGAGATAGAGACAGCCAGTGAGAGAGGGAACACAAGCAGGGGAAGTGGGAGAGGAAGAAGCAGGCTCATAGCGGAGGAGCCTGATGTGGGGCTCGATCCCATAATGCCGGGATCACACCCTGAGCCGAAGGCAGACGCTTAACCGCTGTGCCACCCAGGCGCCCCGATACCCCTGTTTAATTCATGGCAAAACGGACGTGAATCTAGTTAGTGGTGAGGCTGTTTGAGTTCCTGATGTGTACTTGTTGTTCTATATGCTAACCACTTCATTTTTATCCATTAAAATAACAGGTGGGTAATACCTTGGACTTGCTTAAGAGAATATAGGTAGATAAAAACATTTGACTGAATTCTTCTAAAAGGGCATTTGAAAACAAAGCATGAGAAATGCATATCCATTTGTCACTGGTCAATACATACTGGTTGAATGAATGAATCAACATTCCTTATTTTGATGAGTACATTTTTCTCCCTTTTGAATCAATACCACTTTGGCATATGAAGGAGTAAAGAGTGAATCATTAACTTCTCTGTCTTCCTAAGCTTTTTAGAAGCCTTTCAAAAATGCCTATTAAATAGATCTTGAAAGAGAGGTAGAGGGAAATATTAAAACATTGTTATTTCAGAGTAAATCTCAGGAGAGATGACAATGTTTATACATTATAACAAGATTTATATATTACAACAACATTCACATATTACAACAATGTTCACATACTGTAACAATGGCCATCCATTGTAATAATGTTGATATATTATAATAGACACTTGACATGGGCTGATCAGAAAGCCAGGAACTCAGTTGTGCTCCCCTTACTTTTTAAGTGGCATCAGGTAAGAAGCCCTTCCTCATTCACATCACCGTCTTACCTTGAGTTTTTGCCCTACTTTATAATAATCAGTCTGCAAAGTCTTATCCTCGTTTTTATGCAGAGGAAACTTGTGGGCATCTCCTTGCCATGTTTATGTCTTTTCCTCTTGCGTCCTCCAGAGGGCCTCCTTAGCTCTGCATAGGTAAGAGGTGTAGACAGTGATGACATAGGAAACTCATCTGGAGCGTGGAGGGTTCAGATTCACCAGCCTTTCCAGATAGAAGAGACCTCAGACCTCGCTTTTCAGAGGAGTAAACAGACTGAGAAAGACTTGCTTGAAGGCTACCATTGAGCTGGAGGAAGGTTCTGGAATAGAACCTGGCTTTCAGTCTTTCTCCTTCCCCAACTTTTAGGAGGACTCTTTCCCTCTCTTCCCTTTCTTCCTACTCTCTTCCCTCTCTTCCTGCTTCTTGACATGAAGCTGTAACAGTTAACCTTGACCGAGCGCCATTTCCATGCCAGGCACAGGATCCTCCCCAAACCCCAGGAGTTCATGTTCCATGGGGAAAGCCAGGAAACCAAGGCTTTTAGAGGCTAAACACAAACAGAAAAACAAGAAAAATACTTATTTAAAATCACACAGCTAAAAAAAGTGGGACAGCAGGATTTGAAAGGGATCTAACTCCAAAGCCTGTATTCCCTCCAAACTGTGCCATCCTTTGAACTGAGTTACTGAGCCATGAGACGCACCATGTCACAGTCTAGACGTCTTTGTTCCCGCTTCCCTGCCTCCCTCCTTATCTCTTCTACACTTCCATCTTTCTCCCACTCCAGCCCCTTTCTCGGCACTCACTGCACCCATGCAGGGAGACTCAGGTCTCCATTCCAATGTGGAGAAGGGAGCTACGCAACAGATGTGGGCTGTTGGGGCTGAGGGATCAGCTTTCCATGAACCTGCCGTGTGCTTCTTCACTGGGACTTGATTTCAGATCACAGGTCGATCATGTCTTTCGGTAGAAACAATTCATACAATTTAGAATGAAATTAAATGAGGAAAGAGGCTTTGATTTATAGGTATTAATTTTTCTATTGTGGCAAAAACAGAGCATGAAATTTACCATCTTAAACATTTTTAAGTGAACAGTTTAAGAGTTAAGTGTATTCACATTACTGTGAAACGGATCCCCAGAACATTTGAATCTTGCAAAATGGAGACTCTATACCCATTAAACACTGACTGCCCATTCCCCTCTCCTCCCAGCCCCTGGTAACCACCATTCTACTTTCTGTTTCTATGAGTTTGAGTCTTATCCTCAATGAAATCTTATCTTGAGTCTTATCCTATCAATGAAATCATACAAAATTTGTCTGTTGTAACTGGCTTTTTTCACTTAGTATGATGTCCTTGAGGTTCATCCATGTTGTAGCATGTGTCAGAATTTCTTTCCTTTTTAAGGCCAAATAATATTCCATTGTATGCATATGCTACATTTTGTTTATTCCGCCTCTTGGCTATTGTGAATAATGCTGCTGTGCACATGGGGGTGCAGACAACTCTTCAAGACCCTGCTTTCAATTCTTTTTTTTTTTGTTTTTAAGTAGCCCCCATGCCTGGCGTGGAGCCCAACATGAGGCTTGAACTCACAACCCTGAGATCAAGACCTGAGTTGAAATCAAGAGTCGGGTGCTTAACTGACTGAGCCACCCAGACACTACTCAATTCTTTTGTATATATACCCAAACATGTAATTGCTGGATCATAAGGTAATTCTATGTCTAATTTTTTTGAGGAGCTACCATACTGCTTTCCACAGTGTCTGCACCATTTTACATTGCCACTAATAGTGCATGAGGGGTCCAGATTCTCTAATTCTCGCCAATACTTGTTATTTTCTTTTCCTCCCTCCCTCCTTTCCTTTTTTCCCTTCTGCCTTCCTTATTTTTTCCTTCCTTCCTTTTTATAGCAGCCATCCTAATGAGCGTGAGGTGAGCAACTAGTTTTTGAATGAATATTCTGTGCCACGCACTAGACTTAGAGTACGGGGCTACAGAGATAAATACAACGTGTATCCTGCTCTCAAGTCACTCGGTCTTGTGGCTGGACTAGTCCGGTGTTTTTGCAAGTATGCAGCATCAGCTGGGCTGCCTGTTAAAAATACTGATTCTTGGGACTCTCTCTAGACACCTCTGGAATCAAGAGCTCCATTAATTTTTAAAAACAAGCCTCAAAGGTGATTCCAATGCACACCATTGGACTAGATCAGTAGTTAATCTAGCCGCACATTAAAATCTGTCTTGAATCTCTCCAGGGGTTGTGATTTATCTGGTCTAGGGTGGGCTTCTCTAATATATTTTCAAGCTTCCCAGGTGATACAAATGTACAGTCAAGGTAGAGAAACATTGGACTGGATGATTTTTAAATTCCTTCTGGTTGTAATATTCTGCCATTGGCAGCATTGTTTAGTTCAGCAAATACTTACTTATTAACTTGTTTTGTCTGTGCAAGGCTGCAGGTCAGCTAGGGTGTGAGAGTTGAGAGCAGACTGGGCTCAAATACGAAGGCTTGTGTTGTGTCCTGATCCATCCATACTGACTACCAGGGTAATCTTAGGAAAGTTCTCAAACCAGGAGAAGGAGGGTGGGGATCATGGAATTCTAATGAAGAAAATCTTTAAAGAAGGGGGAGGTTGACTGTGTCAAATAAAACTGAGAAGTAGCAAGGATAAAGACTAAGCCATTGGATTTGACATTGAGGAAGTCATTGGTGACCTTGGAGAAAGACTGTAGTAGGACTAAACAGCTGGAAGTCTGATGGGAGTGAGTTAGAGAGTGGGAGGCGAGGGGTATAGGAGTGTTTGCAGACAACTTCTAGCATGTCTGTGGCAGTGGGGCACAGAGACATATGGTGGTCACTGGGAGTTACAGGGGGCCATTTGTTTTTATTTTTCTTTATGAGAATTTCCTTCATGACTGCTACTAACTCTTATCAAAAAAACATTAATTAAGAACCCAGCTGGGCAGACTCTAATGAGCAGACTCTTGACTCAACCATTTAGAATCAAGGATGTCATTTTTTCGGGCTCACCTTATTGTGGTTTTTAAAAAATATAGGGAAGTCAAATTGTTCTGATGAAGCAAACTCAGAGAGCTCATCAAAACACAAAATACAATGCTAGGTTTTACAGAACTGCAAAGGACTAGGGCTTTTGGGGGTGGGAGGAGTCAACTGACTCTGTCTCTACGTCTTTTTTTCTTTTCTTTTCCCCTTTCCAGTTCTTTCTGCTCCCATTTCCTCCTCCTCCAGCATCCTTAGCCTGGCATGTGACCCTTTTACAAATGTACTCCTCTCCCTCTTACTCCCTACACTCACTGCACTCACGCATGTATGTCTGCTCATGGTAACTGCTCTTGGCTCTCTGAACGTGCTGTGCCTCTCATGCCTCTGTGCCTTTGCACGTACTCTTCCTCACTGACTTTTGTTTCAGGCGTACAACATAATGATTCGATATTGGGGGACACTGTGAAAGGATCACAATTAGGCTGGTTGCCCTCTGTCACCGTGTTAAGTTAAACAATGTGCAATACAATTTTATTGACCAGAGTCACATTGCTATACATTATATCCCCATGACTTATTTATTTTATGACCGGAAGTTTGTCCTTCTTGACCCTCTTCTCCCATTTCATCCACCTTCCAGTCTCCCTCTTCTCTGGCATCCACCAGTCTGTTCTCTGCATCTGTGAGTTTTGTTTTGTTTGTTCACTTGTTTTGTTTTCTAGATTCCCCATATAAATGAAATCATATTTGCCTTGTCTGACTTAATTCACTTAGCGTAATATCCTCAAAGTCCATCTATATCTTCACAAATGGCAAGATTTCATCCTTCTTCATGACAGTAATATTCCATTGTGTGTGTATATACCATAACTTCTTTTAAAAAAAAAGATTTATTTATTAATTTAGAGAGAGGGAGAGACAGAGAGAGTGCACACAGGAGGGGCAAAGGGAAAGAATCCCAAGCAGACTCCCTGCTGAGTGGAAAGCCCAAGGCAGAGCTTGATCCCAGAACCCTGAGATCATGACCCAAGCTGAAACCAAGAGTCAGATGCTTAACCACCTGAGCCACCCAGGCATCCCTACTATAATGTCTTTATCCATTCATTCGTTTATGGATGCTTGGGTTGTTTCCCTATCTCGGCTATTGTAAATAATGATGCCATGAACAGGGAGTTTTAAATATCTTTTTGAATTAGTGTTTTCATTTTCTTTGGATAAATACCCAGAAGTAGACCTGGATCATATGTCAGTTCTGTTTTTAATTTTGTTTGAGGAACCTCCATACTGTTTTCCATAGTGGCTGTACCGATCTATATTCCCACAAGCAGTGCATCAGGGTTCCCTTTTCTCCACATTCTCACCAACACTTGTTATTTCTTGTCTTTTGGATGATAACCATTCTGACAGGTGTGAGATGGTATCTTATTGTTTTGACTTGCATTTCGCTGATGATGAGCGATGTGGAGCGTCTTTTCATGTGCCCATTGGCCCACTGTATATCTTCTTTGGAAAAATGTCTTTCAGATCCTCTGCCCATTTTAAAAATCAGATTATTTGCTTATTTATTTTTGTTATTGAGTTGTTGAGCTCTTTGTTTATTTTGGATATTGACCCCTTCTTGAATATATGATTTGCAAATATCTGCTCCCATCCAGTAGACTGTTTCTTTTTAATTTTTAAAAAAATTGTTGATGGTTTCCCTTGTGTGTGCAGAAGCTTTTTTTGTTTGATATAACTCATTTGTTTATTTTTGCTTTTGTTGTCATTGCCTTTGGAATCAGATCCAAAAAAAAAAAAATATCACCAAGAGCAATGTCAAGAAGCTTACCATCTATATTTTCTTTCAGGAATTTTGTGGTTTCTGGTTTTATGTTCAAATCTTTAATTCATTTTGAATTAATTTTTATGTATGGTGTAACATAGTGGTCCAATTTCATTTTTTTTTTTTTTGCATGGGGCTGTCTAGTTTTCCCAGTACTGTTTATTGAAGAGACCGTCCTTTCCCTAGTCTATATTTGCCTCCTTTGTCATAAATTAATTGACCATGTATGCATGGATTTATTTCTGGGTTTTCTGTTCTGTTCCACTGATCTGTATGTTTATTTTTATACCAATACCACATTATTTTGTTACTATAACTTTGTAATATAGTTTTAAATCAGGGAGTGTGATGCCTCCAGTTTTAATCTTTCTCAAAATTGCTTTGGTTATTCAGGATCTTTTGTAGTTCCACAGAAATTTTAGGATCATTTGTTCTATTTCTGTGAAAAATGCTAATAGAATTTTGATAGGGATTACATTGAATCTGTAGATTGCTTTGGGTGATATGGAAATTTTAATTATATTTATTCTTCCAATTCATGAAATGGAATATCTTTCCATTTATTTGTACCTTCTTCAATCTCTTTCATTAGTGTCTTGTAGTTTTCAGGGTACAGGTCTTTTACATCCTTGGTTAAATTTATTCTCTGTTATTTTATTCTTTTTGATGAAATTATAAGTGGGATTGTTTTCTTAATTTCTTGTTCAGCTAGTTTGTTGTTAGTATATAAAAATGCAACAGATTTTTGTATATTGATAGGGTGTTCTACGAATTTACTGAATTTATTTATTAGTTCTTTTAAAAAAAGATTTTATTTATTTATTTATTTATTTATTTAGAACATGAGCTCAAGGATCTGAAAGACATTTTTCCAAAGAAGATATACAGTGGGCCAATGGGCACATGAAAAGATGCTCCACATCGCTCATCATGGGGCTGAGGGAGAGAGAGAGAATCTCAAGCAGACTCCCTGCTGAATGTGAAACCCAACATGGGGCTCCATCCCACAACCCCCAGATCATGACCTGAGCTGAAATCAAGAGTTGGATGCCCAACTGACTGAACCACCCAGGCACCCCTGTTTGTTTTTTCTAACAGTTTTTTGGTGGAGTCTTTAGGGTTTTCTAGATATAAATCATGTTGTCTGCAAATAGTGACAATTTTACTTTTTCTTTTGCCATCTGGATGCATTTTATTTCTTTTTCTTGCCTAATTGCTTTGGCTAGGACTTCCAATACTATGTTGAATGAAAGTGGTGAGAGTGAGCATCCTTGTCTTATTTCTGATCTTAGAGGGAAAAAAATCAGCTTTTTACCATTGAGTATGATGTTATATGTGGGTTTGTCATATCTGGCTTTTACTATGTTTATTATGTTACATCCCCTCTATACCTGCTTTGTTGGGATATTTTTATCATAAGAAATGTTGAATTTCATGACCATTTGATTTTTGTTCTTCATTTTGTTAATGTGGTGTGTCACACTGATTAATGTTGAACTGTCTTTGCATCCCTGGAATAAATCACACTTGATCATGGGGTATGATCTTTTTAATGTATTTTCGAATTCAGTTTGCTAATATTTTATTGAGGGTTTTTGCATCTATGTTCATCAGGGATATTGGCCTGTAATCTTTTTGTATGGTGTTCTTGTCTGGGTTTGGTATCAGGTTATTGCTGGCCTCATAAAATGAGTTTGGAAGTGTTCCCTCCTCTTCAGTTTTTTTTGGAAGAGTTTGAGAAGGGTAGGTATTAAATCTTCTTTGAATGTTTGGTAGAACTTACCAGTGAAGTCATCTGGTCTTGGACTTTTGTTTGTCAGGAGGTTTGGGATTACTGATTCAGTCTCCTTGTTAGTTTCAGTCTATCCAGATTTTCTGTTTCTTCATGATTCAGTCTTGGAAGATTGCATATTTCTAGGAATTTATCCATTTCTTCTAGGTTGTCCAACTTGCTGATGTATAATTTTTCATAGTAGTCTCTTATGACCTTTTGTATTTCTTTGGTATTGGTTATAACTTCCCCTCTTTCATTTCTGATTTTATTTATTTGTGTCCTCTCTCTTTTCTCAGTGAGTCTAGCTAAAGTTTTATCAGTTTTGTTTATCTTTTCAAAGAATCAGGTTTTAGTTTTGTTGGTTTTTTTTTTTAGCCTCCATTTCTTTCTGCTCTGATCTTCATTATTTCTTTCCTCCTGCTAACTTTGAACTTTGTTTGTTTCCCCTTTTCTAGTTCCTTTAGGTTTCTTGGGGAAGGGTTGCAGGAGAACTCCAAGCCAGTGTGCATCCACCGGTCAGATTTAGCAAAGCAGTGCTACAGAGGAACCTGCCTACTTCTTTTGGCTAACTCCTATTCATTTGTATTAGGGTACAAGCTAAGCTGCTATAACAAAAAGACCTTCAACATACTAGTTTAGATAAGAGAATTTAAATCTTCCCTCATGGTACAGACCAGAGGCAGGTAGTTCAGGGCTGGTAAAGTGGTTTGGCCAAATTTAACTTGTGGCTCTCACTTCTGGGTCCAAGGTGGCAGCTCTGGCTCTCACCATCACATCTACATCCCAACCAGAGGGAGGAGAGAAATGACAAGGGGACTACATACTCATTATTTTAAAGTATGACTCAGAAGTTGGTATATATTATTTTTATTTATGTTTCACTGGCCTGAATTTAGTCACATAGTCTCACTTCACTGTAAGGGAAGCTGAAAAATACAGTCTTTAGTTAGGAGAATGGATATTGGAGGACAGTATCCAATTGTGGCAGCCTCTGTCACATCATCTGTCTAGAGCCATCCAAATATCTTCTGCTCCAGGAAACCTGTTCCTCCTGGAAATGACCCCATTCTTTGCTCCAGCGTGACACTTACCATACTGAATTGCCCTTATCCTGTCCCTACTAGACTGTAAACAGACATGACCCATGTGTCATTTATCTTTGAATCCCTAGGACCTACAGCAGTATTGGTTTATGGTGAATATATGCGGCATAAATGAATCCTGTTCAGCTTTTTATCGACACTGGGATTTGGGCACTTTGCTCTTTATGGGGGGGTGCTAGAGTGGTCTGGCAGGTCACTTCATTGGTTGGCCCCACATGTAGCTCCTTCCTCTCCCTGCCTTGCACACTAGAGAAATCCAGGGATTTGCTAGGGACCACGGAAGGGTGGATATAAAAGGACAACCTCTATTTCATGGGCTGGGTAAACACGCAATTCGGAAAAGTGTTTAATTAGTTCAAATATTTATTTTAGGCTCAAGTGTTAGACTCCGACTCTTACCAAGGCCAAAGGTGCCGGGGAGAAGGTGTAGCTATTGCAGCCCTGGGCTGTTTGGGGTGGGGCCTTCACTTCCAGACTCTCAGGATATGTGCCCCCCCCCCCCCCCCCCAGCGAGGAGACAACATCCCTAGTATCCTCTCCCTGACCCCTTTGGTCTCTCCATGCTTATCCCCTCTTCCTCCTGTGCATTGAGGTTTTACCTCCGCTTGAGTTGTAGCCTTAAGAATGCTTCTCTGGTGTGCTGGGGTTGTCTGCTAGAGATGGGATCAGGGTAGAGGAGTGGGGGCAAGACAGGGGACCTAGTAGGTTGCTCTCAGGATGAAATGTGTATATTCTTAATCACCTGCTGGCCTATTGGTTGTAACTTGTTATGTGAAAGAGCCATCTGACACTTCTCTCCCTTGTCTTAGAATTCCAGCTTAGGTGTCAGTGAAAGAACCATTCCTCCACATCATTATTCAGTGTGAAGACTTGCCCTCACCTCCCAGATTTGGGACATTCCCAGTTCTGTGTTCTCATAGCCCTCTGCAGTGCCCTCCACATATTTGTTTCTGTCCCACCGCAGTCGTCCCCCCCGGCCTGCAAGCACTAGGAGGGCAGGTGTAGTGGCCCAGTTTCACAGATAAGAAGGAAATGCAGAAGGTCAGTGACATGCATAGTGGCACCCTGGTTAGTTAGTGATGGAGTCAGAAGTGGTAGCAGGGTTTCTGAGCTCAGGTGTGGGGAACAAAACACATGCAGATTTTGTTATCAGGCTCTGGGAATGACCTGGCAGGGAGTGTGTGTTGCTGACGATAGGCTGATTCCTTGGGGTGAGTTTGCACACCTGGGCATTCTCACAGGCAGCACCAGGCTGAGGGTTTTGTCCTGAGCCTGAAAAATGGATTGGATTTCCTGACTGTACCCTCAGAGGTCCCGTTGGAGCCCGTTTTCAGGCCGGAATGAAGGTGTATCTTTTCCCTCCTCTGGTGTTCCTCCTTCTAGTGATTGTTGAAAATAAACTTTGTCCTTGACTGGACATCCAGTTCTCTAGGAGGAGAGAAGAACTAAAACTTACTCCATCAGGCCAAGCACAGGGTATGTCAAAACCTTTGGAAGTTGAGGACGCTCTCAAATCCACCCTGGGCAAAGGCTGGCATGGGAATAAAGCCTCAGGCACGATAAGGTTGAGGCTTGAGGCTCTACTGGAGTGGGAGCTGTCTGCCAGATAGCCTTCGACCTGTGGGAATGAGATACAGGCCTCAAGAAGAACGGACGGTTGAACTGGTTTCCTCTGATGTCGTGTGGCCTAACACACTTTCCCTCTTGCTTTCAGAAAACTCCAAGAATGGGGCGCCTGGGTGGCGCAGTCGTTAAGCGTCTGCCTTCGGCTCAGGGCGTGATCCCGGCATTATGGGATCGAGCCCCACATCAGGCTCCTCCGCTATGAGCCTGCTTCTTCCTCTCCCACTCCCCCTGCTAGTGTTCCCTCTCTCGCTGGCTGTCTCTCTGTCAAATGAATAAATAAAATCTTAAAAAAAAAAAAAAAAAAGAAAACTCCACGAATGAAGTACCTTCATTCAAATGTAATTTATTTCCATACTCTCTCCACCGTGCCAGGGACTACGTTAGGAGCTTAACATACAGATGTGAATAAGACCCAGTTCTGGCTTTCAAGAAACTCTCAGTTTGGTGGAGGGAGATGGGCTATCCGTAGCTAACTACGTAATTACAGTATGTAGGGCTGTAAGGCCAGATGTGCTTAGTACATGTTTGAGTAGGAAAGTGGGCTTGATGTGCTAGGTTGCTGAGGTGCCAAAACAAAGCTATGACATTTCTAAGGAGGGGCTATAATATTTTGAGGAGTAGAGCCACACGATCATGTTTGTGTCTTGGATGGTTCTGGAGGTTGTGTTTAGCTTGCTGTCAGGGGGAGAGACTGGAGGCTGTCAGACTAGTAACAAAGTTATTTCAGTCATTGAGAGAAAAGACCGCGAAGCCTTGGAGTCTTTGGGGGAGACATAAAGAAAGGGGGGAATTTGCTAGATGTCCAGAAGAATTGTGTGAGAATAAGGAGCTGGGGGAAGGATTGAACAATGCCCAAGGTTTCTAGCCCAGGATCCTAGGAAACAGTGATGCCCTTACCCATGGCATCGGAAGAGGATTGGGGACAAGGAGATCACAGACTGTGGCACTGAGGGTGACAAGGATGTCAGGATGTGGGGCAGGAATAGGCTCAGAGGGGACAAGGAGGAGTGAAGATTGTAAAATTCAAGGGCTGTAGGATTTCTAGACCATGCTTGTGGAAAAGGGATGGTCTGCATCGGAGGAAAGACACTGTCCTTCCTTCTAATTGGAATCTTTTGCACTTTTTGTCATCACTTTGGAGCAGTATTTCTAAGAACTTCCTTACTGTTCAGGGAACTGAGTTTACTCATAGGAAATCAAACACGGTGGGCTCACTGAAGCGGGCCAGAACGTCCGAAGGCGCATGATGCTTTCGCCCAAGGCACTCCAACACTGCAGGGTGGACTTGAATAATGGCTGTTTCTGTACACCAGGAGAGCCTTCTGTCTGGTGTAGACTGAGCTGCAAACTTGTTTCATAAGGCTCTAAAAATCCTAATAGTATGTAGTTACCCGTGGGTTTGATCATAGAGAAATACCCAGCTAGGAATTGGCGGCTTGACATTTGGTCAGTTCTCTCTTGGACTCCCTTGAACAGCCTGAAAGTCTGAACAGGTTGAATGGCTACAGAACTGAATATCATTCACGATAATCTAGCCCCTTGCCACGCAAAGTGTGGCCCCTGGGCCAGCAGCATTGGCATCGCCCAGGAGCTTGTTAGAAATGCAGAATCTACCAAACCTGGACCCTGAATTTTAGCAAGCTCTCCACTGATTCATCTGCACATTCAAGTGTGAGAAGTATTGGTCTGGTACAGCAAGTGCTAGATACGGTTTTGCACTGGAATCATGTAGCTAATTTTAAACAGCTTTCCAAGCCTCAACCCCAGACATTCTCATCGAGTCAGGCAATTCTCTTGGGTAGCTAGGTTTGGGAACCACTGGCTTGTATAGGTTCAAAAATCCTTCTCTGTTGATGGACAAATGGCATGAATTTCAGTAAATGGAAATCTAGTTTGAACTCCACATTTGCTTGGTTTCCAATCATGGTAATAACTAAAGCTTCATGCCCTTAAAAAAAAAATACCATGTCGAGGCTGGCCATAAGCAAGCTTTGGCTCCTTGCTGTTGGGACAATTTGATTCCTGACCCTCAAGAAGGAAGATATGTGTCAGCCCTTTCTTGCCCCCACCCCTGACAACCGTTCATACGTTGGCAGAAGTTGAATGGGCTTGACCAATTCTCTGCCCATTTTGAAAGCAGCTGAAGTCAGCTGATGTTTACCAAGCACTCTGATGAAAATAATTACCCAAGACCAAACAATGTGATCTCCATTAGTTTCTTAGTTTGTTTCTGTAGAAGGTCATAGCTAGAAGGGGCCTTCCAGAACTCTCCTCCGAGCTCTCACTTTATGGATAGAAAAATAGAATCCACAGAGAGGACGGAACCTGCACTCCAGCTGGTTTCATCCAAGAGGAAAGGATTTTTTTTGTTGTTTGGAAAAAATGGACCACATATTTGTTGCCTAATTAGAGGCGCAAACGGGCAAGCTTTGTATTCTAAGCTTAATATCAAGCATTAAGAAAAGTGCTGTAAACACAGAAAGGTCTGGTTCCTGACTATTGCCCAGGACCCATAAGACACATGGAGTACAGATGTCCTGGGATGTCAACAAGCGAGTTCCCAAACGCTGAGGTCTTTAATTAAGCAGGTGTTTGGGAAGTAGGTCCTGCGTAGCTTCCAGCCTTGGCTGGGCTTGTCTTGCTGAAAAATGGCACTGACCCAGTCCAGCAGCAGGCCTGAAACTGGCTTCAAATGGAGGCATAGGAATGTGCCATTGTTACTTTCTTCTTTCTTATCAAGCCCCATTAGCTTGAGCAAGGAAGGAACAAAAATGGGCTGGGAAAACACGTTGTTTCACTGGGTAAAAATTTACTACCAAGGAAATGATTCTGCCATTTCCAAAAAAGGCCTTTGGATAGGTGTAGCCTTGCAAATACTTTTGGACGTTTTCTCGCAGTGTCACCCAGTGAGAATGTTTCCCTTTGGCCGGTGCTGTTCTCACACGAGAGCAGAGACATTCCTCTGAGCTTGTGAACACGGGTTCACGAGGATGACCCCTTGCTTGTTCATAATACTGGAGAGCAGAAGACGTGGAAAGAGCGAAGAGTCATAGGTGGGGTAAAGGTTGATCGTATTTGGCTCTGGAATTCAGTCAGACACACGTACTCCTGCGACGTCTGCAATTATGGAACCGTAGATGGACCCATAGGTGCCAAAGGGCAGAGGTGGAAACCGAGTCCCCATGAAGGAACGTAGCCTACCTTTTTTCACTCTTGTCCCCATCTCCTGCCACGTGTCTACTGCTCTAGGGGGAGCAGTCCCCACTCTGGCTACAGTAGAACTAATCATGCCTTACAGCCCACTGAGCCCCGGTGCTGTCATCTTGGTGTCTTTGGTGAATCCCAGAACAAAGCTGCCGAGGCAGAGGCCGTGCGTCCCCTATCTTTCACAGCTGTTAGGAATAGCACCTCACTTGGGGAAGGGAACTAAAATTTCCTGTGTACCTACTGTGTGCCAGGCAGTGGCAGTAGGACCTGGGCACACGTTAACCTATGAACCCTGTTTAGCAGACCGCGGGAGCCTGACGCGCCTGCTCAGTAATAGTTATCAAGTGCAGGGGCGTGGATTCACATCCAGCTCTGCCTGCCCCTGAAGTTATTTTTTTACCCACTAGCCCTTTCTGGGGAGGTCTTGGCCCTTTGGTCTTTTTTCCTCTTAGGCTTTGGTGCAGGCAGAACGGCTTAGGAAATGTGCTTCCCATGGGCATGGATGAATCATTGGTTTTTGTTTTGTTTTGTTTTACAGTTTTTAAAGGACCTTTAATTTCAGTTAGAACGTGTGCTTTGAAAACCGTTAATATATATTCCCTTTACCTTTTGGGGATAAATGTGGACATGTAAATACATCTTTGTATATTATATGCATATTCAAATATGATAAAGAGCTGGCATACATATGCATATTATTTATATTCAAACCGATTTATGCCTATTTATGGCAGTACCTTTAGTCTGTTCTGCTTGCCGATAGAGATCTTTATAGGGGAACCAGTGAACCAACGTGAAGGTGTGGTCCCTCCCCGTGGTGTTTCTCGAGTCAGCCTGAAAGAGCCCATTTGTTTGGTTGTCTGGTTGCTGAGCAGTTGCCTTCTGACGTCTTGAGGCCCGTTCCTCCATCTGCTGCCGCTATGAGACCCTGACTGGCCCTGACAGACATCCTTTATTCACACTGTCTTAGCGCCCCTGCCCACGTGAAGCTTTCCATCTGGCCGGGGACGTGAGACATAGCTAGCAGTATGAAATCCTAAACGAGCATCCCTCATATGTGAGCCACTGTCCTGAGGCCTGGGAGCCCAGTCCAGCTTGTGGCTTCCTGAGAGGGTGTCAAGGAAGTGACTGATCTTGATGACTTTCCAGAGCGAGCAGTTGTCTCACACTGAGAACGTTTCCGTCGAAGGCCGCTCTGGGGACATCGAAAGGAAGGTCAGCCAAAGCCACACAGGTCAGCAGAGCTGTGCCACTCGGTGCGAGGACAGTTTCTTCCTGGGCAGGTGCAGGGCTGGGCTTTGATATGCCAGCAGATTCTGGAGATGAGAGCAAGCTCTGTCCTCTGGTTGCTGGGGTGCTAGCCACGTGGAGAGTGGATGGACATTGCCCCACCTGGGAAGAGACAAGCCACGCTCTGATGGGATCCTCCAGGTTCCCCGGGCAGTTGACCAGGACCACAGCTCCCAGGGGCAAGACAGGGAGCGGGCAGAGGACTCTAGGGAGAGCCTCCGTCTGGGAGTGACATGGCTGGAGGGCTCTGCTAGAGGCCAGCTCTGCCAAATGGCCTGGAGGTTCGGGAGAACACACACACACACACACACACACACACACACACACACACACACAGCCACAGCTGAACATAAAGGATGAATGAATCTGTAAATAAAGGGCTGAATGAACCAGGATTCTTTCTTGGGAGACTCTTCCTAAGTATCACACGGGCAAGGAAATAGCAGGCACAGTTTGCGCACGAGGATAATGACACTTCCTCAGGTTGTTGTAACTTGTATTTTTCCACTGATGCAGAAAAGGACCCTTTGCCAAAGAATGTCCTTGGAGTGATTTGATGTATTTTTTCCTTCTGTTATTGAAGTCGAATGTATTTAATGTAAGCAATTCAGCTGTAAGATGGAATGTGTGATGAGTCTTTCAGCCCCGGCGGAACCCCACGGTGAGAACATTCTAGTTTCTTCTCCGCCAGGTGTGCAAGCTGACGGTGGTTTTCAGGGGGGCTGGTTGTGGGTTGTTTTTAAAGTCCACACACCAGAACCGTCTTGCCAGCACGCTGGCTGCGGAAACTTGTCTGGGGGGTTTTAAGACATCCATGTTTGCTGTTCACGTGTTCATTCATTCATTCACCAAAGAATTCCTGAGCATTTACTATGGACACAGCATCACACAGGTATGTTTTCAGAATATAAAGGTAAGACACACCCTCCAAAAACTCCAGGGACATACAGGTTCTTAAAAAAATATGTATGTATTGACAATCCATTCGGTGACTGAAAGTGTAAAGTACAGTTTTTTGAACGTATGTTGACGGAAATGCAGTTGAATCAAGTTAATTCTTTAACTCAGTAAAAGTGGTGGAGTTCTTAAAAAAATGCACTTTCAAGATGTGGTTTCTAGGCTCGACTACTTCACACGTGCGCTTGTGTGTGCGTGTGCATGCACGCCTGTGTACTTTCAGGCCCCGCACACCCGTGGGAGCCCCGTCTGGTCCCCTGGCATGGGTTTGGTGTCTCTCTACAGGAGTCCGCCGGCACATTGTGTGTGTCGCAAGTTACACAAACACAGAGTCTTGGGAACTTGCTATGACCAAGTCTAATGTCTCTTCTCCCCTTGGGTCTCTCTCACCCTTCAATCCCCTCAAGGCAGGAAAAAGCGTGCAAATTCCTAAGGCACCGTTGTTCCCAGGGTATAGTGGCCATCCATCACTCCCGGCCGGAAAAATATAACTATGTGCTGGCCGATAGTGACATTATTTATTATCCTAGTCTTCGATAGGGATTGGAGCAGGAGTGGCTGCTGGCCAAGCATTATTCGCTGGTTCCCCTGGGAGGCTTTGCCGGGTGGGCAGCCCTGGGGATGGAAGGGAGGCCGAGGGCAGAGGCAGGGGCTCTTGCAGCCAAGAACAGGCTGGGTTTTTGCCACGGAGGCTGCACATTGTCAGTGTATCAGGGTGGAGTGGAGGCTGCCACCACCTTGGAGCCAGGTTCTTGGAAGCTGCATGTCTGGAGGACTGAAGTCTGGTTTCCCACGATGCCCAGGCTTCTGATGGTTGGAGGTGGGGTGGAGATTGATGAGTGTGGTCGGTGTTGACTTGTCGCAGGAGGGTGGCGGACTGTGGTGATGTGACCTCTGCCATTCCTGCACAGAGGGGTTCGGAGTCAGGTGGGCAGGGAGGCCTGGGCTCAGCTCTTGGCTTGGTATTTACTCTATCAGCACCATTTTCCCACCTGGAAGATGGGGCTCATGAGTCCTCCTCGCAGGGTTTGTGAGAATAAATATGGTAGCGTCTGTGACGTTTCCTGTATACATACGACCCATGCGCACAATACAGGCAGACGACATACACACACGACCCGTGCTCTACATTTGCATAGTACGTGTGCACATGACATACACACATGATGTGAGCACACCGCACATGCACACCGCATATGCTCAGTGAGTGGCTTTTAATATTATTTCCCACACTGTGTGGTCCTTTTGGAGGAGGGAGGGAGAAGGGGAGAAGATGTAGCTGAGGCAGCCCCGAGTGCAGGGATGAGGGGAGCAAAAGGCAGGTGCCCTGCTAAGGTACGGGCAGGAAGGGTAGGTTGACAAGGAGGGGAGGCGCTGGTGTGGGATCCGGGGCGCTTGATGGATCCCGTGCAGTGAATTAATAGACGAACGTTTAGGGAAAGTCTCCTCCTCCAGGTGGAAGTGAGAGTGTGGTGTCAGAAGGTTCTATTATAGGATGCTGAACGCTCTCTCTAAAGTGCAGTGCAGGGAGAAGCGCCAGAAGGATTTGTTGCCATCGAAACAGTTTTGAGAGCTGAGTGTATACACTGGATGTCTTGAGGAGTGTGGCCATGCATACAGCTTGGTCTCTACGCTCTGAAGCTCTTGATTAAGGAGAAGGGGTGACTTGGACGCAGGTACCTGCCCACTGCCAGACATACGGCCATAGGCAGCCATGCAGAGACCCCCAGTGTTGAGCAGAGGGCAGTAAGAGATCAGTCCCAGGAGCTCTGGAGCAGCAGGAAGGCTGCAGGGTTCCGTGAAGCTTCGGGAAGGTGCGGGAGCCCCAGGCTGAAGGATTCTCGTGGATGGATAGAGTCAAGTGGCTCCACTCCTAGCTTCCTTTGGCGGGAGACGTTTATTTTTCTCCTGTTGTGTTCTCAGAGGTGTTTCTCGCACAGGTACGCAACAGACCCATGTTTAACACATGCCTGACTACGCCTAAGACAAAACGTGTTTCTAAATCAAGTCATGGTTTTTATCAAGGTGACCTGCTTTCAGAAAGTGATGGGGCAGGATGTCAGAAGAGTCCCCAAGGATGTGTGTTCTCTTCTTGGCCATTTTCTTTTGTGGATTTCTGGGGAGCAGACTAGGTCTGCCCCCTCCACAAAGGTCAGTGTCTCCTAGTGGTATTCATCAGGGAGGCACGTCCGTCTCCTTGGATGTAACCTGTAGACATTATCACCTCCTTCCCAGAAGGACAAGCAAGCAGCTGGCACCTCTGTTGGCTCTGGATAAATGTATGTGACGTTCTCTGGAATATGTCTGTGTTACAGATGTGGACGAGTGTGCAACGGATTCTCACCAGTGCCACCCTACCCAGATCTGCATCAACACGGAAGGAGGGTACACCTGTTCCTGCACCGATGGCTATTGGCTTCTGGAAGGCCAGTGCTTAGGTAACAGCTCTTTGGGGCTCGAAGAGACTCTTGGAAGTTAATGGTCACCAGGGGTATTGTGAAATGGGGACATAACTGGGTGGCCTGAGGGCAGTGGGATTTTCTTTGTTGGGGGGTAGAAGGCTATGCAGCTTGCACTGCCCTGTCAAATCAGTCGTGACATTGCTGTCAGTGTCATCATCAGAGCTTTTGAATGTAAGTTTTAAGGGCTCATATTTGATTTTACCTAGACCTGCTTCCTGCCTTCAGAAAGTTTATATCCAAGGCAGGAAGTGATAGAGGTGAGGACTATTCTGTCTCAGTTAGAAATCATACTAAGAGATGGGAACGCTTGCTTAGTCACAGAAATGTTCCGAGTCTCACATGTGAATCAGTAGATTCTAACACCTCCTCCCAATACCCACCCCACTAGCTGTGGTCTTTTTACTCTGAAGGAGTCAGTCACCAATTGAGGATTTTGTCCCTTGCAGTTGGCATCCGCTATATGATCTCTCTGTTTATTTTTACTGGAGGGTTATCTGCCGTTCTTCCCCTCTGGTTTTGGTTTAGCCAAGTGAATGAATTCATAGCAATCTCTAGCTGTCACTTGAATTCTATTTCTAGGGTGTGATTTCTATGCTGTGTTTTCTTGGAAAAGCCTTACCAGTTTAAGTTCTCTAAGACACTGTTCTGTTGCCCGAAAATCAGTCCTGGAGGAGCGGAGAACCAAATCCAAACAACTCATGGAAACAAAAAAAAAAAAAAAGAGAGAGACTCTGAGACTCCCTTGATTAAGACTTGAGTGTCGGTCCACTCTAGAGCCCCGTCTGATGCATCTTTGAGGCCTGATAAGCCAGACTACACTTGGCCTGGTTCTCCTTTCCAGGCATGCTCCAGAGAGCTGGCTGCACATGGGGGCATTTGTGAATATGATGGTCGCTGTGCATTTTAACCAACCTCAGTTATTATGGAAAATTTGATGCCACTGATTTGAACATAAGCAGATCAGTGTGAGTGAGTTATTTGTACGGGAACTTAATATGTCGGCTCTCAGAGCTGGAAGGGATGTTAGATATTATGTCATCCAACTTTTATAGAGTTGGAAATTGAGACTCAAAGAAGGGGAACATTTTGAACAAAGCGGGAGTTGGGTCTAAAATCTGGCTCCTCTCTCTCAGTCCAGTTTTCTTTCCACCACAAGGGGGCGCTAGAGAGGATCGGGTGAGTGGGACACAGGCCCCACTGTAGAAACCTTAGGGCCAGGAAACCCTTCCCCATGTGAGGGGAGCCAGCTCTTGGGACGTTTCTCTGCTTGGGAGGGCTGTTCTCTTCCACGGGGCCTGAAGCTTTGGGAGGGATGCTCCTGGAGGCCTAAGTGGTACCACATGCTCAGCCCTCTCACAGTTCACATCCGAAGTGAAGACCTTTCCTAATTGTGGCTGAACTCATGCCTTCTCCTGGCCAAACTCTTCTTTCTCTTTCAAAACACAAGTTCCATCACCATCTCCCACCCCTTCTGTGCACCTTTTGGAGGCGTTGCTTTTGCGGAAAAATAAGGGGCCGGGGCTGCCCTTCCTCCAAGGTACCCCTAGGCAGAGGAGACTGTCCCCATCCCCACTCCCACCGCTGCCTCTCTGGCCTCGGTGGTGTGCCCAGCTGCACCCTGGGAAAGGTCAGGACCAGCAACCGCACAAGTCAGTGTGTTTTCGCAGCAGGAGCTGCAGGGCACTCAGTGGGCAGTGGGGTGGGTCAGGTTAGAAGTAGTTGCTGCTCAGAGATAAAACAGAAGCACAAGGGCACAGCCTCCGAGGGGGCTGATCACTAGCTAAGGTGGAGTGGAGTCCTTTCTGGCAGCAGGTGGTAGAAATGAGGCACAGAGACAGATTCGGAACTGGTCTCCAGAGCCCTGGCTGGACTCTGGTTCCAAGGAACTGGGGGACCAGGGAGGCAACATTTGGGGGAAGTGAGGATAAGATAAGGACCAGTTACAGCTACAGTCAGATCAGTTGGCCACAGCAGGTGCTTGTATAGGTGAGGACTGGGTCTCTGTCTGGAGGCTTCATTTAAAGGCATCCCATCCCAGAGGAGTGACTTCTCTTGCCCATCAGCCCATTAACTTGGGGTATTGGGAAGTGCTTTCCTAATGACATCAGGCTCCCCATTGACTGGTACATGTCAGCAGGGAGGGCATATTGCCCAGCTCTGCTAAAAGGCTCCATTCAGCCACAAAGCCGTTTGCTCGGGAAAGGCCAGCCATGGCTTGGGAGAGGTGTGTTTATCCAGAGTTTTATGTCTGCTCTGGTGCAAGCAGGAGATCCAAGGTGAACTCCAGCATCCTTGTGTTACTGGATTCTAGGTCTCCAGACTGCTGTGCTGCCCTGCTTGTCCTGGCCTATGCTTGCTTGTTCCTGAGTGCTAGACAGATCATTGTGAACAGAGCTGGCGAAGAACCTGTTGGAGCGAGGCTGTGGATTCTTCTTACACTTTAGGC
The DNA here is from genome assembly GCF_024610735.1 of Ursus americanus. Lineage (NCBI taxonomy): Eukaryota > Metazoa > Chordata > Mammalia > Carnivora > Ursidae > Ursus > Ursus americanus. The sequence continues at coordinate 34,065,460 of NC_142152.1, read as the reverse complement.
CAACTTGTCCCTTCCTAGGGCCATGCGACGTTTCTACAGAATCTTAGAGTGGACTCTTGATGTTGGATAAATCTTAGCATTGAGTATTGGAGTTGGATAAACTCTTGGAGGCTGACTTGCCCCACATCCCAATCAAAGCAGACATTTCTTCTAGAACTTTCCAGACAGGTGCAGGTGTTCACGGGACTGAGTTGGGTCAGGGATTAAGGGCCTAAGGGATTGAGCCTTAGACTCTGGAGGGTATCACCATCCCTGACAGTCGGTACTGTCTTCTCTTTAGTTCCCCTTCCCTTCGTGATCCTGCTCCGAAAGCAATGGGCAGTCATGATGCCGGGTGGAGCACTGGTGATTGGGAAGAAATGTCTCACCTTGCTAGCATTTCTCTTTCCAGACATTGATGAATGTCGCTACGGCTACTGCCAGCAACTTTGTGCAAATGTTCCTGGATCCTATTCCTGCACCTGCAACCCTGGTTTTACCCTCAACGAGGATGGAAGGTCTTGCCAAGGTATGTGAGGCGAGTGATCTCTTGAACACGGTGTGAAACACTAGATGCTGTCTTCTCCGGAGTCTGACAGCTGATGTGGTTAGCGGCTGTTCCCGCTCCTGGTCACCGTGTGCCCAGCCCCGCTGCTTACAGAAACCTGCGGTCCAAACCGAAGGTTATGGGAAGCATCTCAAAAAGTGCTCTGAGTACCGCTGAGAGGAGAACCACAGTCATCTGTCATCTGGGGCTTTATGGTTTCATGGATTTGTTCCTCTCTGCGTGTCTACTTTCCACAAGTAGCCTTGCCAGGTTTCTGGGCTAATCGGAAATTTTCACGCATGTCCTGTAGCCTGAGTTCAGTTCCTGATGCTCAAGAGGGGTGGTCAGGGAGGGGTCCTGAGCCTGGATGAATTCAAAATAGACACACCCTCCGTGCACGGGTCTTGTGGGCAATTTTCATGCCTCTGCCTCCAGTTTTCCCTATGACCTAAGCTAGCAGAGCCTGTTCCCTAGCAAAGAGCCCAGGGATGATGATAATTTAGGACTCAGCATTCCCCACAAAAAAACAGACTAAAACAAAGGCTTTTTTTTTTTGAGAGAGAGAGAGAGAAAATGAGTGAGCAGGGGAAAGAGAGGCAGAGGGAGAGGAGAGAGAGAGAAGCTCAAGCAGGCTCCACACCCAGCATAGAGCCCGTCGCGGAGCCTGACGTGGGGCTCGATCTCATGACCCTGAGATCATGCCCTGAGAGATCATGCCCTGAGCTGAAACCAAGAATTGGACGCTCAATGAACTGAGCCGCCCGGGCGCCCCGACACAAAGGCATTTTCTGAGTTTCACGTGATTACTTCGAATACTGATCCGTGAGAAGAGCAAACTACATGCCTTCTGCAGTCTCCATCCGAAGGTTTCTTCTGCTCAGGAAGTGAATGGGGGCTCCAGGCCCAAGGAATTCATGCAAGTTCTGCCAGGCCTGGCCCCGCCCCCAGCCCCCACCCAGGCCTCCAGCCCCTGGCAGCGGCTCCGTGCAGGGTGGAGGTTAGTCCTGGAGACGCAGAATGAGGTCTTTGTTTGGAGCCTGCCACCAGGTTCTGCAGGGCCCATTTCCTTGTCACACCATTTGAGGTCTGGCGGGCAGGCTCCAAGCCAGCTAGTTGGAGGGTATTATGTTTCCATTAGCTTAATCATATCTAAATCATTGGGTAAACAGGAAGGCATCAGCGTTAAAGGGTCTGATCCTGGATTCTTTGTAAGTCTTTGCTCCAAAGCTGGTTCTGCTAATTGTTCCAAGAAGTCTCGACGGCGTTCCTCTTGCCAGGAGAGGTAATTTTCTTCTGAGAGCCAGGGCCTGGAGGTTGAGGGAGCCGATAGAACAGGGGCCCTTCCGTTTTCCTGGATCAGGGAGCAGGCGCCTGGCTCCCCTGCTGCTGTGAGAAGTGACATAGGGCAGATGCAGGCTTCTCTGTGCCCAGGCCAGGGGGTTGGAAGTGCCAGCCCAGGCTTCCACCCGGAGACTGGTAAGGCGCTTCCAGCACCTCAAGAGGAACAGCCATGCGCAGCAGAGCCCAAAGGCCCCAGTGTCCTTCAGGCCTCTCAGGGACAGGTCTGTGACGAGGAGCAGGTGATCCACTGGGCAGTGCCAAGTCCAGCAGTGCGCTAAGGCCTGGCCGCGGGCACCCAGCCACGGGGATATTGCATCAGCAGGGTCCATGGGTGCAATAGGGTGCTACGTTCCCCACTGAGCTTTTGTAATCCTCACACCTCGTGCAGGGAAGGGTGCTTTGAGCTCTTTGAAGCCTGGTCATAGTCTGTTAACCTCCCTGAACCCCAACAGTAGCCCGAGGAGATAGGTAGGGCAGGGGCATGGGGCCTTGTTTTGCAGAGGAGGAAATCGAAGCTCAGAAGCCTTAAGCAACGATTCCTGCAGCCGGTGGGTGGCAGAGTTGAGAGGCCCGAGGCTCCAGCCTTCCTGTCCCGCGGGTTGCAGCGGGTGTGGCCTGCCGGCACCCGCTTCAGAAGGGCACTTGGGCCTGTGTGGATGCCAGGGGCCAGAGGGCTGTGGGACCTGTTGCTCTGAGGAGGCAGCTGCAAGAGAGCAAGACCCGAGCTCCCTCATCCCAGTGTGCTCAGCGTGTGGCTGGAAGCCAAGGACACAAGCCCTAATACCCAGCAGTGCCGTCCTGCCTGCACTTGACTCGAAGGCCCACCACCACCGCGTTTTCTGGCTTCTGGGGGGCAGAGCCTCCAGCTCTGTTGGGGAGACTGGTGCTTCGCTGCCCTCTCCCTGCAGAGCCCTGTTTCTCCCCCTGCAACCCTCTGAAAGCTCTAAGGAAACAGGAGCTGTGTGGGCATGGGATTAGCCCTCCCCTTAAGAAAAGCTTCTCAAGCTGTTCCCTAGGAAGGCCTTTCACTCTGAAAACACTCAAATCTCTATTCAGAGCCTTAAGAGGTTTACCTGGACTTTGAAGGGGATAGAAATTTTCTCAGCTGGAACTTTGGTCATTGGCGTATGGGGCTGGGGAGAGGGTGTGCTTAAAACGGGTCAGCCAATGCCAGTGGAGAAAAGGGCTCCTTCCTCCTCCTTCCCTCATCCCGATGAACTATGCAGAATAAATAACTCACAGGTATTATGGAAAGAGCCCTGACTCATGTGCCGGTTCCAGCTGTGCTTGTTCGCCTGGGACTTGGACGCATGTCCCAACCTTCAAACAACCTTACAAGTATTGATGTATCATTGATGTACAATAAACTGCACTACTAAAGGCACATTATTTCATAAACTTTGCTGTCCATATACCTCCATGGAGCCATCACCACATTCAAGATGATGAAATATTCCATTATCTGTAAGTTTCCTTGTGCCCCTTTGTGGTCCTTTCCTTAACCCACTGAACTTGTAACATGGGGCAGTAGTCCTTGTAAGGATTTGGTAAGTGTGAGATCCTTTTGTAATAATGAGTGACATTGTTTTTGAGTAACTGTCTTATCTCAGGTGGCCGTGACAAAATACCAGATTGAGTAGCTTAAACAAGGAAAATTTGTTTTCGCATAGTTTTTGAGGCGAGAATTCCAAGATCAGATGCCGGCATGATCAGGCGCTGGTGAGGGCTCTCTTCTTGCCCTGCGGACAGCAGCCTTCTCACCGTGTGCTCGCAAGGCAGAGGGAGCTATAGCAAGCTCTCTGGTGTCCATTCTTCTAAGGGCACTAACCCCGTCATGAGGCCCCCACCTATATGACCTCATTTAACCTTAATCACCTCCTAAAGGCCCCATCTCCAAATCCAGTCATGTTGGGGGTTAGGGCTTCAACACAGGAATTTGGGGGAGGGACACAATTCAGTCCATAGCAATAATTCAAAGAGAGTTATTAAAATGGTCGTGGTTATTTACCTGCTTACCTGAAACTTCAAAGTCAGTGGGGGTGAGGGAAGAGCTACTCAGTGATAGAATGTGTCAGATGATGGGAAAGAGCAGATGTTACCTGGAAATTGAGCTTTGGGGACTGGAGGGGTATGTGTGTACACGCATCTACATGGATATGTGTATACAAGTTGTTTCTACCCCTCCCAACTTGTGAGCAAAGAGGGAGATGTGAATGGAGGCCCTCGTCCTCTGGTGAACACTCTGGGGTCTGAGCTGTAGACCTGAGAGGTCCTGGATGGAGAGCATTGGCACCTGGGAATCTGGTCTCCTGGTGCCCAGTAGATTCTGTTGCCAGTGCGTTTTCTGCCACGTCAGTGGGGATGTTCTGTTGTGGGAATGGTCGGTGATGTGCTTTTGCTTTCCATAGACGTGAACGAGTGTACCACTGAGAACCCCTGCGTGCAAACCTGTGTCAACACCTACGGCTCTTTCATCTGCCGCTGTGACCCAGGATATGAACTTGAGGATGATGGTGTTCATTGCAGTGGTAATGGGATTTGGCATTTGGAGACTTCCATCTGTCGTAGGGGTGCAGTGGGGGGACAGAGGACAGGGCTTCCTTTACAGGTGTTTCCTCTCCTTTCCCAGACACATCCCCAGTTTGGGATATTTCCCAGTGCGGTGGAATCACAGCCACTCAAAGCAGAGATGAGTCACTTCCCGAAAGGTGGAGTAGAGTCTCCTCCCTTGTCATTTGACCCCTAATGCAAAAACCAATGGAGCGGCCTTTAGGGTCTGACATGGGGTTGAAGAGGGAAAGGAGTTGCCTGATTTTGTGTGTTGGTTTGAATTATCTGTCCCTGCCCTGCACTGACAAGTCCTGGGCCTAGCCTAATAGTACCTGTAGAGGGAAGTGACTTTGGTATGATAGCATATCTCACAGGGTGGGTTGGTGGGGGCACTGAATGAGTGAGATCATATGGGTGAGTGAAAATACTTTGTGAACTTCTAAAATCTCTACAAATGATCAGTGCCTAGCTCTAGGACTGGCACATAGCATGCGTGAAGTCAACAGTTCTCAAAGCAGTGAACAAATGATCGAATATTGAATTAATTAATTCTTAATAATTTGTGAGAACATAATATGGTGGCTTTGTTGACCTTTTATAAATTCCTTCCAAGACCAAGAAGCTATGATTCTTTGCCAGTGCTTTCTTGTGAACTCTATTATAATTTTATTAAACCCTGTAATAAGAAACTTATAAACTCTTGAGAACAGGGATGGCAGTTTTACTCGAATAAATCCCTGTAGCATCCCACACAGAGCCGTGTACAGCTCATTCTTTCTTCCATTCTTCCTTCCTTCCCTTCATTCCTTGTTTTTTTTGTAAATACTGGATTAAAGTAAACTCCTCTCCATCCACTTTTGGCATCTTGAGGAGTTGTGAGTTAGCACAGTCCAAATTAACCATGCTTCCCTGTATTTTTCAAAATAAGCGAACCATACCCTAGGGCGTGAAAATCTTTTTGTCCTGCTGAATGGAAAGTTTCTTAATCCTGGGTTTCACTGTGACAGAAACTGACCCAGGTCATGAATGAGACTTGTCTGGTAGCTTCAGTGAGGACTGGGGTGTTCTGGGGACAGAGTTCTCTGAACAACTGAGCACCTCTCTCTGGGGCCCGGAAAGCTGGAGCCCCAACTAAGCATTTGCAGAGAGCTTTAGATGGATTAAATGTCAGTCCCAGAAACTAATAAAATACCTTCAGGGATGAAAAGCTACTTTCTTCCTGATTTCAGTTCCTCCTATGGCACTCCTTGGGGAATCTGGGCCAAGGGACTGAGAGGGGGAAAGTTTAGCATTATGAGATGGGATTATTTGTTTCTCCAGAAGTCCATGCTCCAGAATCCACAGGTGTTTATTGACCATCTGCAGAGGTGGTATGGTAGGGGGATTGGAGCCAGATGGAGCTGGGTTCAAATTCTAGCTCTTTCCTTGGCCAAGTCATGAGGGTGGTCACAGACATGAAAAAAGCTTGTGTACCTGTGTCGTTCCATGTTAGTTGACTTTTTCCAGGTGTACGTGTAAGAGACTTCTGGCTTTTCGGAGACTTTACATCCCTGGTGGTTTGGCAAGGATTTTCAGTTGACTCACTTCACCCGAAATCTCTATCTTCTGCACGTTCACACGACACCCACTTTTCTAAGACTTAGAGTGACCCGTGGCCGCTGCAGGCTTTAGGGTTGGCCCAGGATAACAGTGCGACACAGGGAGTTTGTTTTCTGTCCCTTCCTACTCACCCCCTTTCTTTGCTTCTCATTTTCCCCGGGAACTGTACCTCTCCATGCTGTTGAGGCTAGTGGGGCCCCTCTGTGCAGCACTAGCCCCTTCCTAGCTGTGTCCCCTTATCTCTCGAGGACCTGCTAAGCTGAGCTGGTCCTGGAAACCATGGCGGCTTGTCATGGGGATGAGTGAAAGTAGCCTCAGGTGTGCTCCTGGCCAGAAACTGGGCTTGTATTTCAATTTTTGGTGGAGATTAGAGTCACAGCCTTAGTAAAGTCTGGGGATTGCAGACCCCAAGATAAACCGAGTGGGCCTATTAGGGCCCCTCCCTACCCAACAGGAGGCAGGGGTGGGTGCTGCCCTCTCCACCTGCCCTGGAGCCAGTCCTGCTCTGGGGATGCCCCCAACCTTAGAACCCCTCAAATCCACTGATTGTAAGTTCCGAACATGATCACTCAGAGAGACATTACAGCATTGTGCTGACTAGCCGCAGGATCGGGAGGCTGACTGGCTGGCTGGCTTCAAATCCCAGCTTTCCTTTTCACTCGTTATCTGCGAACTTAGTCAAGCTACCTAACCTCTATAAGCCTCAAATTTTCCTCTGTAAAACGCAGCTAGTAATAGTGCTTCCTTCATAGGGCTGAGGTGAGGATTAAATCAGATGAAGCATGGGGCGCCTGGCCGGCTCAGTCAGTGGAGTGTGCGACTCTTGATCTCGGGGTCATGAGTCTGAGCCCTACACTGGGTGTAGAGATGACTTAAAATAACTTAAAAATAAAATCTTAAAAAAAAATAAGGTGAGGCATATGAAACATTTAACTCGGCCCTTGGTACGTCGCAAGCACTTGGGAGCTGCTGGTTTATATTCATGCTTCTACCGGAGCTATGGACCGGAATCTACAAACATAGCCAAGATCGAGGGGGACACTCTCTGTTGATGGGAGAGGTCCCGGGGGAGAGGGGGAGGAGTTGCCAAAAGCAAATCTTGCCTCACAGAGCTTTAACTTTTCACATCAGCATCCCGGTTCTGCTGGCTCCGAACCCTTTGCCTGGAGACCGGTGGGAGAGGCGGGAAGGAGTTTCTCCTTCTCTGATGGGAGAGGCGTCACGCATGTCACACTCCCAGAAGGAGCCAGTGGTGAGGAAACCGCCTTATTTGTGCAGACACCCTCCATGGGTGATTCCAGCCACCAGTGGTCTGTGAGTGAGAGAGCAATCCGAGGACATGTCACATGGGGAAACTAGTGAAAGCAAGTTTTCGGGAAACAATAAATGAAAGAAAAACATGTTTTCTTTGGCGCGCCTATCGAATGAGGCTCAAACGGGGGCTCTGTTGCCAAACTCTGTGTGTGATGAAGAGCTGGCTCTTCCGAACCGCCCTCTGCATCAGCCACCACGGCCAACATGTTCAATGGCTCTTCCTTCGCGTCCCCACCTCTGCAGCTGGAGGGTGGCCCACCTCCAGCTTCCCAGGTCCCAGCGACCTCCTGAGGCAGGCGGGCCACCCAGGGATATACATGGGCCCACCCGGTGCCACTCCAGAGTTTTCTCTTTCAAGGAGATTTTTGGACACAAAGATGTTTTAATGTACTGGACATCCCCTGGCCTCCTGGATATGTTCCTTTGAGTTGGGACTATAGAAATAATATTGTTTCTTAACTTTGGGGTGATTAGAGGGCCGTTGGCACTGGTAAAGTTGCCCTTTCAGAAGACTGGGTCCAGGGAATGTTTTTTGGGTTTTGGAGAAGAGCTCTGCACCTGGAAAACTCCAGTGGGCAAACGAATCCCACCTCTGGAAGTGGGAGTTATATTTACCTGCTGCGCAAAATGAGTCCGTAATTAGTAGATAATGTAGCTGAGGTGGGCGTGTGAGAAGTTGGATGGAGACAGATTTCAGCTCCCTATAGGGAAGAATATGCTAACAATTAGAGCTGTCCAACTGTCAGTAGGCTTCCTCAGTAGGTAGTGAGCTCCCCGTCACCTGAGTGTGCAAGAAGTAAAATGGCAACTTCGTAGCCACAGATGTACCGTCACATGTGTCAGGAGGGTGTGGGCGTTGGAAGAGAAAACCACTAAGCCCCCATCCCCAGGTAGTCTGATTATAAGCAGCAGGTGTGACTTGTCACCCCCAGATATGGATGAGTGCAGCCTCTCTGAGTTCCTCTGCCAACACGAGTGTGTGAACCAGCCCGGCACGTACTTCTGCTCCTGTCCCCCTGGCTACATTCTGTTGGACGACAACCGAAGCTGCCAGGGTAAGGCTGTCCAGAGGGGCCTGGCTGGAGGAGGTGTGAGGTGGGGCTGGCTCAGGGGGTCATGGATGTTTTCACCTGGGGAAGGTGGCAGGGATGAGGGCATGAGTGGGTTCCAGTAGCTCGCAGAGTGGCAGTCTCTGGCCAGGATGTCGGGCCTTCCTGTCCTGTGACCCATACCTTGGCCTCAGAAAAGACATAGCTACTTCACTACTGTCATGAACTCCACAGGAAGAGGTGGCCTGTCTGGCCTCCCTGGGCAGATCTCAGTGACCCCTCAGAGGACCGCCCCAGCCAAGGCTTCTTGTGATCTGGCCCCATTCATGGACCGAGGTCCAGGCTTTCGCACGGCTCCTGGAGGGTAGCCTAGTTAGTGTTTCTCTCCTGATTCCCTAGAGAGTGGAAGCCAGGGAAACTCACACGTCTAACTGTGTGTCCCTCAGAGGGTCAGGACCCCAGGTTGTGTCGGGGGTAGGTCTCCTTCAGATTGGCTGTTTGGGCTGATTCCCAGCCCCGTGGTCCACCCACTGGGGCCGTTGGAGAGGCTGATAGGTGAGCCACTGACCCATTTCAGCTCCTTGAACCTACCTTACCTGAACACCAAGCAAGAATTCTCCATGGCAGTGCTGGGCAATAGAAATATAAAGTCAGCTACAAAATAGGAGCCATATAGGAATAAAAAAAATAGGTAAAATTAATTTTGAGAATATATTTTATTTAATGCACTACCTCTGCAATATTATCATTCCAACGTGTACTCAATGTAAAAACTGTTGATGAGATATTGCATTCTTTTTTTGTACTGCGTGGCCAAGATCTGTGTGTCTTTTCCATTTACAGCACAGCTCAACTTGCACTAGCCACATTTCCAGTGCTCAGTAGCCACCTGTGGCCAGTAGCTGTCATAGTGGACAGTGCAGTCCTATAGTAAAGACCAGGCTGCCCCCCCGCACGTGCTCGCGCACACACTCACACACACACACACACACACACACACACACACACACACCCCTGGCCGGAGCCAACACCTGGGAAGCGCTGTCCTGTTTCAGCCTCTTATCTACCTGCATTGCAGATATCAACGAGTGTGAGCATGGAAACCACACGTGTAACCTGCAGCAGACTTGCTACAATTTGCAGGGGGGCTTTAAGTGCATTGACCCCATCCGCTGCGAGGAGCCTTATCTGCGGATCAGCGATAAGTAAGTCATTTGAGAAATGGGAACATGAGTGAGGGGCCTGGTTCAGGAGGGTGCCATTGTGGTGGAGAGGAGAGTGCCCCTGCCTGGCCTGTTGCCTATCATACACACACACACACACACACACACACACACACACACGTACATCTTTTGCCCTCCTTTCTTCCAGCCACACATTTACTACCCCGAGTAACACCCATTCCTCGCACTGGAGATAAAGAGATGAATCAGACACATCTGTCTTGTCCTCTAGGAGTGCAGCCTCCAAGAGCCATTCATGGCTTACCAGGGTGCTTCCTGCTCTGTACAAGAACAGGCGAAAGAGGACAAAGCAGGGGCAGGCAGGCGGGGATCCATGGCAGATGGCCTCCCTCCATGCTAAGAGATACGCTTCTAGCAACCCTTTGGTTTCTGGTTCCAGGGTCCTTTGGGCAGAGCCGAGTGTCAGGCTGCTCTCCCAGCTCCCATTGCTGCTTCTCCCAGGGATCCTCCGGCCACCCTTATCTGTAGCCGGGGAATTGGCCCGGTTCAGTGCTCGGCACTGAGCTACTGTGGCCTGGGAGGTCCCTGGCACGCCGCTGAAAACTGCCTGCCTCCAGGACCTGTTCCTCCCGACTCCAGCCACCCCCTTCCAGCTCGTGTCCTTGTCTGTGTGTCCTGTACTCCTGCCAACCCGAACGGGACTTGCCCTCACCTTTACCCACACCCTGCAGCGGCCAGCCTCCTGACTTTCACGCACCCACTTCTGCCATATGGAAGGCATTTCTCCCACCGCCACATAGACGGATCCGCCCCATCTTTCAGATCTGAGCTCCAGTGCCGCGTCCCCCAGCTGTTTGTGACCCTCTTCAGCTGCCCTCAGTCAGCACGCCCTCCAAGCTTCTTAATTTGGGAAGCAATTCTTTGCTGTGTGACATGTGACATTTTAAGGGGCCATTTGGGCACCCGGGACGTATTAGCTCAGCTGTTTTGATCAGCCTTAAAAAACAAAACTTTAGAAATAATTTTTCTACGTTCCTTTATTTGGTGTCAGTTGAGCTCCGGTTCTGTGCTGGACACCTGTGTCAGGCGCCGTAGTTTTTGCTCTTCTGAGAGTGGACGAGAAAGACATTAAGCAAATTGTTCCATAAATGAAAACATAATCATAGATTGGGGTAGGAGTGTGAGCCAGAGGAATGGGGATTTATAAAAGGACCATGTTGGTTGGACTTGGTCTAGACTGGGGAGTCCAAAATCTCCTCTGAGGGATGGCATATGGGCTGGAATGAGAAAATGAGCCAGTGTTGACAGAGAGTGGAAGTGCAGAGGGAACAGCACGTACAGAGATCCCAAGGTGGTGGGGAGCTTGACATCCTCGGGGACCAGAGGAGGCTCAGTTGCTGCAGCCTTGTGAGCAAAGTGGGCAGTGACTGGTGGGAAATTGACAGACGCCAGATCCCCTGGGTCTTACAGGCTAAAGTGGGTGTTTAGTTTTTACTCATGTTTCAAGGGGTGGCCCTTGGAGGATCTTCAAGCAGGACAGAGACAGAATCTGGTTTTTTGATGACGGGCGCTCTGGCTGCCATGTAATGGATTGACGGGGGAGGGGCCTATTAGAAGGCCACCCCAGAGGTCCGGGTGAGACCCGGTGGTGCCCTGAATGACAATGCTGTGATAAAAGAGATGGTGAAGGGTGGGTGGACTTGGACTGTGTTTTGGAGATGGAACCAACCAATGTTTTGAACATAGATCAGAAGTTTGAGGAGAGCAACGGAAACAAGACAAGGTTGACTCCCAGTTCTGCCCATCAAGGCAATGTACCCACAGATGTCCTCATCCTGTTGTGAACTCTGACCCTTTGGGGAGTCTCAGGGATGAGGTGAGAGATAGGGTGGTTAGGAAGACATCAAGGGGCCTCTACAACAGGCCTTCGTTGGGAAAGAGAGTCAACGGTTTCATGACAATGCTGTTACTAGTGTTTCAAATTAGCCGTTTTGTAGTAGAGATATTTGTGTCCATGATTTATTTCTCCTACAAGAAGATGAACTATTTGAGGTCAGAATCTTATTGATCCTGGCAATTCCAAAGTGTCTAACGTTGTGTCTCACAGTGAGTTTAGTGAGTCCTAAGCTCTTGTTTATCGAATGAAAAGATGAAGTGACGTTCTGCACAGCCCGTGCTAAGTGCTGTAGAGAGTGTACAAGGACCACCCAGTTTCTGTCAATCTCATGTGATTTCTCATTTTTAGAATTTCTTCCTGAGTATGAACGTCTGGGGAAGTGAAGGACTACATGACCAGCGAAGCATTTTGCCAAATAAACACATGACAGATGTAAAGTGCATTAGAGAATATGCAAAGCAGATATCTAGGGTCTATACTCTAGCAGCAGAAATACCTGATTGGGTCAGAGAGCTCACCTACACCCTGGTGAGGTTGTAGGTGAGACCCAGGGGCAGAGGGGATCTACAGTTACAGCGTTCGGATGATAAAAATGGGGTAGCCTCCTTTTCAGTGTGTTAAGGGAGGAAGTAGGTACAAGGAGCATCTGGAAAGTATTTATCGCATTCATGCATAATTTCCCTTGCCAACAGCCGCTGTATGTGTCCTGCTGAGAATCCTGGCTGCAGAGACCAACCCTTCACCATCCTGTACCGGGATATGGATGTGGTGTCAGGACGCTCTGTTCCTGCCGACATCTTCCAAATGCAAGCCACGACCCGCTACCCTGGGGCGTATTACATCTTCCAGATCAAGTCTGGGAACGAGGGCAGAGAATTCTATATGCGGGTAAGAGGGGATGGTCACCATCGTTAACGATGCTTATGTTGTTAGCCTGGCACGTGCTTCTAGAAACGGGTCAGAGAGCAGGTAGGAGGGGTGGGTGGGAAGAGGGGAGTGGGTGGGAGTCGGGACTTTGAGGTTCTGATTCCTATGACTTTCTGGGCAGCTGTGTGAAAACTGCTTCTCCTCGGTGAGCCTCCACATCCTCCTTGTCTGCGCCCTGAGAAGTTAGACCGCGTTGCAATCTTCTGTCCTGCCTGGAGGAGGCACTCACATATCCAGTCATCCATCCGCTCGTTTGACAAATATTTATTGCCTCCTATGCGCTTCCAGAAACTGAGCTGGAGTAGTGAAAAAAACATCCCCAAATCCTTGCTCTCGTGGCCCTTCCGTTGCAGCAAATATAAAGGCTTTCCTCTCAGAAGTAGGCGCCGTCTGTGTGGTCCAACAGAGTCGCCATGAGGGCTCTTTAAATTTTAAATAAATTAAAATGAAATGAAATGAAAGATTAGGTTCTTCCGTGGCACTGGCCACATTTCAAGAGCTCAGTAGTCGCCTGTGGCCGCTGTGTTAGCTCGGATAAAGAGCATTTCTATCACCGTAGGAAGCTGGATGGATAGTGCTGCCTTAGCCATATCAAGAAAACATTTTAGAGCACGCGTCCTAAAATACATTCGTCTCTTTGTTGATGACGCACGTGTAATCCTGTGCCCCTGTGTTCCTGAGCTTCATCTCCTGCCACTCGGGGTGGACGCACGTCTTTGGAGACCCCCGCTTTAGAGCCATGTTTTTCACATTGCAGGGTGAATTTGGGCTCTTGTCCAAAGAGTGGATTCTGGAGTTTCCTCTCTGGGGAGTCTCTTTCAGAAGACAGTGGTTGAGGCCTAGTGTATCGGTTTCCTGTGGTTTCTGTGACAAATTACCACAACTTGGTGGCTTAAGACAACAGAAATTTATTTTCTCACGGTTCTGGAAGCCAAAAGCCTGAAATCACGTTCACTGAGCTGAAACCAAGGTGTCCCCAGAGCCGTATTCTCTCCAGAGCTCTAGGGGAGAGGCCATTCCTTGCTTCCTTCAGTCCCAGCGACGGCCAGCATTTCCTGACTTGTGGCCATGTCCCTTTAGTCACTGCCTCCGTCCGTGGACACACTGCCTCTGGTTCTGTGTGTGTCAAATTTCCCTGTCTCTCTCTCCCCTCCTGTGTGATTGGATTTAGGGCCTGCCCAGATAATCCAGGATAATCTCCATGAGCCAAGATCCTTACCTTAATCACAGGCCAGAGATCCCTTTTTCTTTTTTCTTTCTTTCTTTTTTTTTTTTTTAAAGATTTTATTTATTTATTTGACAGAGAGAGAGACAGCCAACGAGAGAGGGAACACAAGCAGGGGGAGTGGGAGAGGAAGAAACAGGCTCCCAGCGGAGGAGCCTGATGTGGGGCTCGATCCCAGGACTCTGGGATCACGCCCTGAGCCAAAGGCAGACGCTTAACAACTGAGCCACCCAGGTGCCCCAGAGATCCCTTTTTCTTATAAGGTAGTATTTACAGGTTCTGGGGATGTAGTTACAGGGCCTGAGATCTCTGGGGGCCCTTATTCAGCCCCCTCTACCCAGGAATCTGCATTTCTAACAACTACAGCATGCGGTCCTCCAGAGGCAACCTATAGGGCCATGGAAGCTTCTCCACTTTGAAGGGGGCCTCCCGCCCCTGGTCCTGTGAGAGGACCGCCTATCTGAGGTCTCTACGACCCTCTTGCTGTCTCCTGGCAGAATCTTCCAGTCCTTGCCTCTGGGGCTAGGATGTTCTAAAAACAGGGGAGTCTCAGAAGCAGGGGTTAGAACAGATTAGAGAAGGTCCCAGGGGCTGGTATCTTGCCTGTATCCTCACTACTATGTTTTTGGCAAGACCCTAACAGGACCAGGTCACATGTAGTAACATAGTCCATGGAGCCAGCATCTGTAGACGAATGCAATAGGGCCAAAGGCTTTGGGGAAAGATGGAATGAATGAGTTAAAGGTAGAGGCGCTTCTGCAAGATGAGAAGGATAGAGCTGCATTTCTGTCTGTCTTGTCTCCACTTCCAGCGGAAACCCACATCTTGTGAGCCGCGGTGGCCTTGCTGCCCTTGGGAGCAGAAGCCTGGCCCCCTGGCATTCTCCAGTTTGGCCTCTCATTTGTACAGACACAGCGGGGCCCAACCATAGTGTGCAAAGATGCCTCTTTTGGGGATTTAAAATACCATCAGTGATACTTCTGTCCTTGCATTTTTTCCCCAAGCAGAAAAGAAGATCCTCGGAAGGTGACTTTACCGGGGCGAGATTTCACTCACTAGACCACCACCTGCTAAAATCCCTCTAGACCCAAATGTTCCCCGTGAGGCTGACTTGTGAGAGATACCCAGTGATGCAGGGGGAGGCAGATTGTCCCGCAGGTGGAGTGGGCAAGAGCGAGGACCCTTCCTGGAGGCTTCCTCTCAGACTCACATTGTCATAGCCCCTGGGGAACCCTGGAAACTCACAAAGCTGAGCTGTATGCTTGTGCCCTCTCGGGACACTGGGAAGGGCCATCATTCTTCAGTACTTGTTCAGAAGAGGCTGTCAGGACTCCAAGGCTGAAGGAACGTTCAGAGACGGGGAGGTGGTGACTCCTGGCCTCTCTTTCTGACTGCACCCGGGAAGAGAGAACAGCCTCCGTAGGGGGGCTGTGTGCAGCCATGGGCATGGAGGCAGGAAGACAAGGAGAAACCTGCCAGACAAGGTGGGCCTTCCACGCTCCCCTCTGTCCGAGCTGCAGCTCCATCAGGGGGCACCCATGGTTGTGCTCCATGGGCTCCGGAACCAGGCTGACCCGCTTCACTCAAGTTCCACAACGCACCCGCTGTGTGACCTTGGGCACATTACCTAACCTCTCTGGGCCTCAATTTCCACATCTGTAAAGAGGGGATAATAATAGTATTTACTTTAGGATTAGATGAGCTCGTCTACTTAGTCCAGTACCTGGAACACAGGGCAACTGTTTCTCTCCAGCACGTAGGATTTAGCAGCGGTGAAACATTCAGTAACCTTTTTCTCACCTTGCTGGCTCCAAACCTGGGCACATGTGGGTGCTGGCTAGGTTAATCCCACGGGACTAACAGGTGCTTTGACTTACTGTTGAATTGTCTCCTTCTCCCATATCAAGTCCTAGCCGGTTGCAGTGAAAACTTCAACCTCTCTGTCTCTCACTCAGTGTCAAGTTTCCCCCCTTCCCCTGCTCAGGGGTGGGACCGGGGTGGAGGGGTTTTGGCCTCTGTGCTAGCTTCCTCTTCCCCTCCTCCCACTGACCATGCTGCCTCTGGCTCTTTCTCCAGGACTGGGGGGTGCAGATGATGGGAGGGGAGCGTTAGGGGGACTGGGGTCTTATTGGCTTGTTGCCATTGCAAGCAGGCATTGGTGCCGTGTCTGGAACAGAGACCCAAATGCTCATGCTTTCCGGGGATGCTTTATGGATTCTTTGGAAATTTCCCTGGAGACTTTGCACTGACCATTTTCTGGTGTGGGCAGTCGGGCCCCTTGATGGCCACTTGCCACCCCAAACCTTCCCAGCCTCTTTCTGGTGCTGTGCCTTCCACAGACTTCCCGTGGGTGGGGAGGGGGTGGTGGCGCGTCGGCAGAGCAGGCGCACCAACAGGGAGCTCCCCAGCAGCCCCTCACCTCCCCGTGGTTCCAGGTATCTGGGCGTCGTCTGTAGACTCCAGGAGAGTCAGGCACCGCTGGCTGCACTCTTAAACCCCAGAGGACCCGCATCCCTGAACGGTTCTCTTGAAACCCCCTCCGACTTGAGGTGGGGGCTGCTAAGTGTGTTTGACGTAGCATGGTGGTAAGAGTGAGAGAAACAGATCGGCCTGGGCCACTGCTTTGCAAGTCACGGATAACAGCTACAGGAACTATCCCAAATCCTATATAGCGCTCAGCACGCACCAGGCATCGCGCCAGCTGGGTCCCATATATCGCTCCCTTCATCCTTCCAACAGTCCTGTGACATAGGGCCTGCGTGACCATCCCAACTTACAGATGTGAGCACTGAGGCACAGAGAGGCCGAGGAGCTTGCCCACGGTCTCACAGCTAGGAAGCCCCAGAGCAGGATTCGAACCCAGTCAGGAGGGTATCAAAATCTATACATTTTCCTTTAGGATGTGGGGTATTTTCACCTACTCTTCTAGCTTTGGGATGCAGCAGAAATTGAGATAACAAGAAAAGTCTAGTTTAACATTTAGTAATAGTAGAAAATGTTCAATAAGTGTCAGTTATTTTGTATTGGTAATATTCTTTTTCAAAAGATTTTATTAATTTATTGAGAGAGCGCAAGCGTGAACGCAAGCGGGGGAGGGGGAGGGAGAGAGAATCTTAAGCAGACTCCACATTGAGTGTGGAGCCCAATGTGGGGCTCGATCTCACGACCCCGAGATCATGACCTGAGCTGAAACCAAGAGTCAGATGCTTAACCGACCGAGCCGCCCAGGTACCCCCAGTAGTGCTGCTTTTGCTGTGGCAGACACTGCTACTGTTGTCAGAAGGCCATGAGCTCCCGGGCCCTGGAGCCTTGGCAGTGCCGTCCAAGAGACTGGAGCATCGCGTGGGGGGCTTGATGGCCATTCAGGCTTTCCCCCCACCCTGAGATTTGCTGATTGTGTCACAAGCACACAGCAGGCAAACCACACACACCCACGTGCACACACAGGCACGTGTACATACACACATGCACACTCACACGCCTCTTTCAGGAGCACTGTTGGCAGCCCATCTCACTCAGAGCCCTGGACCGAGGACTGGTGACTGACTGGCCTTGGCCAGGTGCCTCGGGAACACAATTAGGGCCAGAAGACGGAGCACGGTCCTGGGGTTCAGACTGCCAAAGCACGTCTACTCTGTGACATGTGTGGGTCAGGTGGCAGGTCCAAGGCAAGCTGACTTGCTGGCCAGCCGTTAGGCAGGGCCATCCCATAGGTCGATTCAGAACAGATCCAAGTTGCATGAGAGCAAAAGGCCAAGAAGACATACATCAGGTGGGCAGTTTGCAACCTGCAGTTGCTGCGGTCGGCCACACTCACTCCTTCTTGCAGCGCGAACATAAACTCAGCAGCATGACATAGGCGGCTTTGAGTCAGGCACTGAGAGTCCAGGAACAAACAGGATGTGGCCTCTGTCCCTGAGGAACGCACACCGGTGGGGAGGGGGACACACCACAGGCCAATATTTACAATGTAAAGTGGCGATGCTTGCATGGAGTCCGTGCGGTGGGATGGTCAGGAAATTGAGAGGTCCTGAGACCTTATCACAGAGCAGGGTTTGGGGGGTCCGACACGCCGGTATCATGTGCTAGTTTGGGGCCCTTCTGTAGTGTACTTAGCTACTTACATGGTGGGGGCATGAGGATTAAATAAGAGATGTACGAAAGGTCATGGCCAAACGCCTGGGATCATAACCCCCCACCCCCACCCCATCGGCATCATTTTGCACCAGTGACCATGAAGCCTCCCAGTGACTAGGGGCTCTCAGGAGGCCTCTTTCATTAATGCCTTGATTATGCCCTAAAAGCCTAATGAGTAGTGAGTAGGGGAGGTGGCTGTCCTCAGCTCCCCTGATAGGTGCTTGGGTCCTCCCATGGGCTTGTAGGCAGGCCTTCCAAGGCTGCTGCAATCTGGCCCTGGCCAACCTCAGACCCGCTGACCTCTAGGGTTCCTTCCAGATGGGAGAGGCAGTGACCCTCCGGAGACCTTTACCAGGAGAGCCCAAGTGAACAACTTGGAAGTTCCCAGTCCTTCCAGTCCCTTCCTGGACCTTGGGCTCTGCAGGTCTCCCTCCCAAGGGCTGCCCACAGCTCCAGGTCCTCAACCCCTGGCCTTTGTTCTTGCAAACAGTGAAAGCTGGTGAGGTATTTGTATATGTAAATGCCGCGGGCATTTCCCTGTGTGCCTGTCCCTTCTGAAACGCTGGCCCAGTGCTCTGAGGTTTTGCAAGAGTCGACAAGGAAGTCCGAGCGATTCTCTGTGTAAGGAGGTGCCAATTGCGCCGATGCTGACGGGAACAGAGGGAGCGGATGCCAAGAGGAAATTGCATGGGTGTCAGGCTGTTGATAGCCCAGGGGACAGGGGAGGTCCCAGTACCTGGCCAGCACCTACCTGCCTGCCCCGCCCTGGTCATATTTGTGGCAGCTCGGGGATGTCGGATCTTTATGGGGAGTCCTCCCTTTATGGAGACAGATAAAACGCGTGGTGTGGCTTTCAGTAAGCCAAGCTTCTTGATTTTGCAAGCCTGTTGCTTTCAGTTTCTGAGCACTGCTGGGCGCTGGTGCTTATAGAAAGTGCTAATCCCTCATCTCCTTGTTCTCTCACGCCATTTCCTCTCCAGGAGCCCACTATCTAGCATGGACCGTGAGCGCTCGCCTCAAGGGCAGTGCTCGGGAGAAGAAGTAAAACACACAGCAGTCTCTTCTGATAACTGTGGTGCAGTGGAAAAGGCCTGGGATTGGGGGTCAGACAGCAGCCCTGCCCCTACTAGTCAGGTGACCCTATGTAATGACTTAACCTCACTGGGCCTTGGTTTGCTTATTTAGAAAATGGGGAAATAATGACACATACCTCTAAGTAGGACAGCCAGGGTCCCCAGATTCGGACTTGTGCTTTTAGATCAGCACTTCTCGATTTTTTTTTTTTAAGGTTTTATGCATTTATTTGTCAGAGAGAAGGCCGGCGTACAAGCAGGGAGAGCAGCAGGCCGAGGGAGAAGCTGACTCCCTGCTGAGCTCCTCAAATGCTTTAGAGCAAGATTCAGTGGAAGAGAAGAGCTTATCATTAGGGCTGCAGCACTAGGGTCACAGGGTGGTGTGAGGCTGGAGGGACCCACAGGGTGTCTAATGGGAGCTCCTGCGGCCGCCGCACATCAGAACCACCTGGAGGCCTGTAAACAAATTATACTTTCCCCCGGCATCATCCAAACATCCACTCGAGCTGACACTCTTGGAATGGGTCCCTGGAATTGTTAGTTTAGGAAAAAGTGTCCTAGGTGCCCTGGAGGCTGTTGGCTGGAGAACTTGTGATCTGGTACAAACCCTCATTTTAGAGCCGAGCCCCAGAGCCGTGAAGCGACAGCCCTATGGTATGCCGTTAGTTCCGCCAATTGCTCATTATTTCATTCAAGATAATATTTACTGAGCACTTATTGTGTGCCTGGCACCAGGCTGGGTTCTGGGGGAGGACAGCGGTGAAAAACCTGATCCCTGTCCTTGCTCTTTACAGAGCTCATAGTCTGGTAGGGACTCAGACATCAGACACAGACCTGTTAGTGTGGACAGTGCCACACGGTGATGAGTGCTTTCCACCCTAGGCAGACTGGGCGCAGGGGCAGAGGGTCCCAGGGTGACCTGAATTGGTTGGGGGAAGTAAGGAAGGCCTCTGACGAAGTGGCAGTTTGGGCGAGCCCTGGAAGGTTAGCAGGAAAAAGCCAGCTGGGACGTGGGCAAAGCCAAGGGCAGAGTGTGGCACCGAGGAGGTCCAGGTTGATGGCAGCGCTGAAGGGGGAGACCCCCGATTGGGGCTGCAGAGGCAGGCTGCTGCCAGATCACCTGGCCTTCCGCTTTGGTGATTGCACGAGAGGTGCCCTCAAAATGATGGCTTTCCCCAACTTTCTTCCATATTGCTTAACGGCTTCGGGGGTCCCGCTCATCTGCCCCCTTACGTCAGCCAGGCCTTGTCTAACTGGTATCCCTGGTTCTGTCCACAGCAAACGGGTCCCATCAGTGCCACCCTGGTGATGACACGCCCCATCAAAGGGCCCCGGGACATACAGCTGGACTTGGAAATGATCACTGTCAACACCGTCATCAACTTCAGAGGCAGCTCTGTGATCCGACTGCGGATATACGTGTCCCAGTACCCGTTCTGAGCCCCGGGCTGGGGGGGCCACTGACACTGCCTCTCAGCAGCCCCAAGGGACAGGAGAAGAGAAGAAACAAGAGGGAGAGTAAAGTGGGACAGATGTTACGCTTTTCTTGCAGACCGTCTCCCGAGGAGTCGGCCCTGATGTCCTGACCCTGCCTGTATCATGGTAGACCCGTCACTCTGAAGGACATGCTTCCCCAGTTCTTACGACGCAGTTATTGGAAAGTATTATTGGCACCCTGACCTGAGATCGACGGTGATTTTTCAAGGCCTTCAGTTTCTTTTCATATTTTTCAAGGGAAATAGATTAGGCTCGCTGGGGCCTGAGTCCATGTTCAAAGACTGTGAACGGCTTGCAGTCACCTCTTCCACGCCTTCTGTCTCTCGCTGATCCGCTGATCGCTTCTTTGCCGAGGCCCCCTGGCTGTAGCTAGTTCGCTTCTTGTATGCACAGAGAAGGCTATGGAAAGAAACCCCAGCAGGATCTAAGGGTTTTTAAAGAGTCTATTTCAAAACCAAGTGTGGCATTTTCAGCCATAAAAGAAGTTTTTGTTGTCCTTAAATTTGTATAACTGTTTAATCCTTTCTTGAGCATTTTGAGTATTTTTTAAAAATTAAGTGGTAGAATTCCTTAAAAAGGCCTTAAGACACATGTTTTGTTCTGACTTCCCAAACCCAGTCTCCTCTCCATTTTACCCCAGTGTTTTCTTCGAGGACCCCTTGATCATGCTTTCTTTAGAAATTTTACCCAACTGGGTTGGAAGGCAGAGGTCTCTAAACTGATTAAATATTTGAAGAGATCTTGTGTTTGGTTCATTTTGGCTATCGTAGATGATTCAGCATTTGGGGTTGGTTCTAGTTCTCTTTAAACCTGTGTATTGTGCACCAACTTGAAAACTCCCTGGAGAACTCGATAGTCCTTTATAACTCAGGTACGTGATGGCGAGTTGGGGGCGGGGCAGAGGAATGGAGGTGGGGGAAGGTAGGGGTTAGCACGGACCTGCATCCTATTTCATTCAATTAGGAAACAACTAACCAGCCCTCTGGCATGTAGATTATTTCCAGGTATGCTTCCAGAACACAAGTGTAGTCACGGTACTTTAAATCAGTGGTCCCCAACCCTGACTGTCACGTAGGGTAACTCGTGGAGCCTTTAAGAAAAAAAAAAGCCTGACTTCTTGGGCTTTGCCCCCAGAGATTCTGATTTAGTTGGTTTTTGGTAGAGCCTGGGCCTTGGGACTTTTAAAATCTCTAGTAAATAGCTGGACTTGAGAGTGCTTGTTATAAGCCCCATAAAGCGACGGGGGACAAATACGGCCCCGCCTCGGTCACCTTGCCCTTAGCATCCTTTCAGTTATAGGCAGGGTTCATCATCCCTTTTCTGATCAAAGACTCTGGATTTCCTTCAGGACTCAGCACCTCAGGCAGGGGCAAAGAGAGTCAACAGTGCAAGCAGGGGCTTCATGGATCCTTCACAGCTGGGTCTTCAGTGGAGGGAAAAGCATCTTTGGTTCCCTCCCCCAGACAGCATTTCTCTCAGCTGGCGATTCTTTTTCCTCTAAAGCGAAGCACATCCAAGCCACTTCCCATCGGGCAGTCGGTTTCAAGGGGTGTTACTAACAGCATCAATAACAAATGGCTCAGAATGCCCGGGCTTCATAACTCAGAAGAGTAAGGACAGTTTCCTACAGGCTTGCCAGTGCTGGGGCCCCCTGCTCAGCTCTCTGCAAAGAGCAGGAGGTGGCCGTGAACCTGGGGCTCCCCTCGTCTGGGAGGCTTGGGTGTCAGGGATCATTGTGGAGTTTGGAATGTTGATTGATGGTTTACGTGAGCTCGGCCCCCGGGCAGCTCTGAATTTCCCACTTGGGCTCAACACAGCACAAGGGTAAGTTTTCCTTTAATGTCAGGAACGGAAGGAAGGAAGGAAGGCTGTGTCTTGGTGATTTGAGGACCCATCGGTTTCAGAGGTGCCACATTTGGAACCAGACCTGAGTCTCTGGGGCTGGCCTTTTATTTGTCCACGTCAAAACGTGGCTTCCTGCTTCTAAGAAAAAAAGGCACGGAGAGACTCATAAAAGCAGGCTCAAAGGGCTTCTTGGACCTCAGATCGCTCTTTCCAAACATGGTCTGATGAGTTCAGTGTAAATGAATCAGAAGCATGTGGGATCAATTTACCTTAAAATACACTGGGGCCTAAAAATTAAGGGAAAAACGCCCTGGGGCAAAGTGTGTATGGTAAGGCCAAACCCAAAACATTTGGGAAACAGTTATAGAGGCTCCCAGGACCCAAAAAGCTGTTGGCTTCCCCCACCCCTTGGGAAACCTTATATTCACAAGATTGGGGATAAGCTTGCTTTCTGAGTCACAGCGTTGTGCTTCCCTGGAGTCTGATGGGACTGGCTGCTCCCTTGGGCTCAGATACCTGGGCTCTCGGAGCCGGAGCTTGTCGTCTTTGCCTCGTCCCCAAGCTGGGCCGAGAGCCTGTCATATGAGCCCTGCTCTGGACGGCTCCATCAGGTCCTGAGGGATGAAGGGTTCCTTGGTAGAAGGGGTGCCGGATGAAGAGCTGGGACACCTGCAAAAGTCCTTGTGTTACCTCCTGATCTTCTGGGTTCAACACAGATGAAAACTTCCATTCGGCTGCCTCTAATGCTAAAGCTTTGTGATTCCTTGAAATGTACTTGGGGGATGACAGCCAGCATTTCCATTAAACTGCAATTTTAGAGTTTCACAGCGGTTTGCCAATCATAACATTTTCTAATTGGCATGGAATCCACCTGCCTGTTACCTCTCAGGCCTGGGTAATGTACTTAGAAATTTTCTTAGGTAACTGTCTTGGCCCTTGGGGTGTTAATTTTCCAGATGGTGAAAATATTTGAGCAGGTCTGATTACTTCATTTTCAGTGGTATAAATGTATTTTTGTGGCCTGATTGTTTATTGTCATGTGTGTAAATTCTTCAGCTGGGTAAGCTGTGAGCCCGGAGAGCGATGATACGACAAAGAAGCAGGTATTCTCTATTCCCCTCTCAACACATGAAATCCTGTTCGCAGAAGGTTTTTGTCTTTAGGGGGGATGTGCTTTGGTTGAGCAACTATCCACCCAACTTCGGTTCAGCCAGTTTCTGAACAAGACCTACAGTCTACGGATACGATCGTTGCCCAAGGGTTTACGCAGCCTGTGAGACAAAACTGCACTACAGTGGGCTCTGTGCCTTTTAGCAGTGTGAACAAAATGATTTTGGTTAGATTGTCGTAATTATTAAGACATCTATTTTGTACAACAAAAATTCTCATGAATGTCTAGAGATACATATTTGAAATTTAGTATAAGATGCCTCTACTTACAATTATTAAATACATTGAAACAAAATCAATGTTAGGTGAAAATTTTCTCTCTTTTTGGTACACTTTGTACTTTGAGAACTTTCATTTATTTATTTACTTACCTACTTACTTACCTCGAGCATGAGCAGGGGGAGAGGAAGAAAGAGAATCTCAAGCAGACTCAGGTGCTGAATATGGAGCTTGACCCAAGACTTGAACTCAAGACCCTGAGATCATGACCTGAGCTGAAATCGGGAGTCAGACTCTCAACTGACTGAGCCACCCAGGCGCCCCCATACACTTTGTACTTTTGTTTGTTTTTGTTTTTTAAGATTTTATTTATCTATCTGAGAGAGTGAGAGCTATGAGCAGGGTGAGGGGCAGAGGGAGGCGCAAATGCCCTGCTGAGCAGGGAGCCCAATGTGGGCTCGGTCCTGGGCCCCCAGCCCTGGGACTCCGGGATCACGATCTGAGCCAGAGCCAAAGGCAGACAGCTTAACCAACTGAGCCATCGAGGTGCCCCAACACACTTTATACTTTGAAATGCAGTGTTTTCTTTTCTAGAAAAAAAAAAAAGCAAACAGTTGTTAAAGCTCTTCATTATTTTGGAACTGGCTGATACTTGTCAACCACAAATATACAGAGTTTTTCTTATCAGTATTTTTGTGCTCAGATTTCTCAGTGCCTTTATTTAACAGATCGCTGATGTCTCCATTAGAATCTGTGAGCAACGGAAAGATTAAAGAAAAGAAAACAGAAACTCTAGAGGCTTCAGAACAAAGGGAGTGCAGAGAGGCAAGATTTATCACTGGTAGCTCTAGTGAGGACAGCTGCCAGTTAGAATCTTTGACTTGCTAATGCTTCCTCATTGTGAATCTTTGCCTGCAGCCATCAGTGAAAGAAATCATGTGGGTGAGAAAACAGGTTTCAACTGTTTGGGAATGAGCTACTAAGTTGCCATCGTTGGTGTCCTCTCATAGAGGGGACTACATGTTCTTAGGCAGTGGCTGATAGAACTTTTGTTTTTTTCAGGAATTTGAGATATTCTTTTTTTTTTAAGACTTTATTTATTTACTAGAGAGAGAAAACGAGTGGGGGGAGGGGCAGAGAAAGGAGGAGAGAGAGAGAGAGAGAGAGAGAGAGAGAGAGAGAATGAGAATCAGGCTCCCCACTGAGCAGGGAGCCCGATCCCAGGACCCTGGGATCACGACCTGAGCTGAAAGCAGATGCCCAACCTCTGAACCACCCAGGCGCCCCGGAATTTAGGATATTCTTGAGCAATACTGTAAAATGAAGGTAGGGATAAATTGTACATAGATGCAAACATCAAGGTCATTATGACACCAGTTTATCAAGATTAACTAATTCATTATGACTGATTTAGGGCCAGAGAGTCATTGGATAGCTTGATGTCACGTAAAGGTAGTTTTTGTTTGGGGAGGATTGTTTTGGTTTCAACCTAGCTTTTTTCTAATTCTTGCTCTCCACTGTTCTGCAGAATGCACCTGATGTTGCAGAACCGGCCTGTCACAACGTAGCAGCTCTACTTTAAAAACTCTAGAACAGGTGCCTCGAGTTCTTCTGCATTTGAATGTACAAACTGGTGTAGGAAAGATGTAAGGATTCGAAGCCAACGGCCAAGAAAGAGTTCTCGAGAAGTCTTTGGTGCAAAAAGGTGATTTTATTAAAGCCCGGGGACAGGACCCGGGGGCAGAAAGAGCTGCCCCGGGGTCATGAGGAGTGGCCCATTATATACTTTCAAGTTGGGAGGGGGATTGGGAGAGTGTAAGTCTCTAAGGAATTTTGGAAGCAAGGTGTCCAGGACCTTGAGGGGGCCTAGCTATTGTTGGGAAAAGGTCACTTATTACTGCCTAGTAAAACGTGAGTCATGAGACTCTTCAGATGTAAATCGGTGAGCCATACCCTTGGGGGGTTTAGAGATAAAGGAAATTTCCAAAGGAATTTTTATGTGTTAAAGTAGACTTACAGGGTCCTGGGGGGTGGGGTGAGGCTAGGATTGCCTTTTGTGATTAGCAAAGTATTAACATCCAGAAGGTTGAGTCTCAGAGGAATGTCACTCTGCCTTTGAAGGACTTGTCAATGGGCTGTAGGTAGTAAGGAGATTTAATAATTTCTCCTGGCTTTGTTTCCCACGTCACAAACCGTTTGTAATTTATCTGTAATGTGGAGCATGGATTGCTGTTATGCTTGTGAAATATAACATCCCCTGCTCTTAAAAATGTTACCGAGAGAGCCATCACGGATGGGATGCCAGGCTGTGGCATTTGCAAATAACTTAGCTCTTTACAGTAACCTGTAGTCTTACATTTTGGGTTTGTTTTTAGCTGGTTCCGCATTGAAAAATATCCCATGGAGATTTCCACCCCAAGCCTGGCGTTTCCAAACAGCATTTTGCCCGTGTTTCTGAAAAGCAGACTCAAGCCTGGTCCAGTAACACTGCTGAAGTTTTCTGTGCAAAGGCACTATCGAAATCATCATCTACTTCTTCCAGGAAAATCACGGTTAGTCACAGGGATCTTTTCAGCTCAGAATTTATGCATATTTGGGGAGAGCTAGACCCCCTTGCTTTCTGCTTTTTTTCCCTGTTGGGACTTTGGAATGGATTCTCTTCTTAGGGTCCTCCATACCAGTTTTTAAAAAATCCCAGGGCATCATTTTTCATCATACAAGCCAGGACTTCTCACAAGCAGGTGGCGAAGAGCTCCCAGGTATCCTGTAGGGGTTCGGGGACAATAAGGCGCACGGAAAGGAGTGGGTTGCCTCACCTGGAGCAGCATCTCTGGATGGGGCAGGCCTGGGAGGAGAGGTGGTCGCTCCTTCCAGCTAATACCGAGCCAGTGCTCTGCTGATGCTTCATAGACATTCTGCTCTTCACAGGCATTCCCTGCGTGCTTGCATCTCGGGAAACTGCTTCAAGGTGGCTCTCATTCTTAATTTTCACCAGCTTTCACTCAGCGCTCCAACAACCTGCTGAAGGCTGAGGTGGGGAAGAAGGGACGGAGCGTGGACGTGGAGCTGGTGGTCTTACTCTTTCTCCGGAGGTTCAACTCCACTTCCTTGCTGTGCTTCTGAGTGAGGTCATGCGCTCGGGGAGGAGGAATTCTTCGCCCCTCTGCTCTCTCTTCCCATTTCTTCCCTGTCTTCTCTTCTTTCTCCTTTTTCCTTCTCTGACTTGTTCCTCCACCCCCACCATCGGATCTCCATCCTAAAGTCGGAAGGAGGGGATGAGGGCTAGGACCCACCCGGTGAAAGCACAGCGGGGTCTGAGGGCAAAGTACAGCCCTTCCAGCTCCTCTTGTCTTCTCTTCCCAGCACACAGAATTTCTCCCCAGGCTCCAGAACATCCCTTCTTGAATAGAGCCAGGACTGGCTTTTTTTTCTTCTTCTTCTTTTTCTCCGTCTTCTCCTGTTGTCCTGCACAAAAAAGAAAGTATCTTCAGCTGGTGATCTGACCTAAGGTCTTCCTTATGGTTGTTCTTCATGAGGATTCCTTCTCAGGGTTCCTTCTGATCACCAGTCTCTCCATTCTTGGGTCAATTTCCTTCATTTCAACAGCCCCTGTCCAGGAGTCAGGCTACCCCCACTCATTCCCAGAAATACATTTAAAAAAAAACCAGTATTTCTAGCCCTTTCTTTGTCCCTAGTCCATCATGGCATCCAGGGGCTGGACACGGTGCCTAGATTCTTCATGTAATCTGGAGCAAAGAGGCTGGGAAAAACCAGACTCCCTTTAAATACAGGACAGTACAGAGTCTCCAGAGACCAGGCTCTCTGCCAGCAACAGCCCTTCCCTTTCTTTGTAAAACGTAGTCATGCACTCTGCACAGATTCACAGATTATAGAATTATTCACCCAGACTATTCCAAAATGGTACCTAGTATGGGGGTTTTTTGGTTTTCGTTTTTTGCTTTTTGTTTTTGTTTTTAGTTTCAGAGGTAGAATTTAGTGATTCATCAGTTGCATACAACACCCTGTGCTCATTATATCACGTGCCTTCCTTAATGCCCATCACCCAGTTACCCCATCCCCCCATCCATCTCCCCTCCAGCGACCCTCAGTTTGTTCCCTAGAGTTAAGAGTCTCTTAGGGGCGCCTGGGTGGCTCAATCAGTGAAGCATCTGCCTTCGGCTCAGGTCATGATCCCAGGGTCCTGGGATTGAGCCCCGAGTCAAGCTTCCTGCTCAGTGGGAAGTCTGCTTCTCCCTCTCCCTCTGCCTGTCCTCTTGGTTTGTGCTCTCCCTCTCTCTCTCTCAAATAAAATAAATACAATCTTTTTTTTTTTTTTTTAAGAATCTCTTGTGGTTTGCGTCCCTCTCTGTTTTCATCGTATTTTATTTTTCCTTCCCTTCCCCTATGTTCATCTGTTTTGTTTCTTTACTCATATGTGGAATTTAAGAAACACAGTGTGGTTTTATGGATAGCAGCCTTTGGTCTTTTCAGTCTTTTGTATATCCTTGCAACTGGCACCCATACACCACGTTTTCACAGTGGGGTTGATATTTGGCTATGCCTTAAAGAATGACCAAGAATTCCTCAAGCAGAGGAAGGGAAGGGTTCTGGAAGACCAATGTGGTCAGAGCAGGGGATGAAGGGACACATGTGTGGCAGGGAGTGATGGAAGTTGAGGCCAGATTACTTATGTCCTGTTCATCTAATCGAGCTCGGACTTTGTTGGAGAGGCCGGCACTTCACAGAACACTGGTCCGTGGAGGTGCTAGCCAGTGCTCTCAGATGCAAGAGTTCACTTGCTTCATAAATTGGGGAATCTGAATCTCCTCTTTAAAGATTCACAATTGACATTAGAAAATTAAAGGCTCTGAGAAGTTCTGCAATAAAAAGGAAACATGTTTAATTTTGTATAAAGGTTAAACTTATTTGCAGGGGATGTTTCCCCCACTAGAACAACTATCAACATCTCCAGGAACAATTTTCTTTTGAGTTTGGGAATTGCTGTTGTCTACTGTGGGGAGCTATGGTAGGGGTTTTATTTTGTTTTGTTTTGCTTTTTAATTAGGGAAGGGACATGGTCTCATTTTTAGGCAGATCATTTTGGAAATGGTGTGTGGAGATGGGAGAGGCGGAAGTCAAGAAAACTGTTGTGGCTGTTCACATAAGAGATCATTATCTCTAAATTATCTTTCTAAAGAGTAAAGCTGACTAGTTTCTTCCTTGAAACGCTTTACTGACTTCCACCCTGCCCACAGGTTAAGGTTCAAATGCCTGAATGTGGTTGACACAGCCTTCCACAGTCTGGTCCCCGCCTGCTTCTCCAAAGTTATCTCCCACTGTTTGCCCCTCCTTTACAACCAATTCTGAAACAAATTCCCCGAACCTGAAAGGCTTATGTATTCTCTCCAGATGTTCTTGCTAGAGCTGTCCTCCTTGGCATTTCTCCTCTTTACTGACCTGGCAGATGCCTGTTCATCTGTCAACATTCCTGTCAGAGGTTCGTTCCTCTATGAGCTTTCCAGACCCATGCCCTGGCACCCCACCCCCTGCTCCTGTGTAGACCAAATCACTCCTTCTGCATTACCTGCATCTCCAAGGTTGTGATTGCCACACGGACTTCTAAACTGCAGACTCCTCCAGGACACGGCATGCTGCTCATCACTATAGACTGAGGGGCTGGCACAGTGCCTAGCACAAAGTAGGTGGTCCGTGTCATGTGAGTGAATGCGATCATAGAAACTGCAAGAGAAAATGGAGGAAAAGGGGAAAAATTCAAGAGAATTGAAATAGATGGAATCAATAGGTTTTGGTGACGTATTGGGTGTGGAGGCTAAGGGACCCCCAGAACCAGGCCAAAGAATATTTCACGAGGAGTGTCGGTAGTGGGGGAAGATGAATTCCATTTTAAGCTTGCTTCTTTATTTTTATTTTTATTTTTTTGTTGAGGTACAATTTACATACAGTGGCGTAAATGCGTAGGTCTCAACGACACCGATACCTTGGACGGAACTTGAGATGACTGTAAGATATCCAGCTGGAGGTATTCTGAAGATGGTCAGAAGTGTGTGTGTGTGTGTGTGTGTGTGTGTGTGTGTGTGTGTGTGTGTGTGTAAAGAGAGAATGTGGTGCTGGATATTGAGCTCTGGGGGTCCTTCTGAGAAGTGGTGCTGGGGATGCAGAGGTGGCCCCTTGGGGATGAGAGACTGAGGATCCCAGCTTTGACCTAGATGATCAAACACATTCAGTCATCCACTCACAGAGAGTCAGTCACTTCCTTGAGTGAGTGATGGGGTGCCTATCCTCAGTGATTATGGTCTGCACATACCACATGCGAGGAAAGAATGTTAAGATAAACAGAAGTGACTCATAGCCTAACATGAAAACTGAAAATTGCACTAACCATGCCACCTAGTAGCTTCCTGAAGCAGCAGAGTCATTTTCTAGTTAACCCATTAGGCAAATAAATGTTCTTGGTTGGAGGTTAGCGATCATTTTCCCCCAAAGTATACTGCATTTAATTAAATGTATAGGAAAAATTCCGTTGGCCTAAGGAGTTATGGTAATGTGGTGGGAATTGCTCTAGTCTAGAAGTCTAGACATGCTTGGTTCTTTTCCCAGCTCTCTCTGGAAAAAAGAGAGAACCCTTCTAGGTTCTCTTGACCTAGGGCAAGTCATGTGGCCTCTCGGAGCCTGAGAACCTTCTTTTGTGACCTATAGAAAATTTTAACCCTGAATCCTATATTTACTCAACTCCTTTTTTAAAAAAGGGTTTTATTTATTTGAGAGAGAAAGAGAATGCAAACATGAGAAGGGGGAGGGGCAGAGGAACAAGTAGACTCCCTGCTGAGTGGCGAGCCTGACTCAAGACTCAATCCCAGGACCCTGAGATCATGACCTGAGCTGAAGGCAGACGCTTAACTGACTGAGCCGCCCAGGTGCTCCTACTCAACTCCTCAACAAATTTTTATCCAGCTTCTACTCTGTTCTTGGCTCTGACCTGCTCTCACAACTCTTTGCTCTGGCCCCTGGCCAGATAGCCATCACTTTCAATTCAAAGCATGTCTGCATTCTTTACACCAGAGGATGGAAGAGTGAACTGGACACCACTCAGGTTCTTTATAGGAATTTTGCTCTGTACAATTCAGACACCTGGGTGTAATTGTGTCAGTCCAGAGAGGCAGGAGGACCAATGGGATTAAAGCTGAACAGAGCTGGATTTGGGTTCCAGTTCTGCCACTTACCAGCTTGTGACCTGAAGTAAGTTGCTTAGGTTTTATGAACTTCACTTTCCTCATCTGTTAAATGGAAATAATGGTACCTCCTTGTTGTTTTGAGAAATAAGATGTTGCACGTGGAAATGCTTGGTGCTTCTCTTCCCTATTATCCTAGCAAGCAGCAATTGTCCATGCCTTTCTTCACCTCAAATATTCTAAATATCCAAGCCATTCGCCTGAGCCACGACTCAGTTTATAAACAGTTCCTGGAATTTGAAGGACCAGAGTGGCCCCATTAGTTTCAGCCTACCCTTAGCAATTTCCATTTCATTTCAGACTTGAAATCATCTTGTCTGTCTTTCTTTCTTTTTTAAGATTTATTTATTTGAGAGAGAATGAGAGAGAGCACGCACACGTGAGAGGGGGGTGGAGGGTGGGATGGGCAGAGGAGGAGGGAGAAGAGAGAGAGAGAATCTCAAGCAGACTCCTGGCTGAGGGTGGAGCCTGACCCAGGGCTGGATCCCATGACCCTGAGATCATGACCTGAGCTGAAATCAAGAGTCAGACACTTAATTGACTGAACCACCCTGGCACCCCAAAATCACTGGCTCTTTCTACAAACTGGGAATATGGGTTCTAGCAACATTTCTACTCTTCCAATACCTTCTGGATGTCCCAGGGAGGTAGTTCTATTGAATTTTATTGATAATGCCCCATAGAGACCATATAAGTCTGAAACAATTTAGAGATTATGTCACAAGGTCCAATTACTTTCTTTACGATGAAGGACCTGAGGTGGGGCTGGGGAATGGACTAACCCCCTTGATCTGGTGGTAGACAGGCATGTGGGTTCCTTGATTCCTGCTCTAGCCCTTTTCCCCTTAGACCATCCTAAACCATCTCAACTGCTTGTATCTCAAGCGATTTGAAAGCTATTTGCTTAATCCACAGGGTGCTCCTTGCCCTTTTGTGTTGAAGGACATTCACTAATTGAGGACACTTTCATGTCCTTTCAGGAGACTCAGTAAGGTGAGTTCTGGCACTGTGAGGGACTGTGGAAGACCACACAGAGAGGCCAGAAGTGTGCAGCTCCAACTAGAGCTGAGATGGAATATGCGTCATCAGAAAAGGAAAAAGTTCAGAACCTTGGGTAGAAAATGGACAGCGACCTCTTCAGTCTAAGGATCTGTGATACAGAGAGAGAAGTAAAAAGTCTTCCCATGTGGCACTCTGGTCTTCAAAGTTAATGTGGATCATAAGTAGGCAGCCACTGTATGGACAGCTCTGGGTGATGGCGGAGGCAAAGTTTGATGACTGTGCATGAGGCCTGCCATGCCTGCCATGAGTCCTCTTCCTCCCCCCCCACCTCTCTCTCTCTCTCTCTCTCTCTCTCTCTCTCTCTCTCTCTCTCTCGCCTTCCCTCCTTCTACCCTCTCTTCTTTTCTTTCTTCCCCAAACTCACCTTGAGTATTTTTATATACCAGATCTTGTGCTAGATCCTTAACCGTGACTCTAAAGAGCTTGTGCTTCTTTCTCCTTGGTCGTCCTTCAAAGACTCATTTGTCTTTCTTACTTGTCTCCCTGCCTTTTTTTGCTTTTGTTCTTTCTTTTCCACCTCTCTGTTTTCTCCTTTCGCAGGTGTCTTTGTTTTATTGGTAACCCAAAAGCCAGCTGTGGTCTCCTTGGTCTACAAGGTCTAGATAATATTGCCTTGAACTCCTCATTCCATGCCCTATGGAATTCCAAAGTCCTTCCCGATTTCTGAAAATTCCTATGGGAGGCAGAGGGGCTTTTATTTTCATGGTCACCTCCGACTCCAAACACTAAACTTCTCTTAAATTCACTTGGTTCACAGACCCTTCTACTACCAACCCAGTCCCTTGCCGAGTTGACCCTGACATAAAACTCTGCCTGTTGCTTGATTTCCACAAAAACAAGATGAAACAACACTTTAGTGGATTGAGCAGTGTCCCCCCTCCCCCCATTCATGTCCACCTGGAACATCAAAATGTGAACTTATTTGGAAATAGGGTCTTTGGATATGTAATCAATCAAGTTAAGATGAGGTGATTGGAAAAAGGTAAGCCCAAATCCAATGACTGATGTTCTTATAGGAAAAATAGAGGACATATAAAGATACACAGAGAGGACGAAGGCCATGTGAACATGAAGCAGAGCTGGAATGATGTGGTCACAAGCCAAAAAGCACCAAGGATTTCCAGGAGCCATCAGAAGCTAGAAGGGGCAAGGAAGGATTCTTCTCTAGAGCCTTCAGAGGGAGCTTGGCTCTGCTGACACATTGATTTTGGACTTTGAGCCTCCAGAAATGTGAGAGAATAAATTTCAGTTGTTTTCATCCAAGTCTGTGGTGCTTTGCTACAGTACCCACGGGAAGCTAACACATACACCATCTTCATTTGGGTGTGTAGTCAGCTTTACCGAGGATTTGAGAGGGGAGATGAGACAGGAATGCACATTTTAACTCTCTGTCCCTGCTGTTTCACTGGCTCCCTCTTCCATGCACATCCTGTCTCCTCATACTTTCTGCCCTTGAAGTCCCCAAACTCCAAATCCATCTTACCCTATGATGCAGAACTCCAGCTCTCAAACTCAGCCCCCAGCCCACCGTTCAGGCCAAAACCCTCCTGATTCTCATGCATTCTCTGCATGAAAATACTTTGCAAGGACTGGCAGCCCCTCTCAGAAGGGAGATGTGGATTTAAAGAGTCACACCTATTCCCCTGTTGGGAGAAGTATTTCTTTTCTGCTTCCTGTTCTTCAGCCTGCTGGAGACTGTGGAGTATGCTTCTTTACCTGCACCCACCCTTAGAATGCTCAGGGTATGGGTTGTAGAAATCAGGGGGACTTGTCCATCTGTCATTCAGTAGATGCTGCCCTGGGCACTTTGGGGAGACAATCAAAGAATAGGAGAGGTTGTCCCATCCTCGAGGACTTCCAGAAGACTGCCCTTAGCTTTTCTTCTTTTAGAGCTTTGTTCGGTTGGTTTGATCTCTCCCATATTCTAATAACAATCTCTTACATTCTACTTCTTCCTCCTCCCCCTCTATATTTCCTCTTCTAAGTGTCTACGTTTAGAGAGCTTTAAAGTTCTGTCACCCTTTGTATTCTATTTTTTTTGTGCTTACAAATTTCCAAGACCTGTGGAACAGTGTTGTTTTTTCCAATTTTTTATAGGAAATAAGGAAAACCAAGCCCAGGGGTGAAGTAAATTGCCCAAGATCAACTGTGTTTAAGTGACAGCTTGCCATGCCTTTCTGAGAGTAGTGTGAACCTCAGCCATTAGCCTGGAAAAATCCACTTAATTTAGATGAACAATCTTCTTGTTAGCGTGAGAGCTTGGGATCCGTAAGCTTGATTCCATTTAGACACTCTCTGTTTTAAGAACTGATTTCTAGCCTGATTTTAAATTAAGTTTATTCAATGGTTTGAAGAACTCTTGTGTTTTGACTCTGGTTTCAGAGAAATATTCTTACTAGGTTACACGAATATTTTGAAACTCAGTCCTTACTTTTTTTTTATTCAATAAAAGTTTGCACAAACAATGCATCCCACAGGAGAAACTTATGCCAGATCCCAGATGTTTAACACGTTTGCTTCAGATACTGGAGTTCATGGCCTCTTGTGCTTGTTAAACCAAAAAATGTAAGAGCATAGAAATGATTTTTAATATCTACGAGCGCTGCAAGGCCAGGCTGGATTCTGGGCAACGGCAACATTTCAACAACCTTTTGGTCACAGGTTTTTCATGTGTGTGTGTGTGTGTGTGTGTAATTTTTTAAATGATCCAAGCAGACAGTTCAAGGAGGAGAAGCATGAACTCTTTAGTTTTGACTCAATTTCAGATCTGGCTGATCTATGTAGAAATGTTCAAAAAGTTCCTTTTCTAAATCCTGACATTCACTCTGACTTGTAATCACGCATCTGGGTCTGCCATTTGATCAACCAACCATTTGTTGATGAGTTTTGGGGTTCAGAATGCCATCATACTGATAACAGCCCTCATCTACTGGGGACTTACTGTGCCGATCACTATACTGTGTCTTTGTTCATGTTGTATCATTCAACCCTCATACCCATCACCTTTCAAGGCTATTACTTCGGTCTCATCCACCCTCCTTTCTTGCCTTCATTATAGTTAGTGGGCTAGCCAGCCTCTCTGCTTCCAGCTTTGCTCCTGCTCCCCGATGTCCCCTCTCAACCCAACAGCTAGAGTGATCCAAATAAAAGTTAAATCTGTTCATGTCATTCCTCTACTCCAAACCTTCCAATAGCTTTTCAGCCTATTCAGAATAAAAGCAAAAGTCTTTACGATGGCTCATGCTATCTCTTTTACTCTGAACCCTGCCCTATGCTCCTCTGTCCCTGGTTTCCCCTTCTCCCTCTCTTCCTCTTGCTCCAATTGCTCCAGTCCTCTCACTGCTTCTTAAATATGCCAAGCAAGTTTCTTCTGTATGGTTCATTAGTACAGCAGAGGTTAAAGCACACTTATAATATTATGTCTATTAAGGTAGGAATGTGGGAGATAGTTTATTTCAAACAATTAGCAATAAGTTCATGATCTGTTGGTGGAGATTTAAAAAAAAATATCTAAATCCCACAAGAATTCATTTTTTTTCTGCAATCTTTGCTGTAGGAAATTTAGCCAAAGATAAATTTTCCCTTATAAATGGAAGAAGTCAAAGTTAGTGGGGCAAAGCATTTTTATCCCAACAGCTTATACTTATTATTGGGAGGTTGTTCATTTTTACCTGCTGTACAGTGTTAAGGGTTGGGAGCTTTAAGTTACGGGCATCTAGTACCTGCTACCAACTTATTGATCCATTGATTGAGCAACAATACCCCAAAACTAAGGCCCTCTTGAATAGCTAGAAAAGAAATCATTTTGGGAGATGTCTTTCTGATAACTGAGAATATACCTTTTGAAGCACTAAATCTTTAAAATAATATTAGTCATTCTGGTGGATTTTAAAAATGAAATATTAGCCACTTTCTTGTCTTGGTAGCCAGACTATGCCATGTGTGAAGATTTACTTGATGATGATTCAGGATTATCATTATAAACATTGGTGGCTACACTCTGCTGTGTTGTAATACAGTGCATAGATCTGTTTGCCCCTACAATGAATGGCCCCAGGCATTGGTGCTTCTTGAATCCTCATGTCTTCCTTGTGTAATTTTACGGTAGGCATTTAGGAAGGGAAAAAGAGTCACAAATGGGCAATTTCCATCCTGAGAGTTTTGTAGGACCCTTAACTGTGTTGATGCTTCAGTGGTAGAGTTAAATTTATGTGCTGATCATAAGTGAAAGGGCCTTGGATCATTTTAATAACCACTTTCTTCACCATCGTCGCCATCTTGATGCTTCTGCAACAGCATCTAGCAGCTCAAAGCATTGGCCACTTTTAGAACTTGGGACCAGAGACACTGACACACTGTCTGGACCAAACAGAGGGAGGGCAACCAAAGAGAATGGAGGGGTACTGGACACAAATTCCATTCACTTCGCATCTGGTTTATAGAAAGCTTATAGGAAGTTACAAAATTGTCAGCCCAAAGATCAACTTAACCTGCCAACATAAATCTTTACACATACACTCCGCTATGGTGAAATGGTCTTAATAATCATTTTAATTCACACTTAAATAGTGCTTTAGTGTACAGAATGGTTTGATATTTTTTCTTTCACTCATGGAAGATTTGTTCAGTATCTACACCTATCCTACCCTTTATACATCTTTATGCAAAGATGAATATGGCCTGTCCCTCCCTCTTTTCTTATTTTAATCATCGTAATGACCCTGAGAGGTTGCTAGGGCAAAGACTGTTATTATTTCCACTTTGCAGGAAAGAGATTGAGGCTCAGTGAGGTTCTTGCACTGCCACCAAAAAAAGTATGAAAGCCAGAATTTAAACTCAGGTTTTCCGCCTCTAAATCCCGTGGTTTTTTCCAGTGCCCTGTGCCTTAAACAAATGCTGAGAGGCGAGCATGCAAAGCAAATGCATGTGTATGTAAATCACAATCAAATGAAAAAGCCGAAGACCCAGAGACTCTTGTAGGGACCTGGTTCTTTTGAGAATTCACGTCAAGTGTCTCATGTTTGAGTGGCAGAAACCAAAGTTGGACAAAAGACGTAATTCGTGGCTTTATAACCAGTGTGGCTTATGTTCTAGAACAGTGGAAAAAACAGGGTGCATCTTCCCTCAGGACTGAATGGAACAAAAAAATCTAGTGCCTTTGGAACCTCTTAACCAGCTTTACTTCTCTCAGAATATCTACTTAATCTCTCTTATTGTATGTTGACTTCTCCCTTGGAGATATGGCCACCAAAATTTCTTCCATCACTAAAAAGAGAATTGACTGCTCTTTCCTGGTTATAGTTTGAAAAAAAAAAATTCTAAAGAAAGATTTTGATGGATGTTCCTTAGGTCCGGTGCCTTTTTGTGAGCCAATGAACTCTGATGGGGGGGGGCATCCTGGGAAAATATGGCAGCTACTCTAGAAATACACATTTAGAGTGGAGGACAGGGTGGTTCTTATGATCAGACTATAAGTAAATGTCTACTTTGAGCACCCTAAATTTAATCCACATGTGTATTTTTTCCCCCAAGAAATATCTATTCAATTTTGGGAAATTAAATATTTTCTGGACTCCATCCCAACACTGTACTGTGTTTAAAGGAGTCAGCACAATGCCAACAGGTATGAGCAGGAAAAACTCCATATAGAAAAGTTAAGGAAACCTTGTTACATTTAGCCGTCCTAGAAGTGAAGAAGGAAGACAGAATTTGAAGATGGCCCAGAGCAGTGAAAGCAAACTAAAGATAGGGAGATGGTGGGTGACTCTAAGGAAGAACATAGAGCTTGACTGCCACAAAATGATGTTGATTTTCAGGCATGGCTATAGCCATCTTGGAGAGGATAGGACGCAGAATGTAGAGATTCTTGGAGCTGGAAAGGTTATCAATCTTCTGACTACTCTTTTCACTTTTCATTTGAATAGATAGATGCAGGGAGAAGTAATCTGCTGAAGCCATAAAGCGTTAATTATTTTATCAGCAAAAATAGGAAAAATAGTGACGCCAACACTTGCCTATTTAGGGAGGTTATTCTTCTGAGGGAAATTGAAATAAAGCTACCAGAAATTGTATAGAGCATTTTTTTTTTTCCCGCTGGGCCAACCTTTGCCAGAGAGTAGGTATAAATATGCAGATGGCTGATAAAGGGGAGACGTGATAAAAATAGGAGATGCCAGGAAAGGGGACAAAGGAAAGGTTCTTAGTCAATGGGTTTAGAAAGTAGACTTTAAGTCTTTCACAATCTATACAAAGCTAGCTCTTGTGTAGCTTACTCAGGACAGTCCCAATCCTGCGAATCTTCTCCTAGTTATCATATCTGGGGTCAGCCACAACCTGAGGGCTTTCCCATGTTCTAGACCCTCTTTTCAAAAGTCTTGGATCAGCGAAGTGGCTTTCCCAACATCAATTCTATCCCATAATTATCGGCAGCATGGTCTGGGGAGTTGATCTCAACTTAAGGGGTAGGCCTATTTAGTCAAAATGTTATCTCATCCTCTGTGCCAGTCACTGGATCAAGAATGAGCCCGCGACCCAGTTCTGGCCAAAGAGATATGAAAAGATGTTAGCCGGCATCTGGAAAAGTTGATCTCTCAAGAGCAGTTTGGGAGAATTCATTCTAGCCCCCTCATCTGAACTGAAGAAAGAAGGTCTGATTGTCCCTGGAAGCCATTCTACAAACATGAGTGAAGCTGATTTAGGATAAAGCTTACATAATCTAGAGCAGAGCAAAAGGAAGGGAAACATTCAATCATACAAGATGGGATTGCTAAAGCAATGACTCTGGAGTCCCATCTACCTTTGCACCTCCTTTCCAGTTAGCCCTCCCAAGATGTAGAGGCTTAAATCAACAGCGTTTTATCATTATTTAGCTTCTGAATGCTATAGGGGCAGGGCTCAGTGGGGAAGGCTCGTCTTTGCTCCACAAGGTGCCGGCTGGGGCAGCTCAACTAGGGGCTGAAGGATCCACTTCCAAGATGGTTCCATCGGATCTGGGGGTCTTGGCCCTTGGTTCTTTTTGTGTGGGCCTCTCCCTGTGGGTTTCCCCACAAACTGCTGTGGCTTCCTCAGAGCATGGTGGCTGGACTCCAAGAGCAAGCACCTAAAGACAGCCAAGTAGAAATTGTACTGCCTTTTAGGTCCTATTTCCTTATTTCCACATTCCATAACTTCCACAGTACTCTCTTGGTCAACCAGTCACTATGGTTAGCTACATAAAAGAGAGAGGATGCAGAGCCCAACCTTAGATGAGAGGAATTTCAAAGAATTATGAACATGATTTAAGCCACCACACAAATTTTTGATGACCATTTCAGTTGGGTTTTTTTGTTGCTTGTGGCTTAAGTATCCTCATTGATACAGTTAGTGTCATCTCAGTGGTTGGCAGCAGAATGTCCCACATTAACAGCTTTCAATTAAAATGCCAGTTGTAGCATGGCTTCCGGTAATTTGTTACTAGTAATTGAATACCAAGGTTTTGAAACTACTTTTTTTTTCTTTTTGCAAATTGGAGTAGAATCAAGCTTACCACTATAATAGCAGAAGAGTCATTTATTTTAATTCTAGTAGACTTCTCTGGATGGGTGATAAAGGGATGGAATCAGAGCAAGAATATGGTACATCGAAGTGTTATTCTAGATTGAGAGCTCTTGGCCCAGATGCTTCTTTAAGTGAGAATTAGAAGGACCTCTAGATAGTCTGTGTGCTCAGGGTCAAATCCTTTTTCTTCTCCACTAGGCTGAAGCTAAGCCAGTGAGGTTAAGGACTTGCGATCACATTTTATATTCTCTTTCTGGTTCTGTTGGTCTTTCTATGGGCAAGGAAAAGAATAAAGACATTCTTCTTGGTCATCTGCATTGTTCTGCCCCATGATAAACTCTAACAAAGCAAACAATGTTTAAGTGTCCACTGTGTTCTTAGCACTCCCCTAGGCATTGCAGCATAAAGATAAGATGTGGTTCTCTAGGAGACTAGAAGATAAAAGGCATTTGGAGAGCAAGAGGAGGCAACTTAACAGTTGAGCGCCAAAGGAGGTACATAAGCCAGCCTTGTAAAGAAAAGGAGAGTAAGAGCTGAACACTTACTGGATTTCAGGGTGCTTCCCTGCCCAGAAGGTACAGCAGCAGATCCTGTGATCCTCCCTTCCCCACTGCCTCTGACTAGGCCAAGGTCAACATCTGACCCAGGGGTGCCCATCTGTAAGCTGAGAAAGACTGGCCAGCAACCTGTGCCTTGTGTGTGGAAAATCTGAGCTGAGCCTATCAGGTGACTGGAATCTGGAAAGGGACATGCAGTTAGGTCCTTTGGGTTGTGGGCCCTGAGCTCAAAGGTCTAGCAGAGTTGCCCTCAAAGCAGCCATTGTGGAACTGGGTGCAGACTGCAGCTCTGAGGGATTAGAGACTCCAAGAAGTGGGCTGGGATGTGCAGGCGTGCAGAAAGAAGCAGTCTCTGGAAGATGAGGGACCAAGGGGTGTCTGGTCTCCTTTGGGTCCTGTTCTTCCTGGGGTTCATTTGTTGAGATTCCTGACAAAGTATATGCCTTTTGTCTCCTTGCCCAGAGTACCATGCTCTTTTACTGGAACTAATTTAAGTGGGTTTCTGTTTCTTTCTTTTTCTTTTTCTTAAGATTTTATTTATTTATTTGACAGAGAGAGAGACAGCCAGCAAGAGAGGGAACACAAACAGGGGGAGTGGGAGAAGAAGCAGGCTCCCAGAGGAACATGGAGCCCGATGCGGGGCTCGATCCCAGGACCCTGGGATCATGCCCTGAGCTGAAGGCAGATTCTTACTGACTGAGCCACCCAGGCGCCCCTGGGTTTCTGTTTCTTGTAATCATCGGAGCTCCTTCTAGAACAAGTACAGAATTCATAGCGGAGAT
This sequence comes from Ursus americanus, assembly GCF_024610735.1. Taxonomy (NCBI): domain Eukaryota; kingdom Metazoa; phylum Chordata; class Mammalia; order Carnivora; family Ursidae; genus Ursus; species Ursus americanus. Next base: position 34,024,720 of record NC_142152.1, on the reverse strand, counting down.
GGCGACTTCAGTGGGCCTTAAGTAATGAATTGGATTTATGTAAACACAACTCCTGTGTCTGGACTTCCCAGTTTGCTGACCAAGCCTGTGGTTTAATGAAAGAAGCTTGACTTTAGAGTCACACACAGCCTTGGGGTCAAATCCTGACTCCTTCATCACTTCCTTGTGATCTAGAAAAGTTACTTATTTATAAAGTTTAGGCAATAATCCCCACTCTGCAGGGTTGTTGCAAGAATTAAAAATAATTTTATGTGTGTGTGTGTGTGTGTGTGTATCATACATACCAAGTCTATGTACAGACCATTACACAGTGCTTGGCACATGATAGGTCAGCAGAGAACAGCAGCTGCTAACATTCCAAATGTATTTGAATGGGTGGGGGGAAGTAATTTTGAACCCTGTCCTCAGTAATGCCAACTGGTTTTGACTCAGGCATTTTGCATTTCTCAACATTTTTAAGTGGCTTTGTATGGAAGCCTATGTATACGTTAAGTGTATGTATAAGCTTTAGGCACGTGTGCACACGTGTCCGTTTGGCAAGGGTGTTGTTTGTTCTCCTTGCCCCCTTTTCCTATTGAAGTTGTATTCACTATGTTCTCGGACTAGTTACTGTTATTAATCAGGCATGCGGTATGAGATGAACAGGGGTGATGAGTTGGTCAGACTGCCAAGCAAGTTCATGTTTTGCAGGAAACGCCAAATTGTTTCCTGAGGGGATGTTTTTTAGGAATGGAAGAGTATGCTTCACTGGCCCTCACAGACCCCATCCCGTCCCTGGAGTGTTGTCACCTCGCAAAGTGATACGATGGCTCTTTAAAAGCCAGTCCATAGAGCTGCTGTCCAGTTTTGCTGGAAGTGTGTTTGCCTTGTTGTTTTTCTTTTTCCTTCTGGTAAATGAAGCTCACATCAAGTAGGAAATGGATTGCAGACCTCCCACATTTCCTCAAAAAATATCCCAACTTCATCCGTCCCCTCATAAACTAGAAGGGTGGGGGAAGCTAGCGAAAGGCAAAGAGTCATGGGGAAAGAAGGAATGTCTGAAAAAAAAAAGGACAGTAAAATGTTTTGAGGACACCTCCCCTTCCAATCCATGCCTCTAATTTATATAAAGATCAATGCATACTTCAAACTAACAAATTAAGATGCGATTGTCGTAAGAATTCATCTTTGGGTATGTGGTTCGTCTGCCAACCACATTTATTCATAAATTCTCCGTATGGACTTGGAGCAATTTTAAAGAAAAGGAAGGAAAGTCTTGGCACCCTCAACTGCCTGGGGATTTTGCTGGGCGGATGAGTTTTCTTAAAACTGAGGAAAACAAAAATCACAAATGATAGCCTTCAAATTTCATTTCAGACAGTGAGTTTGAGTTGCGTTTGTAAACAACCACTAATATTCAGACATAGTCTCCCGAAGAGTTTTTAAATCTTTCTCTTTTTCTGCTGTGACAAATATTTAGATTTTATGTCTGACCAAAAGGATAGAAAACATCAAACAGAGTTTTACTGAGGGTGTGAGGCTGAATCCTCTTGCTTACCATTGGCCCAGTTGGTGCCCCCTAGCGACTTGAGAGGGGGTCCTGGCCACACTGGTCTGGAACTCCGGGGCCGCAATGAGGTAGGAGCACCGCCTCCACCTTACCACAGAAAATCTCGGTTGGAGGGTGTGTCAGGCAACTATTGCTGTGTAACAGTCCCCATATGCCTTGATATAAAATGACAATCATCTATTAGTTCTCATGTGCCTGCTGGTCAGCTGGGGATTAGCTCATCGAGTCTGGGCTTATCTGGATTGACTCTGCTCCATGTCTCTCTTCCTCCTTGGACCAGCTGGCTGGCTCAGGCAAAATGTTGTCTTGGCATTGGCAGAAGCACAAAAAGGCAAGCAGAAACATGCGAGGCCTCTTTAGCTAAGTTCAAAACTTTCACACTCTTAGCTCTGTATCACTTTGTTGGCTGAAGCAAGTCAAATGACTGAACCCATAATCACAGGGTAGAGAAATATATTCCACTCCTTGAGTGGAAGGAAATTCAAAGTCATGGCAAAGAGGATGGGTACAGTAAGGAATGAAGAACTGGGGCCAAGACTGTCATCTACCACAGAGAGGTCTATGAGTAGGACTGTACCCTTGGTGAGTGAAACCACACAGTTTGCCTGCAACTGAGACAGGCCAGTCTGTTCTGTGGTATCGATGATGGCTATCATAACTTGACGCTATTCATCACTCAGTATTTCTCCTGACTCCTTTAATTTTGGTTCCACTTCCCTCCCCAGGCAACCTTCTGATGATCACTCAGCTTCCCATGTGGTTGTTTCTGCAGGGTGTCGTGTTTGGACCATAAGACAGAAATTTCTGGGACCCATAACAATTCTATTCCTCAGGCTATATTCACAGAAAGGTCCTATTAATATTCATAGACCCTATTGTCTAGTTCAGTCCCTAGGGAGCTTGACTGAGACTTCTTCAACAGAGTTTAACTTAGAATGCTAAAGGGGAAAAGAAGCAAGTTCCTAAGCTTGAAAAATGGAAAGTCAGTTTCCACACTACAGTAGAGTCATGCTATGAAGCCAGTGGGCACTAAATAACTACCCTCTCTTGGGGAGACCTCTTCCGGTATGTAATTTTACCCAAATGTTTGTAGTCCTATATATAACACCAGCACTTTGTCTTTCATAGGGGAGGGGAAGAAAGGTACAATCCATGGAATCTTCCCATTGGCAGCCAAGTACATGCATGGTGAATCAGAGGGCTTCAATCAGGGAAGCAGAACCATTAGAGTATTACTAATATGAGAATAAGATCTTAGAGAACTGTGGGAGAAATGGGGGAAATAAAGGTCTGGAAGTGAGATTGAAGGATCAAAGTCTAACCTGCCCCCAAGAAGCCCTGGTACCGATGAACTTAGAGGGTCAGAACTCGGCAATGTATCTAGAAAGCTGGGCACACCTAGCCACTCAAGTAGAATCCACAGAAGAGCTGTCAGCTCTGTAGGTCCCCAGCCAAGCTTCGAACGTGGGCCCGGGACTCAGGTAGTCAGCAGGGCCGGTGGTTAGGAAGAAGAGCAAGACATGGGGAGCAAGGACAAGCTAGACTCTGATAGTGTCTCTGTTTTTCTGCCACTGTACTCATGTGAATCTTTCAAGAGTAAAATCTCTGCTTCATTTGTACCTTCCAGATCTTGTCCAAATTCCTCTTTAGGTCAGTCTAACATAGAACCATATAGAGAAAGAAATTTGGAAAATGTAGTTCCAGTTTAAGCAAGTTAGGACACGGTTTGAGCCATTGTAAATGGAGTCCAGAGGGATGCAGAGCCATTTGCTTCAGATTTGAATCATTTCTTCCAAGCCATGCAGAGTTCACAGGAAGTAGGGATTTAGATGTTTCTCTGCTTTATTCGGTGAGTCTGGGGGCATTTGTTCTGGAATCCTGAGGCAGGTCCACACGATGTGCTCCACTTGTCTCTCACCCTCTTTGGACCAGCTTCCCGTCCAGGTGAGTTGATGTCGTAGTTGGTAGAAAATCCTCTTTTTTTTTTTTTTTTCTGAATCCTCTCTTTCTTCTATTCCTCTTTTATAACCTTCCTTTGATCCTACTGGTGCTAGTCCTCTTGTCCTAGGGGCTGAATATTTTTCATTTAGGCTTCCATGAAACCATCAGCCTTTTGGTGCTACGAAGTATCATTGATTAATGGGGTATGGAAGAGGAGGGAGGATGGTAATGCATTGGGGAAGGGCTTTGGGGTGAGGGCACTGAGAAAAGAGGCCTCCATCATGCCAGGCCTCTTGGTGGAGCATCTATGACCAGCCATTTTCCCACTGTTACCTTAGCTTTGGTGGGTCCTAGTTACCCAGGAAAGAAGATGATGGGAGAAGGAAAGAGAAAGGAAGAAACTCACCCCACTGCAAACAGTCCCATTTATTCAGCATGTGTCCTGAAGATTGGTATACAACCTCCCTAGTGAGATATTCAAGAGCCTTCAGAGCTTATCTTCTCACTCCTATTTTATATCTCTCAACAAACAGTTGACCCTTGAATAAGGCAGGGTTAGGGATGCCAGACCCTTGAGCAGTCAAACACTTGGGTATAAGTTTTGACTCCCCCAAAACTTAACTACTAAGAGCCTGCTGTTGACTGGAAGCCTTACTGATGACATAAGTAGTCAGTTAACACGTATTTTGTATGTTACATGTATTATATGCTATGTTCTTATAAAGTAAGCTGGAGAAAAAAATGTTACTGAAAATCATAAGGGAGAGAGAATACATTTATAGCACTGTACTAGAACAAATGCATGTATAAGTGGATCTGTGCAATTCCAACCCATGTTGTTCAAGAGTCAACTCTGTACTCCACTTCGAGGGATGCCGACCTCTTGCAGCTCACTCAGGGAAATTCTTCAAAGTGCATGGAAAAGATTCACAAGGGCTGATAAAGATAATGAAGATCATGTGATGAATCTGATTCTATGCTGTTTTTCAGATCAAGATGTCAGCATTCTTTTTTTTTAAAGATTTTATTTATTTATTTATTTGAGAGAGAGAGGGAGAGCGTGCGCACATGAGTAGAGGGGCAGAGGGAGAGCGAGAAGCAGACTCCCCGGTGAGCAAGGAGCCCAATGCAGGTCTCGATCCCAGGACCCTGAGATCATGACCTGAGCCGAAGGGAGATGCTTAATTGACTGATCCACCCTGGTGCCCCCAATGTCAGCATTCTGATCTGATGGCCACCTGAGAGCACAAAGAGCTGTGTATCCATAAAGATATTTATTTGTCCACTTGGGATAAACTTAAAGTCTCTATGACCTTAATACCTTTGATAAATTTTCATGTTCCATGTCTCCCATGCAATGCCTAGAGCAGGAGACAACGTTCTAGTGTCTTAATGTATATGCCATCATTTATGACAGCGTTAATCAGGGTATGTAAAGAGACCTGCTGGGGGAAAAATCCCCAAATGTTAGTAGTTCATACCCTAAAGTTTATTTTTCACTTCCATCACAATCCGGTCAAGATTAGTGGGTGGTGGTGGGGTGGAGCCTTGTTCTTCGAAGTCAATCAGGGACCTAGACGTCCATCTGGCTGCATTTTCAGCTTTAGCAATGGTCTAAGGTAGTCAAAGAATGGGAAGAAGGAGAGAGTGGGGAAAAGGCTCACCAGTTCTTAATTGCCTAGACCCAGAAGTGAAATGCTACCTCTGTTCAAATTCCATTGGTGAGAACTGGCCACATGTATAGGGGGAATGGAAAAAGTAATTTAGCTTTATGTTCAAGAAAAGGTCTGAAAGTTTGGTGAGCATTACTGGCTCTGCTGAAATGTCACTTTCCCTCTGAAGCAAGAGCTCAGGACTGTTCCTGGTACACCATGGGTACTCAAGAATGTTAGTTGCACAAGCACGTGAACGAATGAATGAAAAACTAAGTATAGCCTTCTGTTTTCTAAGGCAGAAAATGAGAAGGAATAATTTTGGGGGAAAGCAGAAATCCATCTGCTACCCCTTTCTATCCATATGACCATTTATATTTGTGAGATTCTTTCGTGAGTGCTCTAAGAGTTCATATTCTTTTAAAGATTTTTTTTTCTCGTTCATTCCACAAATATTTGAGGGCCTTCTATGTGGCAGGTGCTATGCTAGGTGCTCAGGAAGTCATAATTCCTGTCTATTGGTAACTCACATGGAATGAGTTTAGTAGGAAGAGGGAAAAGAAGCCAACAATTACAATTATTGTGTAGGGGCCATGACAGAGATATGGATGCGTGGTGGTGGGAGGGCTGAGGTAGGGCACCTGATTCACTCTGGGGTGGGTGTTACGAAGTCTCACCTTCCAGAAGAGGTGCTAACTTCAGCTGAATGAACATGCATTTGTCAAGTGATGACCCGTAAAATAGAGGTAAAGGGAACAGTAGTGTGAATTTGGCAATTTAGGGAACAACAATTAATTCAGAAGGGCAAAAATGTGTGGTGGGGGGTAGTGGGAGGTGAGGCTGAAGAGGTGGGGCTGGACTGAGTCACCAAGCACTTACAAATGGCACTAAAGGAAGGATGAATGAAGAGGGATTAGGATAGGGATTAAGTGATTTGTCTCTATCAAATGAAAAAATAGGGATAGTAAAATCTAAGCAGCAGTGTTATCCGCACCAACCCAGCTATAGTTTTCTCCTCGGATCTGCTCCAACGAATAGAAGACATTAAACACATTAATATTTAACATTAAAAATCAACACATAAAAGCCACTCTGAATGTTGCAACACTTTATGGGAAGAGTTTAAACACAAGGACACAAAGGAAAGTGTACCATATCCTCCATCCCTATCGAGGTAGACTTGCCTCTGAAAGTGGAACAGGAAGAAGGCCCATTTCAGGGAAAACAAAGGAAATGGTTTCATTGTTTGCCAAGAACTATATCTGTCAACAGGAGTGGATTCTTCTAAGAAAACCTTTTCAGATGGAAGAGGGACAGAAACTAAGAACAATTCGGGGAGTGCTTTCTCTTGGGACTCCTCCATCAGTGAGGAGGTTAAGATTGTTCAGTTAGGAGCCAAGTTCTCAGTCCAGTTTAATAAGTATTACCGAGCATTCACACATTCACTCATTCTTCGTTCATTCAGCACATTTGAGTGACACTTTTGCGCCCTGCGCTATGATGTCAGGTGCCGCAGGAGAGTAAGAGATGGGTAAAGGTCCTTCACCTTGAGAATTAACATGTCTGGAGGTTTCTAGCCAAAGATGCGCTCTATTTAAGGATGTGAGATAATAGCAAATAAATATTGGTCTCTGGCCCTGGTTCCTAGCTGAGAGCTCCTAAAACTCAGGTAAATTTCCAAGCGATAAGAGCACTAGGAGCGTCTTTTGTTCTAACGAGGTGGCTCTGCGTGGGCTCCTGGATGGCTCCTGCATGAGGGCTAGTCACCAGAAAGACCAACCCATGATTAGAAACTTGGAATTTCCGGGGCGCCTGGGTGGCTCAGTCGTTAAGCATCTGCCTTCGGCTCAGGGAGTGATCCCAGGGTCCTGGGATCAAGCCCCACATCGGGCTCCCTGCTCCGCTGGGAGCCTGCTTCTTCCTCTCCTGCTCCCCCTGCTTGTGTTCTCTCTCTCTGTCAAATAAATAAAAAAAATCTTAAAAAAAAAAAAAAAGAAACTTGGAATTTCCCACCTACCCCCTGTCCTGCAAAGAAGGGAGAGTGGCTGGAAGTGGGGTAAGTGATCATGCCTAAGTGAGGAAGCCTCCATAGAATCCCAATAGCGCAGGGGTCCGGGAGCTTCTGGGTTGGCAAACATATCATCCACACTGGAAGGGTGATACACCCCAGCTCTATGGGGACAGAAGCTCCTGTGCTCAGGACCCTCCCAGACCTTGCCCTACATATCTCTTCATCTGTTTGTTCATCTGTATCCTTCATTATATCCTTTAATAAACTGATAAAACCAAGTAAGCATTTCCCTGGGTTCTGCGAGATGTTCTCACAAATTAATTGAACCCATGGAGGGGGGTTATTGGAACCTCTGATCTATAGTTGGTTGGTCAGAAGCACAGGTGATAACCTGGGCTTTTGGCTGGCGTATCATGTTGGGGGTGGTGGTGCAGGGAGCAGTCTTGCGGGACTGAGCCCTTCACCTGTGGGATCTGATGCTCTCTCCGGGTATGTAATGTCAGAACTGAGTTGACTCGTAGAACATCCAGCCGGTGTTGCAGAGAATTGCGTGGTGTGGGGTAAAACCTCCACATATCTGGTGACCAGGAATGTCAGAATGAAAGTGTTTCGTATGAGGAGTCAAGGAGATTCAGGGGCAAGAGAAACACAGGAGGAAAGAACTGGGTTTTCCCCTACAACAGGAGGAAAACTGAATTTTTTTAATACAAAGTGTCAGAGAATATATATATATTCTCTTTCTCATTTAACCTTTAGGTACAGCACATCATATAGGTATATATACATATATGTGCACACACGTATTTTATATAATACATATTTAAGAGCTTTGGAGTCTGAAGTCGAGTCAGTCTTGACTTTACTTGGGCAACCACCATTTGTTTGACTCTCAGTATTTTCAACTGTAAAACAAGGATAATAACAGTTACATCATAATTGTGAGGGTTACATGAGATGACTCATGTGAGAACTTTGTGTAAACAGTACAGGACTTTGCAAACATTTGTCATAGAGAAATTATCTAAGGTGAATGTACGAGGGCTCTCAAGCAGTGTTTATCAAACTGTGTGCATCGAAACATTAATGGCCCAGGATGGTGACAGGCATTTCTCAAGACAGCTGTGGGGCGCCTGGGTGGCTCAGTCGGTTGAGTGTTATCCTTCCGCTCAGGTCATGATCCCAGGGTCCTGGGATCCAGCCCTGCATCAGGCTCCCTGCTCAGCTGGGAGTCTGCTTCTCCCTCTCCCTCCGCCTGCCACTCCCCCTGCTTGTGCTCTCTCCCTCTCTCTCTCTCTGTCAAATAAATAAATACAATCTTAAAAAAAAAAAGGAAGAAGACAGTTGTGTGGTGTGTAAGGGAGGCAAAACTTTACCACCGGCCTTTTAGGTTTCTGGCTGGGGCTGAGAATTAAATTGACGTGGATTAACAAGAGCATAGCATGCAGAGTTTTACATGTACGCAGCAGCCCTTGTAGGAAAACGAAGAGCAAAAGCAGAGCTGAACACTTACATAGTAAGTTGGACAAAGGGTCGTAAATAGTGGAAAAGGGGCTTGAGCTGAGGCACTTAATGGTGAAGTGACTAGGAAGGTTTGTGTGTATTGATTTCCTTTGTCCTCGACTCCCTGTCTCTGGTGATAAAAAAGTTTCTTGCCTCCTGGTATAGGGACAACATCTTTCATTTGGGAGTTTCACCTTCTGCTTTCAGGAAGAAAAAGGAAGGTCAGAGCGATCTTGTATCTGCTGTTTCTCAAGTGCTTTTAACTTTAAAAAAAAAAAATCTAATGCCAAAGTGGCATATTTTGGCCTGCCACCCTTCAGGTCTAATAAATTTGGGAACTATAGGATGATACCAAGTAAACACAGTTCTTAGGCCCGTAAGTGTCCTGACTCCCAAGGAGAGGAATTTCAATTGATACTTCACCAGTTTTTCAAAAGCTGAGCCATTCATCAACAGATCACCTAGGAAGTCACTCAACAACTTTCTAAGAACAGTGTGGAGATTCCCACCATGGGAGGCATAAAAGGGCCAGTCCACTCCTTGCCAGGGTGCTAGAGGGGATTCAGCGTAATATGGGGCGCCAGGGCGTTGAAGTAGATACCTTTAGGATTCCTTCCAACATACCTATTGCTGGCAAGGTGGTAGTAGGTATAAAGCCACAGAAGTGAAGAGGCAGACTGATTCTTACGGTAACAATACAAGGCAGCTAAGAAAACTGTTCTTCTGTTTCCAGGAAAAGGGTGCATCCACACCTCTGGCAAGAAGGACTGCTCCTTCCTCCCTATACAAAGAAGTTCATCAGTCCTATACCTCCTTTAGTTTTTAATCTCCCTTCTGACCCCTCCATGCACTCCAAACTACGCCTGGCTCCGAGTTAGACCTTTCCAGAGGGAGCAGCCAGAGCACGGGCTGGGAGCGGCGACGCGGGAGGGGCAGAGGGCCCAGGCCCAGCGCGCTCAGGTACTCGGCCGGGGGCCCCAACCCCGCCCCGCCCCGCCCCGCCCCTCGGCGCGCACCTCCGGGGGGGCGGGGCGGACCTGGGGAGGGGGCGGGGCGGACCTGGGGAGGGGGCGGGGCGGACTTGGAGGGGTCGGAGGCGGGGTCTCAGGGCGCGGCCGCGCTAGGTGACCGGGGGCCCCGCTCCCGCGGGAGGCCACGGCGGAGAGCCCGCTGCCTGCAGGAGGTAACCGGCCTCAGCCGCGCGGCGCCGCCTCAGCGCGGCGTGGGGCGGCGGCGCCCGGGGAGCCGCGCGTGGACACCCCGCGCGGGGCGGCCGGGCGGCAGGTCTCCGGCGGGGAGGGGGCCGCGGGCTCAGGTGCGCCGCGGGGCAGCTCCCGGGCACGCAGCGTGGCGCGGGCCTGGCGCCGCCGCCGTGCCGGGCGTCCGGGGCCCCTGCCCCAGCAGAGGAGCCCCTCGCCCCCAGCCACACGGGGCATATGGTTCTGTAGGGGTTTTCATCTCCTTTAACTCTTTAGAAATGTCGCCTGCGTTGGGGGGCCCCGGGGACCGTTCCCCGGTCTCCTCAGCGACGCTTGCTCTCGGGAGCCCTGGGGAGGTTTGGGGCCCCTCGACGGCCGCGTTCACGGTGGGCGGGGCGGAGCGGGGGCGGGCAGTGACTCGGAGCTGGGGGCGAGACCCGGGACAGCAGGGAGGGGAGACCCTAGCTCCGGCGGGGCCGGCCGCGCGCCCCGCTCTCTGCCGGGCCCAGGTGGGCTTTGGGCAAAGCGGGAAAGAGGGAAGCGAACTTCTTTGCCTGGAGAGTCGGATAAGAACAGATTCGCCGAGTGTCTTCTGTGATGGTTCTGAAACTTTCAGAAGCAGAGAGGGGGTGTTAAAATGTCACTTCCCTATGGCTTTTGCAAAACAGGAATTATACACCCAGCTTGATTTTAGATTTGGCTTCTGTCTCTTCCAGTTTTTTTTTTTTCTTCTTCTTTGCTGTTGCTTCCTTTAAATAAAGGGAAACGGTATGGCTGATTTGTGGGGTATATTGCACCCAGATAGATGTCCAGATATAGCCAAGATAGATGCCAAGCCAAAAACATTGGTTCCTTTAGCATACTTAAAACACAGCATGTGGAAAGATTGCTTTGGGTTTTGGAATTATTCTGATTCTCACTTCAGGTAGGCATGTAGGAGAATATTTATTTATTTATGTATTGTATGTATGTATGTATGTATTTATTTGTCTTGATTACTACTGTAAAAAGTAGCCTGGAAGATACTGAGAGTTAACAACAACATCCCCTGTTTACCGATTTAATATTTTGATATGTAACTTTATTGGGGTTAAAAACTGGTTCTTCTGGAAGGAAAGTTAATATTGCTTGCCCTCGAGAGCTGGGATTGGAAGAAATTTACCTTTATCTGTTGTATTGTAGCTTTTGTCAAGGACTGTGAGTTACCCTCATAACTGCAGGAAAAAGTCTTCGTAAAAATGTGTGTTTCTTTAAACCCTTCAAGAAAAGTATGTCAAAAGTATCTCTTGTATTTTCTTAGCTTTACTTGAATTATCATTGTATTCATGAATAAAGCTAACAAATTGAGAGATTCCGGTTAATTCCGGTTGAGAGAAACGGAGTGAGGTTCTTTTAGGATGTCTGGCAGACCTGTTGGGTTGGCAGATGTGTAGTATTGGGGTTTTTTGAAGTCAGGAGTTGTAAATGTTAGAAGCATGGTGGATTTGTGGTTGTTAGTCCTGTGGGAGTGGAAGAAATCATTCAAGTAAGTAGAGTGAGAAGAGAAGACCAAGGATGCCGAAATACCAACATTTAAGTGATGTAGAGAGACAACCATGGAGAGTGAGAAGTCAGGAAAGAAGGAGGAAAATCTAGCAGACAGTGGTACATAGGAGCCTGGAGAGGAAAGAGTTTGAATCAGGAGAGAAATCTCTCTCAGTCAAATGAGTCAGAGGGATCTGGAAAATAGGAGCTGATTAAGTGTGTCTTGGCTTTGGTAGTTAGGATAGGAGGTCATTGATCTCAGCAAACACAATTTAAGCAAAATGATAAGGATGGAAGTCAAATACTCTGAATGAATTTGAAGAGTAAATAGAGAATGAAGAAATAAAGATAAGGAGAGTAGAGTCCTTATTTTGAGAAACAAAGATTAGAAGAAGTGACAGGGTGGTAGAAGGGAGTTTCTAGTCCGTTTGGAAAGAATGTAAGGACAACAGAATAATACCTTTATGTTAAAGTGCTTCTCACAGCGTTGTGCCTGTCTCATGGTGAAGTAGGAAAAGCTGAGAGCAAGTAGCTGAGCGTATTGAATAGAACTATTATAGGAAAGATTTTCATCTTCCCCCATTCGAATTATGACCACTGTTGTAGTGGTATTTTGCTCTGTTGGGTTCAGGTGTTACCAGTGGTAAAGTGACACTTTCACAAACTGTTGGATGGCATTTCACCTGAGTTCCAGGACTGTGATACTCCCAGCTTACATTTAAGTCATGTATTCTTTCTTGTATATCTCCGTGATTCTTCTCAATATCTTATGTAGAAATCAGACATTATGGTTAAATCAGAATTCATGAGGCATATGTCAGGGCCTTTGCTTCAGTTATTATTATAATAATTGAAAATGCTCTTAGGTGAAAATTTCTTTATAATGAGTTTTACTTCAATCATCATTGAAAGTTTAATTTTTTTGTTGCTGTTCAGACATGTTGTTTTATGTGTATTTACGTTTGGAATATGAAAATAATAGCCAAAATGGAAAAAGGCCAATAATCAAGTGTTGCCGAGGATATAGAGCACCTGAAACTCTTGTACTCTGCTGGTAGAAGTGTAAATTGGTAAATCATTTTGGAAAAATGTATCAACTACTGCAAAAACTGTGTTCAAACTACACCTAACAAAATTCTGGAAAATGCAAACTAGCTGAAAGCAACAGAAAACAGATTAGTGGTTACTTGAGGATGAGGCAAGGGAAAGTAAGGATGGTTGGAAAGAGGTGTGAGGAAACTTTTGGGGTTGGTGGGTTATTTATTTTCTTGATTGTGAAGACGCTTTTACCGATGTATACATATGTTTGACTCATGAAATTGTACATTTTAAATATGCGCAATTTGCTGCAAGTCAGTACGTAAATAAGGCTGTAAAAAAAGTAAATAAAATAGTGGAAGAAAACACACTATATTTTTTCTTTTCCTTTCTTTTCTTTTTTAAAAGATTTATATATTTATTTGAGAGAGAGCACGAGCAGGGGAACAGGCAGAGGGAGAAGGAGAAGCAGAAGCAGACTCCCCACTGAGCAGGGACCCTATGTGGGGGCTCTATCCCAGGACCCTGAAATGACCTGAGCCGAAAGCAGACGCTCAACTGAGCCACCCAGGCACCCCTATTTTTTCTTTTAAATATTGTAGTTATCTCAGGGTGATGGGATTATTGATAATTTTTATTTTCCTCATGTAGTTTGCAGTATTCTTCATATTTACTACCATGGGCATGCATTTCTTTAATTTTTAAATGAGAAATTATTTCATATGTACAAAATAGTACTTTTGACACATCCATAGATTTAGAGAATACAGATAAAAAACACTGTACTTATATCATGCTTTAGAGATAACACGTTGTCAGTATTTTCAAAGCCCTGATGGTATCTTTCTCTCTGCGTCTTTCTCTTTCCATGCTCCCTGATTTTCTGTATAGTTTTAGTACATAGGTATGTATTCGTAAATAATGTAATGTTTAGGGGCGCCTGGGTGGCACAGCGGTTAAGCGTCTGCCTTCGGCTCAGGGCGTGATCCCGGCGTTCTGGGATCGAGTCCCACATCGGGCTCCTCTGCTATGAGCCTGCTTCTTCCTCTCCCACTCCCCCTGCTTGTGTTCCCTCTCTCGCTGGCTGTCTCTCTCTCTGTCGAATAAATAAATAAAATCTTAAAAAAATAATAATGTTATGTTTAGTTTTGTCTATTCCGTGACTTTTTTGCACGTTACATTTATGAGAGTCATCCATGTTGATGCATTATAGTTCACTTACTTTTTATTGCTCTGTAGCGTTCCATTGTATGACTTTACCACTGTTTATCCATCTCCCTGTTAATGGGTATTTAGGACTGTTTTCAGTTTTCTTTTTTTTAATTTAATTTTTACTTTTTGCCATTAAAAGCTGTTTTGTTATGGCCATTCTTTTTTTTTTTTTTTTTTAGATTTTATCCCTTTACTTAGAGAGTGCGTGTGCGTGCCTGCACGTGATTGCGAGTAGGGGCAGAGGGAGAGGGAGAAGCAGCCTCCCCGCTGAGTGCAGAGCCCAGCATGGGGCTCGATCCCAGCACCCCGAGTTCCAGACCCAAGCTGAGGGCAAATGCCCGACTGACTGAGCCACCCAGGCGCACCTGTTAGGGCCATTCTGATCCATGTCTCTTTGCCTAGGAGTAGAAAGAGTTGTGGGTCTTCAGGGCTGCTAGATAATAACTGAATTGTTTTATAAAGTGGTTGTCCCAGCTTATACTCTCAGAGGCACTGTGTTAGGTGTTCACTTTGTTCCCTTCCTCAACATATGAGACATTTGTACAACATTTATAGTTATCCGAATTGTTTCTTTTCAGCAATCTGGCCGGTGAGAATTGGTACTCCATTAGAGGTTTTTAATTTACATTTCCTTAATTATTGATGATGTCGAACCTTCCATAATTCCTCTTCTATGAGATGTCTGTCTTTTGACTATTTCTTTTACTTTTATAAATTGATGTATAGTTGCCTTTATTTATTTGTGGTACTTATTCTTATCAGTTAACACATGTGGCAAATATCTTTTCCCTAGTAAGTAGCTTGTCTTGTCTTTTACTTTATGTGGGGTGTGTTTGTTTGTTTACTTTATGTGGGTTTTGATGGGCGCATTCTACAGTGTAGTTGCATGTGTCAGCCTTTTCCTTTATGGTTTGTGATTTCGGCATCTTTTGTAACACGTTTATCTCTTCCTTGAGGTTGTAAAGATATAGTCTGATATTTTCTTCTGAAAGCTTTAAAATACTGACGTTCATATTTATGTCTTTAATTCATGTGCCTTTGATTTTTGTGTGGTGTGAGGTGGGGATCCAGTTTCATTTTTTTTTCCATATAGGTAATCAGTTTTTCCCAACATCATTTACTGAATATTCTGGTTTTCCTCCCTGTGATCTATAAGCATCATATGTCAAGCTTCCATATATGTTATGTGTGCATATGTTTCTGGACTCATCTTTCTTTGGTCTCTTTGTGTATCCTTGCCTGCAATCTTATTTACATTAGTTGTGTAAAGAGACATGATACCTAAAAGAACGAGTCATCTTCTCACAGTTCTTTTAAACCTAGACTCCCTTTCAAATTAATTTTTTTCTAAAGTAAACTTTTCACTGGAATGTATTTTTTATCTTAAATATTTACTGTAATCAGCTGAGGTCACAAATAATGCTGAAGCTACTTTATTTTTTTTAGAGAAGGAGAGAGGGGAGAGGGGCAGAAGGCGAGAGACAGAGAGAGAGAGAGAGATAGAATGAATGTTAAGCAGGCTCCATTCCCAGCATGGAGCCCCATGTCATGCTTGATCTCACAACCCTGAGATCGTGACTTAAGCTGAAATTTAGAGTTGGGTGCTTAACTGACGGAGCCACCCAGATGCCCATAATACTGAAGCTACTTTTTAATTTTTTAATTTTTATTTTTTTAAATATTTAATTTGTTTGACAAAGAGAGACACAGCAAGAGTGGGAACACAAGCAGGAGGAGTGGGAGAGGGAGAAGCAGGCTTCCCGCTGAGCAGGGAGCCCGATGCGGGGCTCTATCCCAGGACCCTGGAATGACCTGACCGGAAGGCAGAAGCTTAACAACTGAGCCACCCAGGAGCCCCCTGAAGCTACTTTAATGTAGACTATATCAGGCTGTCTTTTGTTTTTGCAAATCCTGTCCTAACTCACTAGAGTTTATTTTAACTTGAGCAGTAAATATTAGAATTTTCATTTTGGGAATATAGTTAAGATATTTGGGAAAACCTTCATACTGCAAATAGCTGAGAATGCTTATTTAAATATTTTTAAAAGGTATTTAGGAATTAATATGCCAAAATCTAAAAGAAAGCTGAAAATCTGAGACTGAAGGAGCCCTTAAGTCTTATATGCTCTGAGGGCATTTGCTGAACTGGGGAAACTTGGTTAGATTTGATTAAGAATTTGGTGAATTTGCAGGACTGGAGGCGTAATTAGAAGTCAGCCCCGGGCTTATTCAAGGCAAGCTAACAAAAGACTCTCTGCCTTTAATTCTGAGATTCCCAAAGGTGTGTGGTGTCAAGGACAAAAACTCACTTTACCTCTTTCAAAGATCTGCAAGGAAAGTGGCCTTGATGCCAGGTAAAACAGGGGAAGAAAACCTGTCCTTGGGAAATTGTAACCACCAGTCCATGGGCGGTGTAGGGGCTGGTTCATATCACTTTGGTGGTCCAAAAACATTTCAAGGTGTAATTTTTTTAATATCTTATTTTTCCTTATATATAATTAACATACCATAAAATTCACCCTTTTAAAGTGTACAGTTCAGTGGTTTTTCCTATACTCACAAAGCTGTGCAACCATCATCACTAATTCTAGAACATTTTTATTTGCCCCAGAAAGAAACCTTGTACCCATTAGCAGTCACTCCTCATTTCCCCCTCTCCCCCCAACCCCTGGCAGTCACTAATGTACTTTCTGTTTCTATGGATTTACTTATTCTGGGCATTTGATATGAATGAAATGATACAATATGTGGTCTTTTGTGTCTTGCCTTTTTCACTTAGCATAATGTTTTCAGGGTCTTTTCATGTTGTAACACAAATCAGTCCTTCATTCCTTTTAATAAGGTTGAGATTGAATAAGATTCCCTTGTGTGGATACACCACATTTTGTTTTTCCATTTGTTCGTTGATGGACATTTGGGTCGTATCCACTTTTTGGCTATTATGAATAATGCTGCCATGAACATTTGTGCACAAGTTTTTGTGTGGATATATATTTTTCATTCTCGTAGGTATGAGAGACCTAGGGAGTGAATTCTTGGGTTATATGGTAAGTCTGTGGTTACGTTTTTGAGGAACTGCTGGACGATTTTCTAGAGCAGCTGCACCATTTTTCGTTCTCACCAGCAATCTGTGAGGGTTCCAGTTTCTGCACATCTTTGCCAACACTTGGTTTTGTCTATCTTTTTGATTATACCCAAACTAAGTGGATGTGGATTGGTACTCACTGTGGTTTTGATTTGCATTTCCCTAATAACTGATGCTGTTAAGTACCTTCTCATGTGTTTATTGGCCATTTATCTGTTTCTGGAGAAATATCTATTCACATCCTTTTCCCATTTTTAAATTAGGTCCTATGCCAAGGTATGAATTTAAACTGATACGGTAAAGGACGCTTGTGTGGCTCAGTGGGTTAAGCATCTGACTCTTGATTTCCTCTCAATTCTTGATCTCAGGATCGTGAGTTCAAGCCCCACCTTGGGTTCCATGCTGGGCGTGGAGCCTGCTTAAAATAAAATAAAATAAATAAAATAAAATAAAATAATATGGTAAGCAAATGCAAATATTCTCTGAGAGTATATTTTCATCTTTGGCTTAAAGAAGTTCTACAAGTGAAGTATCAAGGTCACTGAATAATTTGTCAAAGATAACCAAATGCACAGGAAATAAGACAACCTGAATAAGAATCAGCAAAACAACAGATAGAAGTAAATTTGCAAAAGCTTACATATTGAAATTACCCGTCATAGATTATTAAAATAGCTATGATGGGGGGGCACCTGGGTGGCTCAGTCGGTTGGCCGTCTGACTTTTGATTTCGACTCAGGTCATGATCTCAGTGTTGTGAGCTCCATGCTCAGTGAGGAGTCCGCTTGAGATTCTCTCTCCCTCTCCCCCTTCCCCTTCTGCCCTCCTTCTCAAATAAATAAATAAATAAAGCTTAAAAGAAAATAAAATAACGATGATGGGCTATATTTAAGAAAATAAAAGCCAAGATCTTTTTTTATTCCAGCTGCTTTTGAGATTTTATCACCGGCTTTGAGCTATGTTATCGTGATGTGTCTTGTGGTTTTCTTCTTACTTCCTCTGCTTCGTGTTTGTTGAGGTTCTTAGATCTGTGGTTGATAGTTACCAGATTTGAAGAACTTTGGTATTTTTTCTTCAAATATTTTTTCTGCTTCCCGCCATCTCCTTCATGGACTTCAATTACGTGTATATTAGGCTGCTTGAAATTGTCCCATGGGTCACGGATACCCTTTTGTGTTTATTCTTCTTTGCTCTTTGTTTCATTTTAGGTAATTTCTTTAACTGTACCTTCAAGTTCATTGCTCTTTTCTTTTGCAATATCTAATCTGCTTTTAATCCCATCCAGTATTTTTTTCATCTCACATATTATAATTGTCATCTTTAGAAGTTGGGTCTTTTTTTGTATATTTCACATCACTTCTTAACTTTTTGAACATATGGAGTCAGTCAGGACTGTTTTAATATCCTTAACTGTTCGTGTCATTTCTGGGTGGGACTCAGAATTGGTTGATTTCTCTCTTTCTCTCTCTCTCTTTTTTTTTTTTTCCATGTTTGGTAATTTTTTATTGGATGCCAGAATTTTACTTTGTGTGCTGGATATTATTTAGATTTTTATAAATTTTTTTTTGCTTTGGGACATAGTTTTTTTGAAAATGGCTTGATCCTTTTGAGTCTTGCCTTTTCAGTTTTTTAGGTGGAAAGCACACTAGCATTTAGGGCTATTTATTCCTCACAAGGGAAGCAAGACCCTCCTGAGTATTCTACCCACTATCCTGTGAATTGTGTGGTTTTCCCAGGTTGATGGGTGGGGACAGGCATTTTTACCAACCTTGGTGAGTGTTGGTATGGTTTTTGTAATCCTTTCTGGTGGTCTTTGCCCAGACATGTGCAATTTGCTTGCATGCGTGCTCTCATCAGTTGAATACTGGAGTGGGACCCTCTGCTGATGTGTGATTCTCTCTGTGTGCACCTCTCTGCCCTCTACTAGTTGGCCATGCACACTCTGTCTGCCTTATTCTTATTCACATAAACTTGTTTCCTTTGCTGCCTTCCTCCCCCGTAGTCCCCAGTTCATTTTAGATGACTCAAGGCCATCAACTTGGAGGACCTTTTCCCCAGAAGTAGTAATCATTTTTAACCAGTCCTCCCGCAGCCCTCTCATGATGAATGTAAAGTATTTGCAGGCTGACTGGGGTCAGAAATGTGGTTTGATGAGTTCGTTAAGAGTTTTTATATGAGCTGGTTGTTCTACTCTGTTCCCTTATCTGTCAACTACGTATTAGCTGAGTTCTTACTATATTCCCAGCATCATATAGGGTGCTGAGTGTGTGTAGAAAGTGAGTATAATATTGTTCCTGAAAAGTTTATATTCTGGAAGGGGAGAGAGAACAAGTGTCACAAATGTCAAGAAAAATATAAAATTCTTTTTTTTTTTAAGTTCACTAGATGTTTACAAATGCGAGAAATTAATATGGTCTGAGTGGTCAAGGAATGCATTCTTTAAACTAGGGTTGAAAAGGGATTTTGCAAATGTATAAATTTTTTAAGATTTTATTTATTTATTTTAGAGAGAGAGAGAGCACGAGCTGAGGGCGAGGGACAAGAAGACTCCTCTCTGAGCGTAGAGCATGATGCAGGGCTTGATCTCACGACCCTGAGATCGTGACCTGACCTGAAATCAAGAGTTGAATGCTCAACCAACTGAGCCACCCAGGCACCCTGAAAATGTATAAATTTTTAAAACAACTAGTTACAAGATACAATGCAAGAAAAGATGCCATTTGTGAGAAGCGTACACTTAACAAGAAAAGTTCTGCATTTATATGAGAAAAACTGTAAAAACTCCCAAAGATACAAACGCAGACTTGAACAAATGTTCTGGGTAGGCATACACAACATCTTCAAAATGTCGTTTTTTTTCTAAAATCCTTTATAAATATAACAGAATCCCAATGAAAGTATTATTAAATTTTTCCTCCTGGGGATAGACAGATTATGAAATTTATTTGCAAGAACAGACAAGCAAGGATAGCTAGGAAAACCTGGAAACTGAACAGCAGTAAGGATGGGAGGCTAGCCCTCCTACATTTGAAAGAATGTAGTATAAGCCATTATAATTTTTAAAATGTGGTACAAGAATAGACCAATTGAAGAGAGTAGAAAATACAAAAAAGCCCAATTGTATGTAGAAATTTAGTCTGTAATAAAGACAGTATTCTAATATTATTGGAGAAAATATGGAATTTTAAGTAAGTGGTATTTGTGATACCAGAATAGCCAATTGGGAAAGGTAGGATTGGATCTTCTCATACTGTACAGCGGGCTGTTAGTATAGAAAGTAATAACACCATAGTAAGTATTAGAAGAAACCATGAGTGAAGTCTTTTATGACCTACGTGTGGGGAAAACTTTCTTGTGACTCCAAATCCAGAAGCACAAAGGGAAAAACATGGATAAGTATAACTACATGTGTGTGTATCCAAACACTTGTATGTTTCTGTATAGATGTGTACATATATTTATATATACACACATTCTTTCTCTCTCAGCAGAAAATACCATAAAAAGACAATGACAACTGGAAGAATGTTTGCCACTTATGTCATGGATAATGTGTTAATCTCTCAAGTATATAAAAATCGTCTAAAATGGAGGCAGAAAAGGACCACTAGCTTTATAGAAAGATGGGCCAGAGATAATGAGCAGCGAGTTCATAGAAACAAATACAGATCAGCCTATATGAAAAGGTGCCCACCCTCACAGTAAAAGAGATGCAAGTTAAAACAACACGAGATATCATTTCTTTCCCATCAGATGGGCAAAAGCCCAGCATTTTGACAAATAATTTGTTGGTGACCGTGTGTGGAAGCCAGATCTAGTGTATTACATTGAGAATTTGTAGCTTGTGACCTGCGGGAGGGGGAGATGCAAGCCACCGACAGGGGTTGGCAGGTAGCTCCCTCATCATCTGAGTTCCCACTTTGGGGAAGTGAAAACCCCCGGGGTTGTTTTGATTGAAGGCGCAATTTCAGTACATCCACACAAAGGAAGTAAAGTCAGAAAATTTGTTACTCACAGATCCCAGAAACAGAAGTAGGGACGCAGAGATGAATGAAGATTCACGATGAATTGATAACTGTTTAGTCTGGGTGTTAGGGGTTTTCTTATACCATTTTATCTTTTGTAAACATTTGAAATTTCCCATGAAAAATATACAGAGTGCAAGTATGCATAAATGAAGAGAGTGCATTTGGAATTAAGTCGGTGAGTCCAAGGTGGGCAATTGGATGTGAAGTTCTTTTTTTTTTTTTTTTAAGATTTTATTTATTTCTTTGACACAGAGAGAGCATAAGCAGGGGGAGTGAGAGGGGGGAAGCATGCTCCCCACCAAGCAGGGAGCCTGACATGGGGCTCGAATCTAGGACCTCGGGATCACGACCCAAGCAGAAGGCAGACGCCACCCAGGTGCCCTTGGATGTGAAGTTCTTAGACAATTTTATGTTCCTAATTAACTTACAACAGACTCCCGGGGTGCCTGACTGGCTTAGTCACTATAGCACATGACTTTTGATCTTGGGGTCGTAAATTCAAGCCCCATGTTGGGTGTAGATATTACTTAAAAATAAAATCCTTGAAAAAAATAAAATAAAACCAACTCCCTTTATTTCCAGTTTATGTTGTATGTGGTTTAGGTAGCTGGTATCTGTGTGTGTGTGTGTGTGTGTGTGTGTGTGTGTGTGTGTGTGTGTGTGTAAGTAATACAGTGTTTCAGATATATTTTTCTGTTAGTGTAATTCTAAATGTTAAACCAACTTATAAAGTATGAAGTTGTTTGTTGGCCCCATTATAGGACCTTTGGATTACCAAAAGAATTGATTTGGAGGAAGTGAAATTTTTCTCACACTTTTTGTGAGTGCTATATTTTCTTGGAAATTTTGCTTGGGCATTGATTTGGGTATACCTGGCAAAAAAGAAAATTGAGGGTGAATTTTTCTTTTTTTCCCCCCCGGATTTAACATTGAGATTGTTCCGTTAGTGATTTTTGAGTATGTCATTTTAATAACTTATAACAGGCGTAGGTCATACAAAATTACACGTAAGTTGAAAAATCTATCTTCCTCTAAACATTTTTGCTTTGTATTCCTCATTCATCTTAGAAAGACAGATAATATGATTTATTTGGTGATACCTAGTGGCATGAAGCCTGATCATGTTAACTTGTTTTCTATTCTATCAACAGATTAATATTAGAATTGGAAGTTTGTATCCATTGCTGAATATTGGAAATTGGATGTAATGGCAGCAGAATTTATAAAGACCTGCTGTAGAGGATGTTTTTATGGTGAAACGGAAAAGCACAATTGTGAGTTTGGCTTCTTTTGACTTCAACAAACACGTATTTAATGTCTTTTTTATTTGTGGCATTTTGTAATACAAAGATAAGTGAGACATGTTTCCTAACTTCATGGGGGAGACAGAAACATACGTCTGGGGCACACTAGGTAAGCATTAAAGTATCCTGGATCGTGGGGGAGAGAGAGAAATTCAACATTCAACCCAGAGACACCCTGGGACGTCACCACCCAGGGGATGGCATTTGGTGTGGGAGTCTCGAGGGGGTTTCAGCAGCTCAGTCAGAAGAAGGAAGTAAGAAGAGGTGAAAATTGGACCTGGTCAGGCAGGACAGGTGGGTGAGGTTGTACAGGCAAAGGCAGGGAGGGAAAAGCGTTGAGTGTGTTCGGGGACAGTATACTCTGGCAAATGTTTTCATTTGAATAAAGACAATTTCTAGTTTATGAACAGCGCATTAAAAAATGCCTCTCACAAATGAAAGCCTGATGGAGAGGAGACCCATTATTTCATCAAGACCCCATCTTTATGAAGGACTCCTGGAGGGTTCCCTTTCAATTGCGTGGTGGTCTCATCTCTTCAGAGTTATGACTGGAACTTTATTTTTCTCTGGCTTTTGCTTGTATTCCTTCATCTAGAGCATAGCTTCCTAGTATATTTGAGTATGAAGGCTTCTTTTTGCATTAAAACATTTCATAAATTCCTACACAGTAGTAGTTGTACTTTCATTCTGAAGTCAGTAGACAATACTAATTGTACATAAGGTTGAACTCTGGGTGTCCCTCACCTCCCCATCCTACGTCACCAGCTTAGGAATCACGCAGCATTTGAGACAGGGGTGAAATGGGTCATAGAAGCTAGAACAGGGAGAGTCGCTATTATATTAGGGTAAAAATACATTTTATTTTGTGATTGGGTGAAGGCTTTTGTAGACTTAGAGACCTTTAGGTTCTTCTTTAGAATTCTTTTATATATTTAAGACTGATGTTCACCACCAGTACTGACAGCAAGAATTGCTTTGTTGACAGTATTTTACTTGAAAGCATAGTGGAATTAACCACCAAATAAACTTGTTTTCCATCTGCGAACTCTTTTGTGGGAATGAGTTTCTTTAAGAACTGCTTTTGCCATTATGATAAGTTAATATACTTTGGCAGTAGTGTATTAATTTCTCAAATATTGCCGGGACAGAATTAATGTAGATTCCAGAAGTGCTTGATAGGAAAACTACGTAGTAGTTTCTGTATCAGCAGTTTGTTCTAAAATGATTAAGTAAATACCAAAGCATGCTAACTTTAGATTATTATATCTAACTCCACAATCGTATTTGTGATTTTTCTTTTTTCTTCTTTTACACACAGTTTCCAGGGAGAGAGACTTTAAAGCAGCAGTCTCAGAGAGTCAAAATACCACTGTCTGTGTCCCTCCATTGAGTTCTGTTTCGGTAAAGCCTCAGGTTGGCTGTACTGAGGATTACTTACTTTCCAAATTACCGTCTGATGGCAAAGAAGTACCATTTGTGGTGCCCAGGTTTAAGCTATCATATGTTCAGCCCCGGGTACAAGGAACTCCCTCACATCTGGAGGAACTCGAAGGTAAGCAATGACACGGCAGGATTTAAAAATCAACACATAGCATGTAAATGCTACTGTTTCTGTGATTTTGCTCTTTTATATCTTGAAAGATATAAAGTTTTTTTATATATAAACTTATATTTTGTTTTTTATGTTTTGCTCTTTCTGTAGAGGAACTTAATTTATAATATTTTTGAATGGTCCCTTTATGAAACCTGACACAATCAACACATCTGTGTGTCGGTGTGGCCTTTTTAAAAAAAATTTAAAATCAATTAAGTAACATAGAGTGTATTATTAGTTTCAGAGGTAGAGTTTAGTGATTCATCAGTTGCATAGAACACCCCGTGCTCATTACATCAAGTGCCCTCCTTGACGCCTGTCACCCAGTTATCCCTTCTCACCCACCTCCTCTCCAGTGACCCTCAGTTTGTTTCGTATAGCGTGAGTCTCTTATGGTTTGTCTCCTTCTCTGATTTCATCTTATTTTGTTTTTCCTTCCCTTCCCCTATGCTTGTTTTGTTTTTTTAATTCCGCATATGAGTAAAATCATGTATTTGTCGTTCTCTGACTTATTTCGCTTAGCATAATACTCTCTAGTTCCATCCACATCCTTGCAAATAGTAAGATTTCCCTTTTTTGATGACTGAGTAAGATTCCACTGTACGTAACTTCCCAGTCTAAATAGCCGCTTGAGTGAGGTAGATTCATTGGGTAAATTTTGGCTGATGTTGTTAGTGGCCAATGGAATAATGATGATAAGAAACAACATGTAATTCTTGTATTTTAAAAATAATTTGATTTAGTCCATTGAAATGCTGTCACAATGTTTTTCCCCCGCAAAATTTTTTTTATGAAAATTTCAAACATACAGAGAAGTTGAAAGAATATGAATACCCACATAGCCACCACATAGAATCGATCATTAATATTTTACCATACTTAACCACATATCTATCCATTCCTCTTTCTGTTATTAATCCTCTTTAAGTTGGGTTGGGGGGGGTTGGAGAACACATTTCACAGTAAATTGCAGACATTAATACACTTTTTTCTAAATACTTAAGCATATATGTAATTTACCAGAGTTCAGTGTCTGTTTAGTTTTCTTCTTTTGACCTAAACCTTACACACAATGAACTGCCTCAGTTTTAACTTTGTTTTTGTTGAGTTTGAACAAGTGCATATAACAGTGTAATCGAAACGCCTATCAAAATCTAGAATATTTTTCCAAGTATGTTTTTCTGCCCCATCATTCTTCTTATTCTGGGATTCCAATTAGACATATGTTGGACCTTTTTATATTGTTTTTATGGGCCTCTGAGACTTCTTTTGCTCGTTGTTGTTCAGCGTTTTTTTTCTTCTTTCTTCTTAAGATTGGGTATTATTGATTTTCAAGTTCACTCTCTCTTCCTTCTGTAATTTCCATACAGCTGTTAAGCCCATCCAGTGAATTTTTATTTTAGACGTTGTGTTTTTCAGTTGTTGAATTTACATTTGGTTCTTTTTTATAGATTCTGTTTCTTTGCTGTGATTTCATTTTCTTTTCTTCATTATTGTAAGCCCATTTTCTTCTATGTCTTTGGGCTTTAGTATCTTCATCTGCTAATTCTAACATCTGAGACACTTAGGTTTGGATTCTGTAGTTTGTCTTTCGAGAATGGGTCACGTTTACATGTTTTGTTGTGTATGGAGTAATTTTGGATTGTATTCTGCGTTTTGGATGTTATGTTGTGGACACTTCAGAATCTGTTATATCACTCTGAGATGAGAGGGTTGTTTTTTGTTTTTGTTTTTTTCCTTTTTTCTTTTAACCAGGCAATGAACTTGGTTGGACTCTGCTGCAAATTCTGTGTCTTTGATGGCAGCTTTTATCTCCGCTTGGTTTTTGTACCCTTAATTGGAATCTGTCCCGCATATGTGTGCTCAGGGATCAGCCGGATATTTGAGCAAACTTTATTCACAGAATTTGGGGCTTTCTCCTTTCCAAGATTTCCATCTTACTTTCTAGCAGCTGTGGTTGCTCTGAACTCTGCCCTCTGGTTCTTTAGTCCAGAAAGAGTGTGGATTTTCTTTTGGCATTTTATCTGCCCTGTGCAGTGCCAACTTTGGCTTGCGCTCAGGCTAACAGTCATTAAAAACAGGTGGCCATTCCCTTTCTTCCAGGAGTCAGTGCTGTCCTGAATATGCCTTGCTTCTTCTCACTCTCCAGTCCCTTCAGGGTTTTTGTTCATTTTGTTTTTGGTCTGCAGTGTACTGTTGTTATCTGTAGGAGACTTGGGTTTGGTAGGAGTGATTGATCGATGAGCCAGCCCACCCACCCACCCACCCTTCCTTCCTCCCTCCCTCCCTCCTGGAAAGAGGAACCCTGTGCTTGGCCCACCACCTTGTTTTGCACATAAGCAGTGTCTCTCAAAAACAGTGTTCAAGGGGCACCTGGGTGGTGCAGTCGTTAAGCGTCTGCCTTTGGCTCAGGGTGTGATCCCAGCATTCTGGGATCGAGCCCCACATCAGGCTCCTCTGCTAGGAGCCTGCTTCTTCCTCTCCCACTCCCCCTGCTTGTGTTCCCTCTCTTGCTGGCTGTCTCTGTCAAATAAATAAATAAAATCTAAAAAAAACCCCCAAAAAACCAGTGTTTAAAAGCTCTTGGCCACAGTGTACCCTAATTATCGGTCTTTCTCTTTCTCTTGTACTTGTTAACAGGATTGGGATTAAACCACATAAACAGTTTTGTGGTCTGTTTTATTCATATCACATGTTGAGAACACGATTTCACATTCATTGCTTTGTAATGGCCCCATAGTGTTAATTAAGTCTGTAGATGTACCATAATTTATTTAACAAATTCTGTATTCTTAAACATCTAGGGTGTCTTATGTATTATTTTCATAATCAGAAAATAAAAAATACTTACCTGGCAATATGTGGTAGTTCCTCTTTTGTCTGTTTTATTAGATCACTGGAAAACAGATTGCTTGTCGATTTGAATGAATGAGGAAATTGGTTTACACTTAAATTATAGGCTCAATGAGTATGTGGTAAAGCCATCTGATTTTGATCATATTGGAGAGAAAGATGACTTTATTAGAGTTGAGAAAGCATTCTTGGTGTCTAAGTCTAGACATGTGTGTGCTGTACGTGTATGCGCCTGTGAGGGGTGGGCTGAGCAGGAAATTCTGAGAGGGAGATAAGGCAGACCACTGTCAGTAATAACTGAAATTACGTGTCAAGTATTAGAAATGCGTCTTGTTTCATTGCTTTCTTACTGATGGGTCTCATTACAGCCGTCGCTTACTGCTTCGTAGCACATAGATTCTGTCATTAACGTCTTACGGTGCGTGCTTTATCACATACCTGTCTATCCATTAAGAGAAGGCATTTTAAATAGATATTGAAATTTTAAATAGAGCTTTCGAGAGGTGTAAAGTAACTGTTACTTTTTGTTAGTTTTATAGCACTGTGGTTCTGTAAATTGAGAGACATTCCTCTTGAACTTTAAAAATGATATCACTGTAGACCGTTGGAGGGGAAAATTGGAATTCTGTAAAGGAAAAATGAAATCAGAATATTCTTTTTTAGGTATAGCCTGTAAAGGTCGTGAGTCATCTTTGGTGCTACGATTCCTGACAGTGTATTCTTGTTACCATAAACAGACGTGTGTGCTGAATGATTTACGGGTCGGCTTCTAAGGTATACAGGCTCCTGACAAAGCTCTCTGGCGTCGCAGCTCCGTCTTGGCACCCCTCTGCCTGTGTATTGTGCTTGGATTACACACATAGTTATTTGAACTGGGGTGAGGATAAGATCTCACCTCATAACCCCATATTTTATTTTTCTTTCCTGAACTCAGCGTGAAGCCACCTGTTTTATGGTTTAGCTTAATTCAGAAAGTATTGGTTTGTACCGTGGGTTCTATTTTAAACGGGTTGAAAAAAATGGCAATAATTTAAACACTTAAAAACTTTATTTTATGTCTCCATATTATTTCCAATGTGATTCTTAACTTCGAAAGGAATTTGATCTATTGTTTCACCCTTTTTAAATTGCGAAATATGCACATGTAGAAAAAAGTAGCGAAACAGAAATACATAGCTCCTTGATTTGTTACAAAGCAAAACATGTGTACGGTCGCCACTCAAGTAAAACAAATGTGTGTCACCAGCCATACGTAGAAGCCTCCGTCTTCCCTCTTTTCCATCTCACCAGAGTAAGCAGCGTCCCAACTGTGACAGTTAATTGCTTCCTTGCTGTCCTTCCTTTTTACCGCCTGAGCACATATCCCTAAATGTCACGGTTTAGCTTTTTCTGTTTTCTGACCTTTATGTAAATGAAATGATATATTCAGCATATAGTCTTTTGTTTATGGGTTCTTTCATTCCACGTTATTTTTGTGAGATTCATTCAAATTGTTGTCAGTAGCTTCAGTTAGCTTTAATATCCGTACAATATATTTATTGTATTTATTAAAAATATATTTATTTTTATTCTCAGTGGCATGATATACAGTCGTGTTTCTGTATAACGTACGAAGTTGTTTTTAGGTAGTAAGTGTATACTACAGTCCATTTTACTGTTGATGGACGTTGAGTGTTTTCCGATTTTTGGCCGTGCTGGGTAGTGATGCTTACGCACATTCTCGTACGAGTCTCGAGGTGCACACGTGCAGGCATTTGAGTTGTGTACATGTCCCAGAACAGCATTGTCATGTCACAGGGTATATATTATCTCAGCCTTTGTAGAATTTGCCAAACTGTTTTCTACAGTGATTGCCTCAGTTTATACTCCCATCAGCAGAGTTGGGTAGCTCACATTGCACTACTCTTGCCAACACTTGCTTTTGTCAGGCTTTTTGACTTTAACCACTCTGGTGAGTCTGGAGTGGAATCTCCTTGAAGTTTGCATTTGCATTTGCCTTGCAACTAATGAAATTGAGCAGCCTCTCATGTTTTTGGCTATTTGGATAGCCTCTCTTCTGAAGTGCCTGCTTGAGTCTTAGAGCCAATTTATTTTTGGGCTTGCCTGTCTTTTTCTTACTGATTTGTGGGAATTCCTTATATATTCTCGCTGTGAGCCCTTTGTTGGTTATGTTTCTTGCACATGTCTTCTCCCACTCCGTGGGTTACCTTTCCACTCTCTTCAATAGTCTAGAAAAATGGAAAATGTCAATTTTAATGTGGTTCAGTGTATTAAAAAAATTTTATGATAAATGCTGTGTTCCATTTAAGAAGTTCTTCCCTGCTCTAAGGCTGTGAAAACTGTCTTACAAGTTTACTTAAATATACAAGTTTTATTGGTTTGCCTTTAACATTTAATTTAGACCCACAATCCACTTGAAATTAATATTTTGTGAACTTTTTTAGTTGAGATGAAGGTTTATTTTCTATACATCAACATCCAGTTGCCTTCGCACCTTTTAATGAAAAGACTATTCTTTCCGCACTATTTTCCAGTGTCACACTGATTGTAAATCTAATGTCCACAAAATAATGGGTGTCTCTTTCTGTTCTGCTCAATCTTATTGTGCCAGTGTTCTGCTCCTAATACCCAGTAGCACAGATCTTTCAGTCTTGTTTTTCTCCTTCAAGATTTTGTTCAGTTATCCTAGGCCCTTGTGTTTCCATATAAATATTTTCTAATCACCTTTTTGTTGATTTCTACCTTTATTGCATTGTGGTTAGAGAACATTACTCTCTGATTTCAGTCCTTTCAAAGTTATTGAGAATTGCTCTGTGTATCACAAAAAATGTGGTCAGTTTTTATAAATGTTCTGCGTCTTCGTCAAAAAATGATCATCTTTTTACTTAAAAAATGTTCTTTGCGAAAGTAGAAAAATGAAAGGAAACTCAGATCACAAAATACAGAATAGTTCACGGGACAAAGAAAAATGCCAAAAATTTACCAGACTGGCTTGAGAGCAGGGTTCTTGGCTGATCCCTGGCAGAATACTCCATGCAGAGCTCAATAAATGTGTGCTTGTTTTTTTATATTTCAAGCACATGTGATTTGGTATTACTTGAGACAAAATTTTTTTCCCTTCTGCCTTGGATGCACCAGCTGTTAGCTAATAAGTCCAAGAAAAGGGTGTCGTAAAACTTCGGAAACACTTCCTTTTAGGATCTGCCAGAGCATCTTTCGGAGATCGAAAGGTAGAACTTTCCAGTTCATCCCAGCACGGACCCGGCTATGATATATACAACCCCTGCTATAAGTATCAGCACATCTCACCCGATTTGAGCCGGCGCCTTCCTCCTCGCTCAGAAGCAGCGAGACTGTATGGATCAGGTATGGACATTTTTTTGTGTTTTCTCTTTGTGTTTCTCTCTAGCAAATGTAGAAATCAAATGAAACCTCAGACCTTGGAAGAGATGATTTTTATTATCCAAAACAAAAAAATAAGAGAAAAGCGGGCTTCAGAAGTGATATGATAAATGTTATGACATCTCTGTGGTATTCTGTCTAATGTAAAAGGATTCATGAATTGTGTGTATTGGTAGTTCCAAATGCCGTTTTGTTCTTTTTTGAAAAGTTTCGTTTTTTTTTATATATCATCTATCCAGTCAGAAATTCTATAGTAGATATTTATTAGCTTTTTTCTTTCCTGCTCTAGTCAGTGAAAATTATAAATTTACAAACTCATGATGAGATTACAAATGTAAAGAAAACAGAAAATGCCTATGTGATCATAGAACTTTCTTAGTGTAATATTTGAAGACTGTACCAATTTTAGACTTTCATGTACAAATCTGATTACAAAATGCTGTTTTTCAAGTTTTTAATGTATATAGCTATTTCAACAACTGAATTCAGGGTGAGGTGCTGAAAACAAGGCAGAAGTATTAAATATTTATTTTATTATTTTTTAAAAGATTTTATTTATTTATTTGACAGACAGAGAGGCAGTGAGAGAGGGAACACAAGCAAGGGGAGTATGAGAGGGAGAAGCAGGCTTCCCGCTGAGCAGGGAGCCCGATGCAGGGCTGGATCCCAGAACACTGGGATCATGACCTGAGCCGAAGGCAGATGCTTAATGGCTGAGCCACTCAGGTGCCCCTGAATATTTATTTCAACACTGTGTTAGAATACACAGTTAATATACCGAGTTCCATTCTTTGAGAATCTTCTAGTTTATTTCTCTCTCTCTGTCAAATAAATAAATAAAATTTAAAAAATGGGGGGGGCACCTGGTTGGCTCGGTTGGTTAAGTGTCTGCCTTTGGCTCATGTCATGATCCCTGCTCAGTGGGGGGAGTCTGCTTCTCCTTCTCCTTCTGCCTGCTGCTCCCCCTGCCTGTGCACTCGTGCGTGCTCTCTCTCCCTCCTTCTCTCTCTCAAATAATTATCAAATGTCAAATAAATAAAATCTTTCAGAAAAAAGAATCTTCTAGTTTAGGAGGGAAATTAGAAATATAAACTAGAAATATAGGAACACATGGAATTCAGTATTGTTTTTTTTAATGTGGTAAATGCTTATTATGTAGTTGAATCGCATGTTGCACAGAAGACCTACATTCTCTCAGAGTATTCCTGTGGAACGAAGGATTGTAACGTAAGCAAAAAGAATGAATTTCTCCTGCTTGGTATTTGATGCGGTTGTGAAAATGTGTTGTTTGATTTATGTTGGTTTCTGTTTAGGACAAAAGTAAAATAATTGAAAAAAAAATTAAACTTTAGTAGACTTTCTCTCTTAAGTAGATTGCATTAATATTCATGATGCACTCCTATAGAGATTTAGTTCATGGTGATTAAGTAAAATTCCAGTGTTTCTTTAATATAAAGAATTTTTTCCATGTCCCTTCGTAGTTTGTGATTTAAGGACCAGCAAACTACCCAGTTCCCCTGGGCTAAGCAAGTCTATGTTTGATCTTACAAGTTCATCTCAGCGGTTCATGCAGGTGAATTATTGATATAAATTTAATTGTATACGATAATTTATTTTCAAGCTAAAAATTGGGGAAGGTGTGAATTATGTTAGAAGCAACATGTGTAGATCTTTTGTAGATAAATCCGTGGTAATATCTGAATAATGAACACTTGGCATTTCCTGTGTGCATTTTTTCAGGATGCTCTCAGCTGAATACTAAGAGGCAGTCTTTTTTCTTTTTCTTTGTTTTTTAATGAATTTTACATCTCTCAGTTGGTATGTACTCAGGCAATCGGAATTTAAAACGGTATGGTTAGAAGTGCTTATTGATTTAACCTTCCTTTTTGAACATAGCTACCTACTTAGCAAAAGTTAGTATTTCTGTTGAGATACAGGATTTTAATTATTCATTAATATCAACACAGCATCCTCCTATTTTTGAAATAGAATAACTTTTTGGTGTTTAAAGAGTTTCTTTTAAAAGTACAAGTAAATTGTGATTATTATTAAAAATTAGAAAATAGAGTTAAGCAAAGTGAAAAGATAAATCACCTATATTCCTGTAACTGAGACTAAAGGCACCATGAAAATACTGTTATGTGTACTTGTGGGCTTTTTTCCACGTGAACGTATATACATGTATTTTGTTAAAATGGAAATGTATTCTAAATAATCCTTCGTAATCCTCAGCCGAGTTAATTTTTTGCAGAATTACTTCTTTGTAGCACCAGCTCTAGAATGTGTATCAGAATAGGTTGAAGAGCTTGTGAGAATACAGCTTGCGGGTCTCACCCCCAGAGCTTTTTTGGTTGAGTAACTCTGTACTGGGGCTTCAGTTTGTATTTCCAGCAAGTTCCCCGGTGGTAGTGATCTTGCTAGTTCAGAGGGACCACGCTTCGATGACTGCTACTTAACAGGTTTTTAGGTAACAGGGCCCTTCCGAATGTATTCTTATTTTTACCGGTACTTTCAAGTAGGAAACAAGCAGTAGTAACCTCTTTTTCCTTATTACGAAACCAAACCCCAAACAGCAAAGGCTTTCCCCATATGTGATCAAGTAAGCTATTGAGTATTTTCCTGATAACACACACAGAAAGCTTTTCTCCCCCTTTACTGTCTAAAGGAGGGAAATTCTGACCAGTAACAGTGTCAACGTGGTTAGCATGCAGTTTAATACTAGGGTGGGTGTTGGGGCGTAAGTTTCAGAATCTTTAAAGTTTGATGTGCGATACCAGACTTAAGAACAATTTTTTATCTCTAGAGACATGATTCATGGTCCAGCATGCCTAGTACTTCTTCTTCAAGGAAAAATTCCCAGGGCAGTAACAGAAGCCTGGGTAAGGAATAAAGTGCCTTCTTTTTATATTCTTTTTTTTAAGGGAATGATTTCTACCTAATAGTAATTTGAACATATATGTGGTAAGGTAAAGAAGAAAACCTCTAGATGGTTGTATCTGTTACCTGCATATGAATACTCAGATCAGGTGGCCCATTTTTTAGTGTTCAGGCTATGAATGCATCTTTAAAACACACAAAGCAGTTAAATTCCTTTTGTTTGTTTTGAAGTATTCTAGTGAAGGAACTTCCGGAAGCATCCAGGATTAAAGGGAGTGTTATTTGGGAAAGTTTATCTTTGTTTTAACTTAAGTCTCAGGCTATATTTAAGTTAAGTTTCCAAGCCATGTACTTTTTAGAGTAGATCTTCCCCTAGCACTCCAGTGATAACATGGAAGTGTGATTTTTGTCTTATTAAAGTGGCAACTTAAAAAAAATAATTATGGCATTTTTCAGTTGTGCTCTTAAAATTGGATTGTATCAAAGCGTAATTGGATTAGAAGGATTGCATAGCATTTCAAATGTTCTTGTCCTTTCACAATTCAGATACAATTACTCTGTCAGGAGATGAAAGAGATTTTGGGAGATTGAATGTGAAAGTGTTTTATAATTCTTCAGTAGAGCAGATCTGGATCACAGTTCTGCAGGTAAGTTAATTTAGTTAATGCCAACTTTACTTACGAAACTGAATATTTTCATTATAAACATCTGTTGCTCGCTCTGGGGGAACAGAAAAATACTTTCTTTGGAATTTAGGATTCTGTAGTATTGTGCAGAAAACAATATTTTTAGAAGACTCTAAAGAAAATAAATCTGTAGGTCTGATGGAATTGTGGTTTTAACCCCAAGAAGGAAATTGATATGATGTCCGGAACATTAAATGTCCGATTATTGTAGACGAAACAGAAGTTCTCAGTACACTAACGTTTTACTTTTATAGTTTGTATTTAAGTCATTAACTCAAGAAATACATCGAGTATTTGTATTGTCAGGGTCCTTTGTAAAATTAAAACTGTATTTTTAATTTTTTTAGTGCAGAGATTTAAGTTGGCCTTCTAGTTGTGGAGACTCTCCTACTATTTCCATAAAAGGAACGCTAACATTGCCCAAACCCGTGCATTTCAAATCTTCAGCAAAGGAGGGCTCTAATGTAAGTGGCCGTTTGTGTTTGAATTTCTTTTTATTTTTATTTTTTTTCATATTTGTCACTTTATATAAAGAATTGGAATGAGAAAGTGTTTTATTTTGGGGAAATTGCAAATTACATATTCCTTGCTTTTTAAAGACAATTTTGTGCCTCAAAAATACTTGATATTTCATTGTCCAATATTGGGATTCATTTAAAAAGAAAATCTTAATCACTAAAGTATATACAAAATGAACATTATCTAAGGAGACTACTTTTCTTATATGAAAGGAAAATATATTTTCATCTTCTTTCCTCCTAGCCCACTTTGACTTTGAAGAATAATTGCATGATTGTAATAATTTTCTTTTAAGTATTTTCAGTTATGATAATCGGAAGACTTATGATCCTGAATTTGGTTTTATAGATTTTAGATTTCATATTAGTTTCAATATATCTTCATTTTTGTCTTCTCATGTATGTTGAAAGGTTAGTGTTTTTCCATGCAGATGAAAGGTGTTTTCTGTAAGGCCATATGACTTAAAAATAAGGTAATTCAAATAACTAATAACCATGAAAAAATTTATTCTCACTAGTAATTATAGAAATACAAATTTAAATTACATATTGCTCTCTCTTTCTTCTCTATCTTTCTTTGCTTATTAAAAATAGGAAAAATTAATAAGTACTCTGGAACATAGAACTTTCTGGAAATTATTTTGACAAAACACATCAAAGCCTTGACATATTTATATGCCTTTACATAGTAATTCTACTTGGAGTATGTTCCATGGAAATAACTTAAAATGCAAATAAAAAATATATAAAGTATTCTTGGCAGTTTTGTTCATAGGGGAATAACTGGAAACTAAATGTCTTCTATAGGGGAATGGTCGAGAAAAGTCATGCTATATATACCATGGGTATTGTACTTTCTTTGGGTTGCTGTAACAAAGTATCACCAGTTGGGTGGCTTAGAACAGCAGAATTTTCCCTCACGGTTTTGGGGAAAGTCCGAAATCAAGCTGTCAGCAGTGTGGGAGAATGTGTTCCATGCCGCTCTCCTGGCTTCTGGTAGTGGTCAGCTATCTTTGGGATTCCTTGGCTTCATTCTGTGCTTCCATGTTCACGTGGCATTTTCCATCTGTCGCTGTGTCTTCACTCCACTATGACCTCACCTTTGCTTCAAGAGTTACATCTTCAAGGACCCTATTTCCAAATAAGGTCACATTTTGAGTTACTGGGCCTCAGGGCTTCAGCATATCTTTTTTGGGAGCCAAATTTAAACCATAATACCATGTGATAGAGTACTAGGCAGCTACAAAAAATAATGTTTGGGAAGAATTTTTAAGGACATGGAAAAATGTTCTTAATGAAAAGGCAGTCATCAAATTTGATGTACATGTCTTAGTATCTCACTTTATGAAAATATGCATTCTAGAAAGTCAAGATGGAAGTAAGTCTTAACTCTGGTTATAATGCTGACATTCAAGGTGAATCCTTCCTGAATTAAACAGAAAGGATTTCACTTTTTGATTTTCAAATAAAACTAAGTTAACGTAGGAAAAGTTGGGGAAAATTGTTCTATTAAAACTTGCATGGAATCTTACTTTTAAAATTCATTATTATCTATCAACTTGTTGACCCTGATTGTAGCAAAATGTGAAGTAGACCAGCACACTTGCATTATGTGTTAGCTCATTGCATCTCAGTTTAAAAACATTTTATGTATACTTACACTGTTGGTGTGATCCTGGGCTCGAGCCTCTGAGAGAAAAAGACAGCTCTGGAGGTTGGGAGGCTCTCAGAAACACAATTCTGATATAGAGATGTAAGCAATTACAATAAAAGTGAAAATGTGGGCACAGTATCTAAAATACTGATGTCAATTGCCCAGATAGCTTGTCTTTTCAAAAGGAAAGAAAAAGCTCCTATTCAAAAGAATGCAGTAAAGATGGGAAGAAGGTAGTGTAGAAGAAAATCAGTCTAGTGTCAAGAAGATGTTAGCCCATGGTAAGCCAAGGCTTTTAAAATATTAGGAGTAATGAAAAGAACTTTTGAAAATACTCTGAGCACAGAAGATACTGACTTGCTGCCTGGCGTGGATGGTTATGAGAAAAGGTAGCACTTTTCAAGGAGGTTGGTTTCCAGATTGGAAAGAGTGAAGCAGACATCACCGGAGGAGAAATCAAAGCCCAAGGTAGGTGGGAAGAACGTTAGACAAAGAAGAGAAACAATTCAGGTCTGAGTATGAACAGTTAGATTTGGGGCGCTCACTGAGAGAGCGCACATGAGATTCTCAGACCACTAATTAACTGTTGAAAAATTGTGATGAATAGCAGGAAAGATACCCCAGAACCAAAGATGGAAAACAACCCAATTTTCAAAAAGAAAAGCCGTATTCTGCTAAACTTGGTGTTGATATTGACCCGAATACTATTAAAAGAATTCCTTAGAAATTAAGAAAGTCACATTCAGCATAAATTCTGGAAAAACAGTTCATGGTCATTGTCATTTTAAGTTACATTAAAAAATATTTTTTTTGTTGTAAAAAAATTAGATCTTCCTTTCCTAGATTATAAAATGTTATTTTCATTTCTTTTGTGTCGGCATATCTTTTTTTCAGACCTTTTACTTATATTTTAAAAATTATTTTCTTGTGTGTTTTTTTTTTTAGACTATTGAATTTATGGAAACTTTTGTATTTGCTATTAAACTCCAAAGTCTACAAACTGTAAGGCTTGTATTTAAGATTCAAACCCAGACTCCCAGGAAGAAAACCATCGGGGAATGCTCACTATCACTCAGAACTCTTAGCACACAAGAAATGGATTACTCTTTGGATATAATGTCACCTTCAAAAATTTCTGTAAGTGATAGAAGTATGTAATGTTAAAAGTGTCTTATACTTTTAGAACTATTTTGTGGGTGAGTTTTGGTTGGAATGTAATTTGAACATTCTAGAACATACTAGAGGATCAGGAAGGCTCTCATGAAACAATAATAATAATGTCATTGTTAAATAATACTTTTTAAGTGAATGATAAAAGGTTAACAGAGGCGCTTTGCTTTCTCTATTGAGAAATAACCTTAGGGTTACCTTCTCCTAGTACATTTTTGTTTAAATGTTTCATACTTCAGGGAAAATAATCCTGAAGTTAGTAGCTGATAACTTAGGAAGAGCAAGAAAGAACCATAAACTCCAAACTCAGAGATTGCCTTAAAATAGATTAGGAAGCTGGTTTTAATCATGAGTAAGCTAAATATCCATCCATACTTTGGGTAAAATGGAGGTTCTTACAGCTGGGCTGTTGTTTGTTTTGGT